>NC_138377.1:41649612-41692494 GCF_054177405.1 Leptonychotes weddellii
TACATTATTTTCCTTAACTTTATTTTTACATTAAGCCCGGTATCTGTCATGCAGCCATCAAAAACCTTCCAGAAAATTACACAGGTTTGTAGTCCAATTTAGACTCTAGCTTCTTAGAATCAGCCACTTTTCTGACTGCTTTCATGAAGTCTTCCTGTACTACAAAATCATGATCAGCACGAATTGCAAACATACCTGTGGAGAATAAAACAACATGACTGCTGTATATAATATGTGAATAATTTGTTAATTAGAAGAAAACTAAGGGGGGGGGTGGGCAAAATGGGTGAAGATAGTCAAAAGGCACAAACTTCCAATTATAAAATAAGTCCTGGGGATGCAATATACAGCATGGTGACATGACTTAATAATACTGTATTGTAGGGATGCCTGGGTGGCTCAGTCAGTTAAGCATCTGCCTTCGGCTCAGGTCATGATTCTAGGGTCCTGGGGATTAAGTCCCACATTGGGCTCCCTGCTCAGCAGGGAGCCTGCTTCTCCCTCTGCCTGCTGCTCCCCTCTCTCTCTGACAAATAAGTAAATAAAATCTTAAAAAAAAAAAATACTGTATTGTATATTTGAAAATTGCTGGGAGTCGATCTTAAAAGTTCTCATCACAAGAAAAAATACCTTGTTAACTACATGTGGTGATGGATGTTAACTAGATTTATTGTAGGGGTTATTTCACAATAAAAACAAATATCAAATAATTATGCTGTACACCTGAAATTAACATAATGCTATTTGTCAATTATATCTCAAAAAAATGTTTTTTACAAAAACTAATTCTACAGAAAAAATGTGAAGGAGCCTAGATTTACTACTTCTGAGCCAGTAGCTCTAATCTGTTAAAAACAACCATCCTTGTTCAATTACTTAACTATAGTGAGCATTATTTTCCAAACCAATAGCTAGACAACAATGAGACAACTATCTGGATATTTAAAATCTAGCTCACACAGTCCCTGTATCCAATGACATTCTGAAAAAGCAAAATAAACACAACTCAACTATCAACAAAACACATTTTAAGCAGTAGCTTCTTAACTCTATAGGCAACAATTGCCTGGAAGGAGGGAACACATGTATGATTTGGAAAAACACAAAACACCTCCAGTAATTTTGATAGTCTTTCCTTGTTAATAATCAAAAGCTTAGAGAATAGGAATTAAAGAAAGTCAACATTGGGCTTTATATCAAAAACCAATGCCATTATTCACATAAAATTTACCTTATTTATGTACAAATCGATATTTTTATATACTTTGATATTCAAGTATCACAAACTTGGAAAACTCAAGTTATTGATAAGTTACTTGTCAAATACTACTTGATAAAGGGGTAAAAGTTTTGTGTGTGTGTGTTTTTTGAAACATTAGGTATTATCATAGATATGGGTCCAAGATTTTGAGACAATCCTAATTTCATAAGCTAACGCTAGTAAGTTATCACTATCTGCTAATTAAATGAATCCTACTAATATTTTCATTGAAGATCTGCTTATATTGACTTTCACTTACATACAATCAGTGGAAGAGAAAATTTTAAGGGTTACTTTCTATCTTTCCTTTCAAGATTTCTATATAGTCTTGGAAATAGTCTATGTTGTACTCAGAAATCAGGTGAATGGAAATTTCTAGTCTTTTAAATCTTTTTTTTCTTAAAGATTTTATTTATTTATTTGACAGAGACACAGAGAGAGGGGGAACACAAGCAGGGGCGTGGAAGAGGGAGAAGCAGGCTTCCCGCGGAGCAGGGAGCCCAATGCCGGGCTCCATCTCAGGACCCCGGGATCATGACCTGAGCCAAAGGCAGATGCTTAACGACTGAGCCACCCAGGTGCCCCAGGAATTTCTAGTCTTTTAATAGTGAAGTTTTAAAACCTGTTTTAAAATTACAACTAAAGTAGGTAAGTGATTTTTCCAAACTTTGTGAATGACTATTTCCAAATCATTGTTTAGTGAATGACTAAATGTGAGATACATTCTAATCCAAAAAGGATGATAATCTCAGGATTTCAATGGAAAAGACAAATATAACTGAATCAAGTTTATTTTCAATTACAGAAAGATATGTTAGCATAAAAGGCTAGAAGTCTAATGAAGTCTAATAAAAAGAAAACCAAAGAATTTCTGTGTCTCCAAATATGAATATCCCAGGCCATTTAAAAAACTAAAATTGTAATCCACACAGAAGTTATAGCTCTTTACTGGAAACAGCTAAAATATACATAATATATATATATAATATATATTTTTTTAAGTAAGCTCTATACCCAACATGGGACTTGAACTCATGATGCAGAGATCAAGAGTTCATGCTCTACCTACTGAGTCAGCCAGGCACCCCAGCTAAAAATAACTTTAAAAAAAAAAAATGTGAGGTACAAACTTCTAGTTATAAGTATCAGGGATGTAATGTACAACATGATGACTATTGCTAATATTGCTATATGATATATAGGAAAGAGAGTAAATCCTAAGGGTTCTTATTACAAGGAGAAACTTTTTTTTTTTTTTTTAAAGATTTTATTCATTTGACAGAGAGAGACACAGCAAGAGAAGGAACACAAGCAGGGGGAGTGGGAGAGGGAGAAGCAGGCTTCCTGCCGAGCAGGGAGCTCCATGCGGGGCTCGATCCCAGGAGCCTGGGATCATGACCTGAGCCAAAGGCAGATGCTTAACGGCTGAGCCACCCAGGCACCCCATTTTTCCTTTTTTCTAATTGTATCTCTATGAGAAGATAAATGTTAGCTGAGCTACTGTGGTAATCATTACACAATAAATAAAAATCAAACCATCATGCTGTACAACATAGACTTATGTGGTGATATATGTAAATTATTTCTCAGTAATAGGTGGCTCAGATGGTTAAGCATCTGCCTTTGGCTCAGGTCATGATCTCCAGGTCCTGGGGATCGAGCCCCATGTCTGGCTCCCAGCTCAGCGGGGAGTCTGCTTCTCCCTCTCCCTCTGCCTCTCCCCTTGCTTGTGCTCTCTCTGTCTCTCTCAAATGAATAAAATCTTTAAAAAACAATAAAAATAAATAAATAAAATGGAAAAAAAAAGCAAATATCATAATTTGATGGTATCAACCTTTAGGATTATGACATTGCTTTTGTTTGGATTCCAGTTTTACCAAAGCAGTACTCTAGTAATTTGGTCCAGTATAGATTTTGGGAAGAGAATGTCGTAAGTTACTCCAAATAGTTCAAGCCACATGCAAGTTTACCACATAACATTTTTTGTGTATTAGTAAGTCTTTTGTGAGCATGATTTACTCTGATCTGTACTGAGAGAGTTTCTAGACCTGCAGATTTTTGATCTAGATACCGAGTCACAATATACCCAATGAAGATACTATTACGGAGAAGCCATGTCTGAGCAACATCTTTAAACACTATTTAATTTATAAGAAATGTTAAAATAAGGCTATAGGTGATATAAAAACAAGAGAAAATCACATATTGTATACTTAAAAAGTATTCACCCACAACCTATGAAAAGTCAGTAACTATAAAAACTACTGTAAAAAAATTTTTTTTTATTTTTTTATTATTATTATAATAAACTCACAACTCCGAGATCAGGACCTGAGCTGAGATCAAGAGTCGGACGCTTAACCAACTGAGCCACCCAGGTACCACTAATTTTTTTAATTTTAAGATTCTGTGTGGAAGATGAAGACTAAATGACTCTTACCTATGGTTTTAAAGCCACTTGGTACCAGAAATAAAATAAAAATAGGATCACACAATCCACAGAGAAGATTGTATTAAAAAACAATTACATTTGGGGTGCCTGGGTGGCTCAGTAGGTTAAGCATCTGCCTCAGCTCAGGTCATGATCCCAGGGTCCTGTGATCAATCCCCAGAGGACAGGCTCCCTGCTCAGCCTCCCTTCTCCTTCTGCCCTTCCCCTGTTCTCTCTCTCTCTAATAAATAAAATCTTTAAAAAAAAAAATTAGGGCGCCTGGGTGGCTCAGTTGGTTGGGCGACTGCCTTCGGCTCAGGTCATGATCCTGGAGTCCCTGGATCGAGTCCCACATCGGGCTCCCTGCTCGGCAGGGAGCCTGCTTCTCCCTCTGACCTTCCCCCCTCTCATGTGCTCTCTGTCTCTCTCATTCTCTCTGTCTCAGATAAATAAATAAAATCTTTAAAAAAAAAAAAAATTAATTTTACTCAAGTTGCATGATCACAAAATTCACAAATCAATCCTGCAAAGCTTACTGTTAACAGACTAGTATCAGAAAACATGTTACCGTTTTGCAGCAGATTACTTCTGGTGCCGGCCCAGTCTGATTTCAGCCAGAGGTGTGGCAGACAGTTCTGTACAGTCTCAGACTTCAGCGGGCCAGCATGCTATCACATGCAGGTCTTTCCACATTCTGCCCTAAGGCATCCATAAGTATAAAGGAGTTAACATCCCCCAGGGCAAATTCTCATGGAGGATGAGAGCTGGTAAAGAAATGCTCCAGTCTCTGTATTTCAGCCAAGTAATCCTGGAAGGCATTCTCTGTTTCTCTGAGGTCTCATCAAATCAAATCCCCCCGTCTACAGCATCTACGTCAATGGTGCACCCTTTTTATAGCTTTGCTTCTTTCCAACTCACTTGCCTGTTCTCTCCTGCTTCTTGGAATCAATTCTCAAAAAACCAAGCACCCATATCCTTGCAAAGCCCAGGCTCTGCTTTTGAATAAACCCAAACACAGTTTTAGCAAATTAAACAAATCAAAATCAATAGTAAAAACTGCACTTTAAATTCATACCTGCTTCAGTACAAACATTTCTCAGGTCTGCTCCATTAAAGCCATCTGAAAGCTTCACAATTGCTTCATAATCTGTTTAGGAAAAAATATTGGAAATTAGAAATAAATAAAAAGATAAAAAAATAAAATTAAAATAATTAGACCTTTTCTTGATTTATGCTGATATGGAAAACTTAACTGCAGAGCTTGCTTTGAATTTGATCAACTAGGCATCGTCTCTGTTAACGTTCCTCCACAATATTTAGCAAGGCCTTCACAATATTAACCACCAAAAATTATACTTTTGTTAAGTAAACCAGCACTAAACAGAAATACTGTACTTCTGAAACTTTAAAACCAAGAAATAGCATCAAGATCTGAAAGTATCTTAACCTGTTTCTATGCAGTGAAAGTTATATACACATGAACTTGAGTTATCTGTGAAGCCATGACTCTTATAAAAACTGTAACCAAATCTTTAATTTGAATAAACCTAGAACATTCAGAACCAACTGTTAACCACAATGAAATTTAGTGACATTAATATAAAATATACCAAAAATGGTCATCAGAAATAATTTTCATATTTTTAATCCTATATTTTTAAACAACTATTTTAAATGGCTAGCTTTTCTGGTTCCTGTGCAAGCTCCAAGTGGTGAGGTATCAGATCTATGATAACAGTAATGGTTATGCGACCTTTTTATCCACATGACAGACTTAAAGAGTTATTGGTTTGGAATAGGAGTTAAGGACTTGATACAGAATAAGGAGAGAAATAATAAGAGACAGCATGGACTATTACAGTGTAATTCTGATAAGATACCCTTTGTCAGGCCATCTACAGTATGTCAATCTCTATTTGAAATTAGACAGATACTCATTAATTAATTTTCATTCAGGTTCAAGTTCATGTAAGCATCCTGAGAGCAGGGATTCCCAAGGTTAGCACAGTATTTGGCACCTAGCAAGAGCTCAGTATTGAAAAAAACCTATGCCAAAAAATTGGCATCCCTAATTTAGCTCAGTCTTCCCAGCTCAAAACTATTTTCACATAAGCAATGAGAAAAATTAGTGAGAGGCAATAATCAACTATTTGTAATCATTTTTGGACCACTAATTTCTAAGGGTTTGTAAAGCTGCCTGGCAATTATACTAGAACAGTATAATAACCCCCCAGTCAAGGAGTCAGCAAATTTTCTGTAATGGGCTGGAGAGTAAATATTTTAGGCTTTGCAGGCCATGTGGTCTCTGTCAAAACTATTCATTTCTGATACTGTAGTGGGAAACCAGTCACAGACAATATATAAACAAACTGGAGTGGTTGTTACAATAAAACTTTATTTACAGGAAGAGAAGGCAGATAGAATTTGGCCCACTGACCTCTATCCTAGAGTGCACTCTCTCACTTCTGAAGATAACGATTTTATAATTTCTCTCCTGTCCTCAAATGTCTAACAATTCCCCATCTTCACTCTGAATTTGCTTCCTATTTCACTGAGAAAATAAACACATTCAGAAGAAAAATTCTACAAGTTTTTGCCATATTTGAGATACTATCATCATCAGCATCTATTTATTCTGCCTTTCCTCCTATTCTCATAAATGAAAAGTCTATGCTCATAGACAGGGCCAACCTCTCTTCAAGGAAAGTGCATCACCAATTTCTCTCTCTCTCCTAGATCATTCGCATTAGCATTAAAATGTGTTGTAAATTCTTCCATCTTAAAGCTCCTCCAAATCTTCATCTCCATTTCCACTACAGCTACATTTCTTCTCTTCTCCCTTTGCTGCAGAACTCCTTGAAAGGAATATCTGAACTGGGCGCCTGGGTGGCTCAGATGGTTAAGCGTCTGCCTTCGGCTCAGGTCATGATCCCAGCGTCCTGGGATCAAGTCCCGCATCGGGCTCCCTGCTCCTTGGGAGCCTGCTTCTCCCTCTGCCTCTCTCTCTCTCTCTCATGAATAAATAAAATAAAATCTTTGAGGAAAAAAAAAAAAATCTGAACTCAAAGCCTCTCCCTACAGTCTCCTTGAAACCCATCTGAGGTAGGCTTTTACACTCACTGCTCCAAAGAAATTGCTTTGATAACGTCACCAATCATCTCCACATAGTAAATCCAAAGGTCCATTCTCAGAAGTCTTTTTTTCTGACCCACTGTCAGCATTTAACAGAGAATTACTCCTTCCTTGTAACAATTTCTTCATTTATCTTCCAGGACATCACCAGCTCCTGGTTTAATTCCCCTCTGTGACTATACCTTCTCAGTCTCCTTTGATGGTTTTTCATCTCAACTTCTCAATATTGGAATTATCTCAGCTCAGTTGTTGAACCTCTTCTCTATCCACATTTACTTCCTCAGAAATCTCATCTAATCCCAAGACTTTAAAAATAATTTTATGCTGTTATTATCACAATTATATCACCAGCATAGACCACCCCAATAAACTATTGATGCATATAGAATTACCAATCAACATCTTTATTTAGTATCTAATTGCATCTCAGCTTTAATATATTCAGAATCAAAGTCCTTATTCCCCCTTTAAAACCTAATCTTTCCAGTCTTCCCCCATTTTAATTGATGACAACTCCATCTTTCTAGTTGTGTGAGTCAAAAATCTAAGTCTTCCCTGGTTCTTCTCTTTAGCTCACACTCCACATCTGATTCATTAGCAAGCCCTGTCACCTCTAATCTCAAAATATGTCCAGAATCTCATTATTTTAAGACTCTGGTACCACCTTGGACCACACCACCATCTTTTGCCTGGATTATTGAAATATCCTCCTAACTGATTCTCTTGTTTCTATCCTTGCCCCTCCTACATGCAACCAGATGATCTTATTTAACATAAGTCAATTTCAAAATATTTACAGATGAAATGATACAATGCCTGGGATTTGCTTTTTAAAAATCCAGAAGGAAGGTAAGAGGTGGAAGAGACTACAGATGAAACAAGATTGGCCAAGAGTTAATAATTATTAAAGCTAGGTAGGGGATGAGTAGTAACCTAGGGTTAGAAGTTTGTTATTCTCTTATCTCTACTTGTATGTATTTCTAATTTTCTACACTACAAAGTTAAAAATAACATAAGGTAAGATCATATCATTCCTCTGCTCACAATCTTCCAATGACAAAAATAAAAAAATAAAAGCCAAAGTTCCTACACAATGACCTCAATAAGGCTGTACACAATCTGATTCCCATCACTTCTATGACTTCTCTTGCTACCACTGTCCCATTTACTCTGCCAAAGACACCTTGGCATCTTTGCTACTCCTGGAATGTTCCAGCCATACACCTGCTTCAAGGTCTTTCTCTTGCTGTTCCCTCTGTATCATTTCCCCCCAAATACCTATACCTAGTTCCTTCACCTTTTCAGGTCATTGCTTAAAAATCACCTACTTGGTTAAGGCTTCCCTCTGCTTCCCCCACCTCACCTCCATTTAAAAATGTATCTATTCATTCTGGCTCCTGGCATTACCTATTTCCCTTTTCTTGCTTTATTTTTCTCCATAGCACATATCATCATCTAATATACTAAACATTTTACTGACCTTGTCTGTCTTTTCTGACAAGAATATGAGTTCTATAAGGCAGGAGTTTGTCTGTTTTGTTCATTGTTATATCCCCAGCACTTAGAACAATTCCTAACATACAAAAGATGCTCAATAAATATTAGCTGAATTTAAGATCTCCATGTTTGCTGAATTTATTTATTTATTTTTTTATAGCTTTTTTTTTTAAAGATTTTTTTTATTTATTTATTTGACAGAGAGAAACACAGCGAGAGCAGGAACACAAGCAGGGGCAGAGGGAGACGGAGAAGCATGCTTCCCGCTGAGCAGGGAGCCCGATGTGGGGCTTGATCCCAGAACCCTGGGATCATGACCTGAGCCGAAGGCAGACGCTTAACGACTGAGCCACCCAGGCACCCCTGTTTGCTGAATTTAAAACCAGATTTGGTGGACTATCAGTGATATCTAGTAGCATTTTGCTTCATTTACCCAATGTAAATATACATAAAATAGGTTATTTCCTTACCTATTTCACCATGCTTTGTAATCGGACCTGCATGGATTTTCAATATATCTAATCTTGCTTGTTCGTTTGGTAAATCAATATCTGAAAATAAAAAATTATAAGAAATTCTTTTGCAGTTAGGTTTTTTGTTTTTTTAAACAAAGTAGGGGGTGAGGAAGGGATATGGAAAGAGAAGTGGACATAGACAAAGAGAACATACAGCAGGGAAAGAACTTTAACTCACGTATTTTTCTATCTAATCTTCCTGGACGAAGCAAAGCAGGATCCAGTGTATCTGGTCTGTTTGTAGCCATGATCATTTTAACTCTATGTAGAGTATCAAATCCATCCATTTGATTCAGTAACTAATAAATTTATAAAAATCATTGACAGATTTTTACAGAATATCCCAACCTTTAAAAAATATACAGTACACATCTTCTATATGTCTAATACTATGAAATACATTGTCTACAGATAGTATGCCACCTCCAGAATGACCATTTGATGGACTATCTCTTCTTTCTCTTATATAAAGGGATAGATTTTTCAGCCTTGAAGTTCTGAGATAGATTAATGAACAATGTACCTTCTTATAGCTATCAAAAAGTTTTAATAAATCTGAAGGTTTCCATCTAGCCAAGTGTTATAAAATTAAACTATTTGGATCTGATTTCCAACGTTCAAATTTTTTTCATAGTTACTTTTAAAAACATTATTAATAAAATCTAACGTATACAGTATTACGGTATGCCAAACATAAAATTTACATTCAGATTACCAGATACAATGACATTTCTACAAATCTGATAATAAATCTTCTCAAATAATTCTACTATACGTAGAAATACTGAGACACTAAGCATATTTCCTTCAATTACTAAAGTTTTCTTGAATAAATATTGAAAAACCTAACTGCATTCAACAAACTCTAAAATATAGCTAGCTTAACAATACGTCTATTTCTTTTCCAAAAATATCTGATAGCTGACAACATTATCAGTTACGTGAGTAAGACTAGCATCAGTGCAGGATGCCTGGGTGGCTCAGCCGTTTAAGCATCTGCCTTCGGCTCAGGTCACGATCCCAGGGTCCTGGGATTGAGTCCCGCATTGGGCTCCTTGCTCAGTGGGTAGCTTGCTCCTCCGTCTGCCTGCTGCTCCCCCTGCTTGTGCTCTCTCTCTCCCTCTCTCTGACAAATAAATGAAATCTTAAAAAAAAGAAAAAAAAGACTAGCATCTGTGTTGTTTCAAAATACTTCAATTGAAGGTTTCCAGGAGTATAGAACTAATTTGAAAATACTGTATATATTTTGAGCAGATCATTATAATTCATAAAGAGTCCTTTTCAAATACCCCTACTGAGATAGAATTTGACACTATTACTTATGCTACCTAGCTCTTCTTTGTAGAAGCTGAAAAATGTTTGGGATCTTGCCATCACTTTCACAGAATTTGGAGTGGGGAAAGGCCTTATGTACATTCTAATATTCCATCATCCATCTTCTTCAATTATCAAAACTATTTTATAGTTTCTTCTTATTCTCAGCAAGAGGAAAATATTAGTGATTTTAGTGATTTAGTCATTCATAATTGTAACTCATTTATTGCCCCCAGTTTCAATACGTCCATTACTTATAAAATGTCTTAATGAAACTAGTGCAAGACCACGTTCTGGTATGTGAATATCAGAAGAATATACAATTTAAATATCTGAATGGCTGGTATGCTCAAAATACATGGAGTAGTATAGCTATACATCATATAGAATTTTGTAAATACCCCTATTACTTTCCAATAAATAGACATTTTCTGACTAGAGACTGTGGTAAAGAAATGTGTTTATTCCTGGCAATATTTTCAAATTTTATACTTAAGTGTGTTTTTTTTTTTTAAGATTTATTCATTTATTTGAGAAAGCCTGCGAGCAGGGGGAGGGACAGAGGGAAAGAATCTCAAGCAGACTCCCTGCTGAGCATGGAGCCTGACTTGGGGCTTGATCCCATAACCCTGAGATCATGACCTGAGCTGAAATCAAGAGATGGACACTCAACCAACTGAGCCACCCAGCACCCCTTAAGTGTGTTCTTCATTTAAACCATTTTACATATTTTGACCTTCAAATATCCAATGTTTTCATTTAATACACACTGCCTTCTTTTTAAACCCCCTTTACCAAATATTACCTCCATCAAAGTTCTCTGTATCTCTCTATCAGCTGAAGTACCCTCAGAAAACCGACGACCACCTAAAATAATGATATGGAAACTCTCATATGAGTTACTCTTTTCTTCTACAACCATCATTTAAGAAGACAGAATAATAGTGTCTGGAGTTAAAAAATCAAGATAAAAATTAAATAGTAAGAATTATACTAACAAAGTTAGAATTGATTTTGGTATGATGTTTCTCTTTTGTCAATGTCAAATTAAAACTGGTTAAACTTTCTTAAGAATTTTTTTTAAAGTAACATTCATTTTGCTACTTCACACAAATTGCAATCAGAAGTGAAGGAGTGCGGTTCCTTTAGATTTTTAAGAAATTTCCTAACACTTTCAAAAAAAGTTCAAAATAAACTTTAAAAGGTGTTATTCTTACCAATAGCATCTATTTCATCCATAAAAATAATGCATGGTTGATGATCCCTGGCATAATTAAACATTTCTCTGATCAAACGAGCACTTTCACCAATGTACTTGTCTACAATAGAACTAGATACAACCTGATTAAAGGAAAAACATGAAGGTAAACATAAGACAATTCAAATAAAATTTAATTTCAACAGCTACAAAAAGAATCTTCCCTTTACCTTTAAGAAATTGCAGTCCAGCTGGCTAGCAACAGCTCGTGCCAAGAGTGTTTTTCCTGTGCCTAAAATGACAAAAGAAGTCCTAATTAGATGGAAAGCAAAACAAATTCTCAAAAGCCTTTTATATGTTATCCTCTGGACAGTAAATTTTGCAAAATGAAAGCTAAATCCTAAAGAGAATTCCCATTTAAAATTCTAAAGCACTTCAACTTGCAATATTAAAATTTTAAATCTTATTCAAAATATCCCTTATAATTCTAACCATGCTGAATACATATCTTCAAAAATATATCAACCCCTATTTACAGACACTACCGAAGTCTGTTACATTATAATCATTGGTCTATCCTGCATAATGAATGGATCTTTTACCTATGCATGATATTGTAACAACAACTATTGGTTATTTGGAAACTACTGGTTCAGTGAGTTATGAAAATCTTCCAAATGTTGGCATTTTTCATTATATAATATTTAAAAGCCACATTTGTTAATATCACCAATCTCATCTCATCTTTTAAGTATTAACATCAGAAAGTTCTCAGATGGGGGTGCCTGGCTCAGTTGGTTAAGGTCCAACTCTTGATTTCAGCTCAGGTCATGATCTTAGGGTTGTGAGCTGGAGCCCAGCGTTGGGTTCCCTGTTGAGTGTGGAGCCTGCTTAAGATTCTTTTTCCCTTTCCCCTTCTCCCAATCCCTACACATGCGCACTCTCTTAAAAAGTTGTCAGATATAAGTTTTGAAAACATTTTAAGTTTTGTAATGATGCTAGTCCTTTCATTTGAAAGCTCAAATTTATCACTGGCTACAGATGGTGTCAGTTGTTTTAACGTAACAGGCTAACTTCATTCATTTTTGAAAAAAAGGTTTGCCAGATAAGCAATAACCAGTCTGAATAATCAAAAACCAGTCTGACAATGACAGAATGTTTGTAAATTATGTTTTCAAGTAAAAATGCTATTCTATGAAAAGCAGCTAATTCAGCTGACAACTCAAGGCACAAGTGCTTTTCCTAGAGATAACTATCCTAATCAGGATGCAACAGAAATACTTTACATGTATTTCCCATTTGATCACATAGAATATAAAACATTATTCAAAGATCAGGATTTAATAAAAATAACTTTTACGGCTTCACCAAGAACAACTAAAAGTGAAACACATTTTTTTAAATACTGCAAGTATGAGCAGTCAATAACACAGTGACTACTTGTACCATTTCATGTCACTGACTTAACTGACTCATGCTATGGAATGAGCAGTTTTACCCACACTGCTTTTCCACCATCAGCACAGAAGTCAACAGAGTGAAAATGGCAACTAACGTCTTAAGTATTATCGAAGTAAGGTTTGACTTGGCAGACTCCTCGAAGTGTTTCAGGAACAGCCAGAGGTCTGTGAACCACACAGGACCAATGCACCAGAATCATATGGCATGTTAAGATGCACATCCTATGAGGCACAAAAGGACTAAGCATACCTGAGAGAATAGTAGACAGACATCTCCTATTTCTTCCTTACTCTAAACAGAGTGTAGGCTAAAATAGCCCACATTAAATTTTCACCTTACTTTTTTTATTCCTTAATTCATTCATTTATTAGTAGGTCAGACATAATTCAACACTAACCTGGTGGTCCATATAACAAACAGCCTTTTGGAGGTATTATTCCTACACGCTGGAATAATTCTGGGTTTGTAAGAGGTAATTCTATCACCTAGAAAAGAAGTTGACTGTTTCTTAAAAAGTCAGTAAAGATTTTGATGAACTTTAAAATACTTTAAGTGAAATATCAGCATAGTTAGATATATACATTATAATTCATAATAGATCTAAAATTCCATGCTACGTAAAGCCATTTACTAGAAGTTATTCTTCAGGTAGATTTAAGAGATATTTTTTTAATTATGTAAAAATTAAAAAGTCTGTAGCTATTTTAACAAACTATACACTTGACTAAAGTGATGGTTACACAAGCACCTAATTTGTCAAAACATATTTGAATTGTACACTTAAAATCTGTGCATTTTACTGAATGTAAATTAAGCCTCAATGAAAAATCACACTACAAAAAAATCAGGTAAGCAAAAAAGAAAAAACAAAAAAGATCTATATTATTTTGCATCTGGGACTACAACACAAAATAATTATAAAATGGGGAAATTTAGTAAGTTAGAACTGCCATTAGGAGAAAAGGCATATAAAATTTTCATACTGTCATTTTCTCATAGCAGCCTTAAAAGAATCATATTTCAGGGCACCTGGCTGGCTCAGTTGGGACAGCATGTGACTCTTTAAATCTTGGGATCGTGAGTTCAAGCCCTACAACGGGTGTTGATTATGAAAAAAAAAAAACTTAAAAAAAAAAAGAACCATATATTCTGCTCTCAATCTCCTACTAAGATTGATTCAAGCAAAGAAAGCTGGAGAATAAAAAAAAAAGAAAGAAAAAAGCTGGAGAATAGAAAAATTGAGGGTGTGACTGCCCAAATTAAACTCCTTATAGTACCAGTAACTTGAGAAATAAGCTTCTATTGAAGAGTCATGTCCACCAGGTATGATTAAAATAAAAAGTGTAAGAAATCAATATTCTTAACGTCTGCAGATGGAAGAGAGTATTGCATGTGCATGTTTTGTGGGGTGTGTGTGTGTATGAGAAAGAGAGAGAGACACAAAGACTTTCTGCTTCTATGGCTGATGCAGCAAATCACTGTAAAAGACAAGCTCTCACAGTTCCACGAAGCACTCATTCTTCCTCTGCTGCCCTTTCATTAACTACAAAGTGAGAATAGACTTTTATTTGTAATGATGCTAGTCCTTCCTCAAGTATGGTCAAAAACAATTTGGTTTCATAATCACCTGGAATGCTTGTTTAAATGCTAACTCCTGTGTCCCACCCCCAATCTACTGCATCAAAATCATGCAGAGAGCCTAGGAATCCGTATCTTTAATAAGAGTTCCAGAAAACTTAATATGCTAATGTCTGCAAACTACTGGCTTAGCACTTAAATCAGATGATATAAGCCATACTAACTATCCTCATTTATTCCTAAACATTTCCATCCTCAATTAAGATGAAACCAATAGGACAATGTAATTTGCTTTAAAGAAAATTGTTGGGGCGCCTGGGTGGCTCAGATGGTTATGTGTCTGCCTCCAGCTCAGGTCATGGTCTCCAGGTCCTAGGATCGAGGCCCGCGTCAGGCTTCCTGCTCAGTGGGGAGTCTGCTTCTCCCTCTCCCCTCTGCTTATGCTCTCTCTCAAATGAATAAATTTTAAAAATCTTTAAAAAAAAAAAAAAAAGGACGGGGCGCCTGGGTGGCTTAGTCGTTAAGCATCTGCCTTCGGTCCAGGTCATGGTCCCAGAACAGCCCCGCATCAGGCTCCCTGGTCGGTGGGAAGCCTGCTTCTCCCTCTCCCACTCCCCCTGCTTGTGTTCCCTCTCTCGCTGTGCCTCTCTTGTCAAATAAATAAAGTCTTTAAAAATAAAAAATGAAAAAAGAATTGTTAAGAAGCCATCTGTGCTATGAAGCAAGGAAATCCTGATTTGATTCTTCACCCAAGAGTTTAAAAGGTTTAAGCTACCTAAAGCCAGTATTTTTCTTAAATGGCAGCAAACAGCTTTATCAAAACAAAATATTTAAGGTTCAGGGGCACTTGACTGGCTCAGCTGGTGAAGCATGCGACTCTTAGTCTTGGGGTTGTGAATTTGAGCCCCACATTAGATGTGGAGATTACTTAAAAAAAAAAAAATTTAAGGTACAGGTAACTTACTTTAAGGATGGGAAGCTAACATTAATAAGGTTCTGGGAAAAACTGTATTACACAAGATCCAAATGTACTCTGACCCCAGTAACCTATGATAACCAAACCACAAATGGCATGGGCATTAGATTTATATCAATTATTAGCTTTTTTTTTCTTTTTTTGTCACAAAAAGAGCAGGGTTTTTCTAACACCAAATTATCTCCAAATTAACAATACCTATAATTTTCATAGCTAGAAATTCAGTGCTATTTTTCTCTCAGCAAGATTTTAAATGTATAATATTGAGTAACCACTATTTGGACAAAGTAATCTTTCATTCTTTCTCCCTTTGGGTGTCTTAAAACCAGTACTATCTATTAGTAAGTTCAGAGAACAAAGCATACACTACCAACCTCTCTTAATTCCCGAATCTGTTCTGATAGTCCCCCAATCTCAGAATAAGAAACATTCCCAGGGTCCTCATGAGACATGTTGTAGACCAATGGATCCACCTCTCTTGGCAAATATCTATAATGATAAGATATGTATTTTTCTTTTACAAGATGTATTTTCTCTCAGCCTATAGACAGAGTATAAATGACTTGCTTATGCAAGCACTTGTAGATGATCTCCTAAAAATGCATTTACATTAAATAGAAATTAGTAAAAGGGGAAAAACGGCAAGATACTCATTGATCTCAAGAAGCATATATTTTGGGGGCACCTGGGTGGCTCAGTCAGTTTAAGCATCTGCCTTTGGCTCAGGTCATGATCTTAGGGTCCTGCAATAGAGCCCCACTTCAGGCTCCCTGCTTAGCAGGGAGTCTGCTTCTCCCTCTCCCTGGGCCCTTCCCACCCCCAACACCCCCCCCACCCCGCTCATGCACACACCTCTCTCTCAAATAAATAAATAAAGTCTTTAAAAAAAAAAAAAGCATATATTTGGGGTTTTTTTAATTATGTTCAATTAGCCAACATAGAGTACATCATTAGTTTTTGATGAAGTGTTCAACGATTCATTAGTTGAGTATAACATCCAGTGCTCATCACCACACATGCCCTCCTTAATACTCATCGCCCAGTTACCCCGTCCCTCCACCCCCCAAAGAAGCATATATCTTGGCTAAAATCTTCCCTCTGTTAAAATAAAAGTAAAATAAATAGAATAAGAAACCTACCTCATGATAGTTAGTGTAGTCATATCCAAAGCAACTCTTGTTCCTGGCTTCAGCTTACTTTTATCAAGCTAATTTTATAAAACAAAAAGTGTTATGTAACAGTTAAAAGGGGAAATAATACTCTAACAAGAGCACAATATTTAGAAGTCAAATAATTACTTTCACTCTTCAGAGAGAACACTAATATCAGATTATAAACACCATGCCGACAGAAGGGCTTATAAAGGTCATAATTCAAAGTTATTTTCCTTAAAAGAATGCCCTTTATGCAATCTCAGGGTGAAATGTGAAATCACTGATATATAAAGTTTGTGGTGGAAAAGGCCTTACTTTTATTTTTTTTTTTTTTAAGATTTTATTTATTTATTTGACAGAGAGAGACACAGTGAGAGAGGAGCACAGGCAGGGGGAGTGGAGGGGGGAGAGGCAGGCTTCCCGCCGAGCGGGGAGCCCGATGCGGGGCTCGATCCCAGGACCCTGGGATCATGACCTGAGCCGAAGGCAGACGCTTAACCATCTGAGCCACCCAGGCGCCCCTAAAAGGCCTTATTTTTAAAGAAAGAAATGGGTATTAGTATTTTACTTTCAAAGGCTATTTCATACAGTTTTGCTCATTATTTTGATTCAGGCACTATAGTATAATGACTTTGGCAATTGGTACCAAAGTATTTATACAGAAATCTCTAAGTGAACATTTTGGGGGAAGGAAAGGGAAGCACTTTAAAGGTATGCCCTTTATTTTTTTTTTCTTTTAAAGTCTATTTTTATTTATTTTTTATTAAATAAATTTGGCACATAACATTGTGTAAGTTTAAGTTTCAGATGTACAGTGTTAAGCATCTGCCTTCGGCTCAGGTCATGATCCCAGGGTCCTGGGATCGAGTCCCTCATCGGGCTCTCTGCTCCTTGGGAGCCTGCTTCTCCCTCTGCCTCTCCCTCTCTCTCTCTGTCTCTCATGAATAAATAAATAAAATCTTAAAAAAAAAAAAAAAAAAGATGTACAGTGTTACTTTGGTACTATGCCCTTTAGATTTATTTTAAAAACTATAGCTTTGGGGGCACCTGGGTTATTATTTGTTGGCATTTTTTATGACGGCAAAATGAAATTTGCAGTTATTTCAATTTGCCTATTCTAATCTAAACGAACTCATACAAAATCAACTTAGGCTACAGAAAAGTCTTTGAGTAACATTTCTGAATGTTTAAATATAAAACATAAGTAATTGACAGGGTCTAAGTCTCTTCAAAAAAAACATTAAAATAAAATGGTCTGAGATAGGGGGCGCCTGGGTGGCTCAGTCATTGAGCGTCTGCCTTCGGCTTGGGTCATGATCCCAGCGTCCTGGGATCGAGCCCCACATCAGGCTCCCTGCTCAGCGGGAAGCCTGCTTCTCCCTCTCCCATTCCCCCTGCTTGTGTTCCTGCTCTCTCTATCTCTCGCTCTGTCAAATAAATAAATAAAATCTTAAAAAAAAAAAAAAAAGGTCTGAGATATTTTCCAATTCTAAAATTCTTAGATTTCGGGGTGCCTGGGTGGCTTAGTCGTTAAGCGTCTGCCTTTGACTCAGGTCATGATCCCAGGGTCCTGGGATCGAGCCCCGCGTCGGGCTCCCTGCTTGGCGGGAAGCCTGCTTCTCCCTCTCCCTATGCCCTTTGCTTGTGTTCCCTCTCTCGCTGTGTCTCTTTGTCAAATAAATAAATAACATCTTTAAAAATAAAAAATAAATAAAAATAAATAAAATTCTTAGATTTCTAAATACGTAGAGCTTACCGAGGCAATGTGGTCAGAGTAGAAAATAGAGAATACCAAGTCAATGTCCATGCTTTGAGTTCAAGTTTTGTTAGTTATATCTGAACAAATCACCTCTAGGAGTTATGGGCATAATGCCTGACCTGCTTACCTCAAGAATTAAATAACATATATGAAAACACTTTTACCAAAGCACTGTACAGATGTAAAGTGTTACCTGTCGACGACAACCCACAACATATCTTGGTCCATTTGTAGCTTTAACAATGACTAAAGGAAGAAAATGAAAGGACAAACTGAAAAATAGAAAGTGGAAAATAAATATATATATCCACATTGATGGCAGGTTGAGTTTTATTTCTGTCCTCCAAAAAGATAATAATTGAAAGAAAACTCAGTCTATGCAAAAATATCATCTACCTTTATTATTATCATTAAACTAATAAGCATTTCAAAAGTTCATGGTGGGAGGAAGGGGAGTCTACTCTTCTTTTCTTTACTAATTAACAGTCCAATCCACTTACATTTTTCTTCAGTTAGTTGCTTAAGTACTTCACCCACAATCTGGGGGGGGAGGAAAAAAAGGCATTACTTTTTGCCAATAACTAAAAAACAAATTGCCATCACTCCTTATACCCCAAACTCCATTTCCTACCTGTCCAACACTCTGTAGGGCCTTCAGATCATTTTCAGACTTTTCATACTGCTTGGTAAGTTCTTTTAATTGTTCCCTTACTGAAATAATATAATTTGAACATTTTTAATTAAACAATAATCTAAATGAGTTTAAGTCACTAAGTATCACTTTACTTAAGTCTATTTCAGTCTATTTCACTTTACATATATTTTATATCCATTGTATGAAACCACAAAAGAAATAATGCTGTTTGTAGGGGACATGTTTAAAAATGAAATGTTACAGAAAAAGCACCATATTTTAATTTTCTTGATTGGCAATACTTGTTCAAGCACATTCATAACATTGCTACATTCTTAACAGATATTGACACTCTTTGAGACTACAAATCCGAATGATAAAAGAGACCCTTCCTCACCTCTTCAGCTACCCGCATGGATTATTACTCTATGGCCTTCGACCCTAAATAAGGTCAACAGGTGCAGTGATCTACAGAATTATATGGTTACGTTCTTTCTCCATTTAATCAAACCACTCAGGCTTTTCAATGAAGGTGCACTACGAAAAAATGTAAGCACCCTTTTAGTTCAGGAGGTAAGAGAAACTTGTGTGCCTGATGTGAGTACTCAAAAGACGAGGAAAGACGAGGAGGGTTATTATGACCCACCGATGGACTCCTCTCTCAAGCTCCGCTCTGGCTTTCCACCCCAATAACAAGCCAGTACCTCGAGTCTCATCTCTTGCTTGAGTTTCCTTGACTCACGTCTCTCCTCTCTGGGTCCCGGGACTCACTTACGCCGCCCTCCTTGCACCCCAACCTGGCAAACATCCCTGGCCCACTTCTTCCTCACTCCTCCTCTAGTCCTCTTCCACTTCCATCTCAGAACTGGGGATGTTCTCTCTGTCACCTGGAGCAGACTGGGCCGTTTCTACGCACGAAGAGGCTGTGCTTCCCAAGCTCAGGGCCGATGACAAAGCGCCTTGTCCCTGGACCGAGGCCTTCTTATCCCTGGGGCTCGGTTGCCGGGCTCGGCCAAGGGCCTCTGCTTTGTTAGAGACAGAAGCACGTCCAGGGATAGGATTGTGTGGAAAGAAAGGTTCACTCACACTCCTTGAGACGGCCGTCGATCTCCTTGTGCTCCAGCAGTTTCTTGCGGTAGTCCTGAAGCGCCTTATCTCTAGGGTCCGCCATGATGAGAAGCCGTCGCTCATAGGGGATGCCGGGAATGGCCATGGCCGCCCGGGCGGGGGAAGGGGCGGGGCGAGGGAGGAAAGCCTCCCAGGGGGGCGCGGAATTGTGGATGACCCCGCCCCTTCCGGTTGGCTCCGCCTCTGTACTCCACTCCTCCCTCTGCGGCGTCTCGTTTCGCCTACAGCGCCGTCGCTCACCGAAGAAGGCCTCCACACACACCGTCCCCTGCAGGTCGTGCTAGGTAGAGCAGAGAGCTGTTGTCCTGGTCGTCCCCTCAGGTCTCGATATTGTTAAACCACTGGCTGTCCTGGAAACCACGGAAGACTTTGTGATAAACTGAGATGGCAGTGAAGTTGGCAATGTGCAGTCTCTCTAAATAGTTCTAGTGGACTATCGGGTAACACAGATAGCCTATTGGGATAACACTATTATCAAGGACCTTCAGGAACGGGAGGAGGCGATTTTATTCACTTACTCATTCAGTGAATGAGGTACTAAGGATACGATCTGGTGGGGAGATTAAAAAATAATTTCAGGGTGTAATTAATACTATAATGGAAATAAAACATGGTGATGTTATAGAGCAAGGTAAGGAGAACTTATTTAGAAGGCATCTGACACAGGAGCCAGCCAAGCAACCAAGTGGAGAAGAACCTTCCAGACAGAGGAAACAGCAAGTGCAAAGATCTTGAGGTAAAAAAGAGGTTGGCTCATTTCTAGGAACAGAAAGGAGGCCAATGAGACCGGAAGAGGGTGGGTTATAGAGATACAGGGCACAAGATAAAGGCGATGAGGTAGTTAGAGTCAGGAACTTGTTAGAGTCTGACAGAACTTGCTTTGGACAAATTATTTAATCTCTCAAAATCTCTATAAAATGAGCATTATAATTGTACCTATCTCATAGGGATATCATAGTATTAAATAAGATATGTGCCTATAGCTATTAACACAATGTCTGGCACATAGTAAGTACTCAATAGTGATTTTAAATTATTTAAGGGTAGAAATAACCTCGATTTTTGCAGAACAGATCCCCATTGCTGTACCTCTTACAAGCATTGTTCCTGGGGATAATTTATTGTTGTTCCAATAGACTAAGTCAAAGTCCCTAAATAGGGGCGTCTGGGTGGGTCAGTCGTTAAGCATCTGCCTTCAGCTCAGGTCATGATCCCAGGGTCCTGGATCGAGTCCCGCCTCGGGCTTCCTGCTCGGCAGGAAGCCTGCTTCTCCCTCTCCCATTCCCCCTGCTTGTGTTCCCTCTCTCACTGTGTCTCTCTCTGTCAAATAAATAAATAAAATCTTTAAGAAAAAAAAAAAGTCCCCAAATAGACTCCACTCGATCTTATACAGTGGCCCTGGATATTTGAGTTTAAAAGGTATTTCTACATATACATATAAAGTGCAAATTTATGTGAATTAAATTACCAAAAGTCACATAAAATAGGTCTTCAAATTTTTAGGAAAAAAATCTCATGGGAATTACATGACTACTGTTTTTCTAAAAAAAATTCTGTTTTTCTAAATATAATTGAAAATTGCAGTAGCTAATAAACAAGGAAGATGGATTGAGCAGGGATAGTCCCTTCTCCTTCTCAGCTGCAAGTATTCTGGTCAAACTAGTCCAACGATAGCAAAATGTATCACCTCTGACATTAAGAAGTAAAGAAGAGAGGATGAGACAGAGAAAAAAGACAGCTCGGTTTGGTTCAATTCAATAAATATTTATGAGCACATACTGGTGTGTTATTTCAACATAACACACCAATATTTTAAACTCCCTTGACCCTTGTTCTTTTTCTGTCACCCATCTGGCAAAAGTCCAACTTCAGATGGACTATTTTCTACATGGCTGCTCCAGAACAGCCCCTTTTTCTTTCTTTTTTTTTCTTTCTTTTCTTTTTCCTTTCTTTCTTTCTTTTCTTTCTTTCTTTTCTTTCTGTCTGTCTGTCTTTCTTTTTAAGATTTATTTATTTGAGAGAGAGCAGGCACAGACAAGTGGGGAAAGGGGCAGAGGGAGAGAACTTTCAAGCAGACTCCCCGCTGAGTGCAGAAGCCCAACTCTGGGCTGGATCCTATGACCCATGAGATCATGACCTGAGCTGAAAACCAAGAGTCAGATGCTTAATTGACTGAGCCACCCACACCCAGGCGTCCCCTGTTTCCTTTTCGTATGCACCCATAAGACTGTATTCCTCTCCATCAGAAACGGAGGCTTCCTGCCAGCAGTGGTGCAGGTGAGCCATCTTGGAAGGAGAGCCTCCAGCCCTACGGCAGCCTTCAGCTGACTGAGGCCGTAGTCTTGATTGCAACACAGTGAGAGACTGAGTCACACACCCAGTTCAACTGCTCCTGAATTGCTGGTCCACAAAAACTGTGAAGTGATCAGTGTTCAGTGTTTTACGCCATTAAATTTTGTGGTAATCTGTTACACAGGGATAGATAACTAATAGGACAGGAACTGGTATTTTTCTAGAGAGAAATTGGGAAACTACCAGATAGGCAAGTAGCAACTATTTTTGCTCCCACATCAGCTGCAACCCTCGAGATTTTGGAAATTTGTCATCCCAAATATCTACCCCAAATGCCTACTGGAATGCATGTAGTTGAATGTATGCATGGCTAAGCAGTAAGATGTTGAGGTAGGAATAGAAGTTAGAATTCTTATGCTTCTGGGAAATACTTTTCTTTAATAAAGTAATATATAAAGACTTTTTTTTTAAAGTACCACAACACCTAGATAGAAAAAGAGGAGTCCACTGCCCCACCCTATTCTACTCCTGGGTCCTATTCCTCAACTCTTTAACATGTTTCTTCTACATTTTCTTTCTAAATAACATGCTTATGCTGCTATTTCTTGATGAACCAATTTTAGGATTTATCTTTGACTTGCTAATAAAGAAGATAAAGATGTAGCACCCTTATATCACTCCAGATCCCCACTTTCCCTACCTCCATCCTCCAGGTATACAATATATACAAGTTTGGTTAAATCACCATCCAGTATTTGTCTTATTGTGGAGCTATGGAAATCAAAGCAATATATAATAGGTACATTTTATTGTACAATTGTTTGAACTTCCTAGAATTAAAGCTGCCTCATTTTTTAAATGTTCTTTTTTTTTTTAATGACTTCTCCCCACTTTACAATATAATTGTTAACTTCCCCTGAAGAGTGTTTTTCCTAAAGTCAGTCACATCAGGTTTCCCTTCAGTTCACCTAGTTACACTCCCCTGGAGGCCTCCCCGCTGTCTAATCTAGGCCCTAGGTCTGTTACACGGCTGTCTTCTCGGAACTTTAACTCCTCTCTTGGGTGCTATCTTTTCTTTCTGAATACCCATGTCTCCTCATTTCTGGTTTACTCCTTTGGTTGGATCATATCCTCCCATAAATTGTCTGAGAAAGGATTTAAAGATGTACATTATTCTTCATATACAACAATACTTTAATAATTCTATTCTCAGGGGCGCCTGGGTGGCTCAGTCAGTTAAGCAGCTGCATTCAGCTCAGGTCATGATCCCAGCGTCCTGGGATCGAGTCCCACATCAGGCTCCTTGATCAGCGAAGAGCCTGCTTCTCCCTCTCCCTCTGCTGCTCCCCCTGCTTGTGCTCTCTCTCTCTCTCTCACTATCTCTCTCCCTGTTTCAAATAAATAAATAAAAAATCTTTAAAAAAAAATAAGAATTCTATTCTCAGACTTGATTAATAGCTTGGCTGGCTAAAGAATCCTCAGAAGTTTGAGGGCCTTGCTCCATTGTCCTGGAGCTTCCAGTGCTTCTGTCGCGCCCTTCTGATTCTTAATTCTTTGTAGGGAACCGGGTGTTTTGTTTTTCTCTCTGAAAATTTTACCTCTGTTAGGGGCATTTTCCACCCAACAGACCGGGCCCTCAGTGTACCTACCTATCAATCCAGATAGCCATCCTTCAGTTTTGGCTATTTTCCTGAATAACCTCTGAGACGATTTCCTCTCTGTTTTCATGTTCTCTCTTACTGGTACACTTATTAGTCAGACTCTGCTCTCCTTGAATTAACCCTCTATTTTTTCCATCTCTTCTCATCTATTTCTACCTCTTTGTTTTTTTTATATCACTATCTAGGAGATTTCCTCAATGTTTCCTCTAATATTTTGGTGAAAACTTTTTATTTTGGCTATCATATATTTAGCTTCCAAGATCTCTTTCTTGTTCTCTAGTTGTTCCTTTTTTTTTTTTTTTTAAGATTTTATTTATTTATTGGCAGAGAGAGAGAGAATACAAGCAGGGAGAGTGGGAGAGGGAGAAGCAGGCCTCCCGCTGAGCAGGGAGCCCGATGTGGGGCTCGATCCCAGGACCCTGGGACCATGACCTGAGCCGAGGGCAGACACTTAACGACTGAGCCACCCAGGTGCCCCTCTAGTTGTTCCTTTTTATAGACTCCTGTTCTTATGTGTTTGATGATATGATTATAGCTTTTTATTTGTCTTTCTTTCTTCCCTCTTTGTTTCCTCAAAGTTCCTATTTTCTTATTTGCTTTGGTCTATTTCATGTTGGAGGCTTTCCTTAACAATCTTGTTAGCCTTGGTATTCTGATCATATACTGAGTCATTAAATAAAAGAAGAATTCTGAGTGAGTGGGGGGCACTAACTGTTCTGTTTTTGATGCTGTTGTTTATTCCTGGAAGAATTCTCCACTCTCCTTTTAGAATGGGAGAGGAGGAAATCAGGCATGAGGGGGTGACTGGAAAGCAGGAATGCATAAGGTCTGCAGGTTTGGAGCTGAGTGTTACAGGTGGTCTGCTGGAGGTAAGGGAGGCATTTTAATATTCAGCAAGGAGGGGCTTCACTTAATCAACCCTTCTTTCATTTTGGAACTCTCTCCCCTCTCTCTGTAAATGTGCTGAGTCTAGAGTCCCTGAGTTTGTAGCCACTCTTGTTTCTTGACTGGACAATCTTGATCTTGAAATGTGTTCTAAATGAATTTTAGATAAGTTTCTTTTATTTTTTTCTAATCCATCAACTGGTAGTTGAGCTCCTGCTTTATCATCAATTTTCCCACATCCATACCTTTTGTGAATTTTCTCGTCAATTCCAATTCTCTTGTGTCCTCAGTCCCATCCAAATTTACTTCTGCCCAAAATGATTGCTTTGCCTCTAAGCTTATAATGTTTGTTTGAAACATAATCACATGTTGCCCTGTGACATCTCATACTGTTATCTTCTCAAGTTCATTATTTAATTTATGTGTACATTCATTAATTCACTCAAAAGTCATCTTGTGAAACTCACACACTAAGTGCTGAGGAAGCTGAGACTACCAAGGCAAGTTCTCTACCCCTCTGCTGAATGGGGAGAACATTTACATAAATACATATTTGATTCCACATACTAAGCACAATTATATGAGCTTATAGAACCAAAAAGGAGAAACCTAATCCAACCACAGAGAAGTTAGGGAAGACTTCATGGAGGTAGCAGTTGCCTGAGCTTAATCTTAAAGGAGTTAGCCAGATGAAGTGAGGATGGTCCATATAAGGCAGGGCAAAAAACATTTCAGGAGTGGAAACAGAGTGAGTAAAAACATGGAGGGTGGAAACAAGGTCTATATGGGGAATTGTTAATAGTTCAGTGACCGTAAGGCAGAGAGGTATTAGAGATATAGCTGGAAAAATAGGTGAGGCCAGATCATGGGGACTTTGAATGTCATGCTGAGAATCTTGAATTTGATTCCTCAGATAGTGGGGAGCATTGGAGTTTTTAAACAGAGATGTGATGTGGTCAGATTTATATTTTTGAGAAATCAGGCTAGCATGGAGGCTGTTTTTTGTGTGTGTGTTTTTTTTTTTTTTTGAGGCTGTTTTTTGATGGGGACAAGCTTAGAGCCTGGGTGATCATTTAAGAAAATGTGACAATAAATCAGGTGAGTGACAATAAGGGCTGAAACTAACTCCTTGGTCATAAAGATGGAGAGGAGGGAATAAATTGAAGAAAGAACTGGCAGGACTTGGTTGACTAATAGATAACAAATCTATTGATTGGTGAAAAAAAGGGAGAAACTGAGGGTGGCTTCCTGCTTCTTAGGTGTCTAGATATGGATGGTGGTGAGGAAAGCAGATGGTTGTGTCCAGTAGGCAGTTGGCTTTTGAATGTCGGGGAGAGATCTGAACTAGAAAAATAGATTTGGGAGACATTGGCAGGGAGGAGGTATTTAAAATTGTGAGAATGGGCAAGTTTCATCAGGGGCAAGTATAGAAGAAGAGCACTGGACAGAGGATAGAATCCTGGGGAACACTCACATCTTAGATGTAGCCTGGGGGAAAGCCCATGAAGGAGACAGTTAAATAATATTAGAGAAGTGTAAGGAGAATCTGGAGTGTTTGGTGCATAGACACTGAACTGGAGGATGGAATGAGCATTGTCAAAGTGCAGCAGAGATTTCATGATCTCATGAAAATGGTAATTAGATTTGACCATAAGATGGCCAGATATAGAGGAATAGGAGGGTAGAGTTAGAAACCTCACTGCACAGTGGGGTTAAAGGGTAAGTGGGAAGTTAATAAGTCAGTTACTACTATATGAAGCTTGTTATTCCAGGAATATGAGGGAAAGGAGGTGAAGATAGAGCTTAGGTGGCATTTCTCCCCATCTCAAATAATCTCAAGTGTCTTGGGAGAAAATTCTAGCAATGTATAACATGCATATTTATATTCAATAAATACTAATTAGATAAATAGATCTAATCAACTATCAACACCAGACCTTTAGATTTTTACTTAGCCTTTCTTCCTCTTGCGTGTCATAATATTCCTTTTCCTTGAGCAAATTTTTCCCTTGAGATGATTTCCTTCCAGCCTATTCAGTGCCAGAAAATGTTTAGGTACTGAGAAGCTTCCTACAGAAATCTCCATGTCTCATTTTGAGAAATTGGGTTCAAGCCATTTCCGGCTTTGGTCATTAAAAAAAAAAAAAATAGCTGTTGTTTGCACAGGTAATCAGAATTCCATCAAGAAATGCTGTGTACACTAAATCTAAGTTATGTTATTATTATAATCACTGGTATTAGAATAACAAGGTTGTGACCTTGTTCATCTCTAAAAAATTTAATGTTGTTTAGCTAAGGTATAATAGAAGGGAGGCTGGACTTTTGGAGAGCAAAGGTTGAACTGTGTGCTCTGTGGGTGCTCCTTAATAGTTACTGAATGACTAATCAGTTATTTCATAGGCCCTAACACAGGTGAGGTGATTTCCAGAGCAGGCAGAGTGGGAAAAGTAAACTCACACAAAAAGGACCAACTTGAAGGATTTTCGGGGAAATAAATGTCAGTGGTCGTTATGCAATGTGTATAAAACTGTGTTTTACACATTCTAAAGTCCCTGACAAAGCTGAAAGGGAAAATTATAATTATTAAGACAATAAAGTAAGATCCAGCAATCCCACTTCTGGGTGCATATGAAACCATTATCTCAAAGAGATAGCTGCACTCCCATGTTCATTCAGCATATTCCCAATTGCCAAAGTATGGAAATAACCTAAGTGTGCATCAGTGGATAAATGGATAAAGGGGATGTGGTATACATATACAATGGACTATGATTCAGCTACAAGAAAGAAGGAAATCCTGCTGTTTGCTACAACATAGATAGGCCTTGAGGGCATCATGCCCAGTGAAATAAGCCAGACAGAGGAAGACAAATACTGCATGGTATCACTAATACGTGAAATTTAAAAAAAAATAAAAAAGTCAAACTCATAGAAACGAGAGTAGAAAAGTGGTTGGCAGGGGCTGGGGGGAGGAGGGGTAGGGAGAAATTGGCAAAAGTGTACAAACCTTCAAACATAAGATGAATAAGTTCTTAGGATCTAATGTCTAATATGGTGACTATAGTTGGTTAACTATTTGTATAATTGAAATTTGCTAAGAGAGTTGAACTTAAATGTTCTCACCAAGGAGGAATAAAAGGTAAATATGTGAGATGATAGATGTGTTAATGAACTCAGTGGGGGGATCCTTTGACAATGGCATCTGTGTATCAGATCATCATGACATACATTTTAAATATCTTACAATTTTATTAGTCAATTAAACTTCAATAAAGCTGAAAAAGCAATAGAGTAAAAACTAAATGGTCTTATATGGTGATGGTTTCTGATTACAAGTTTGCTAGAAATTTGTTGTGGGCAAGAGTTCAAATCTGAGGAATAGAGGTTTCATCCTGGGAACGTTCATACTTTTAAACTCTCCCAAATTACAGGTTTATTGCATCAGGGTGAAATCCAGAGCTGATTCATATTCAGATTGCTTCCTCCTGCAATTTTAGGCTTTATTCATTTAGTTTCTCCATTTTCATCTCTTATTTTTGAGAGTGTAATCTTCAGATATTAATACTGTATATGAAAAAATATTCATTCATTTTACAAACACAGGCAGAGAAGCCTTGTTAAGATACTGAGAGTCACAGGTATGTTTGAGGCAAAATTCCCGCTTGAAGAGTTGAAAGGGATTACAATTCAGTGGTAGAAACATGAAGTAGAAATGTCATAAAGGATCACATGCTAAGTTCTGTAGCGTGTCCCTCTGTATGCAGGGACTGGACCTTATGTCTTTATATCTCTAATGTCAAGCTTAGTCTGGCATAGAGTAAGTTTATTGGATTGAAATTCATTTAGAGACTGGAAATGGGTGAAGAGGAAACCAGAAAGACCATGTTGAAGAGGGAATGAATGAGCTGGGTCTGGCCCTAGAGAGAGAAGTAGGATCAGTAGACAGGTATGATGAAAAAGAAGTTGCTAGGCAAAGAGGGAGATTGGATTAATATGTAAATGTAGCATATTGTAGATATTAGAATCTGAGCTTCTCAGGCCCACCAGGATCTCAGATGGTTGATGACATTTTACGATGCGACAGTCCACTTGCCAAGTGAAAGCAGAGCATAGGTTATGGGCATTGAAGTAAGAAATATCTGAGTTTGAGTCTCACCTCTAGCATATCATGTAACTTTGAATAACATATATAGACTTTCTATGCTTATTTTTCTCAGCTGGAAAACAGAAGTAATACCTATTTGGGGCCTACCATATCCTAAGCTACTTCATTAAAAATGACATACCAAGGGGCGCCTGGGTGGCTCAGTCGTTAAGCGTCTGCCTTCCGCTCAGGTCATGATCCCAGGGTCCTGGAATCGAGCCCCACATCGGGCTCCCTGCTCCGTGGGTAGCCTGCTTCTCCGTCTCCTGCTCCCCCTGCTTGTGTTCCTGCTCTCGCTCTCTCTCTCTCTGTGTCAAATAAATAAATAAAATCTTAAAAAAAATGACATACCAAAAAAAAAAGATAATTTGAAATATTTGGAAATGTTAATAAGATGTTGGGAAGCTTTCCAGTTTCATCGTGAAAATTTCTCCTTGAAAAAAAGGCTTCTAGACTCAGATCCACGGCTCGGAATTAAAGGACGAGCTTGTCTTTTCCTCACGTCATCTCCCCGCTCTGGGGAGATGAAATGAGAGGAAGTTTCCACCTGCGCTGACGGATACAATCGTAGCCACTCGCTACATTTGACTATGAAATGTGGCTAGTTTGCATAAAATGCACACCAGATTAGATTTAAAAACAACATGTAAAATATTTTATGAATAATTTAATATTGAGTATATTTCGAAATGTTTCGCATATATTGGGTTAAATAAAATATATTAAAATTAACTTCACCTGTTTCTTTTTGCTCTAGTAACTACTAGAAACTCTAAATTACCTATGCAGCCCTGGTCTAGATGATCACTCATGTCCCTTTCAGCTTTAAGACGGCTAGGGACACTGTGGACGCGTAATCCGTACGGTTTTCCTTCCTCGCTTTGAGATACCGAAGGATTGGCCGGGAGTGCGCGGGGTGGGGTGGGGCGGGGCCCTGCGGGGAGACCCAGACCCCTCCGGTTTCGCCCTCGCTCTCGCAGCGGGAAGGACCCCCGACTCCCGCGCGGGGGTTGGGGCGGCAGCACCCGAGCGAGGGACCAGGCGCCGGGCGAAGGGGGGCCGGGGACGGGCGCAGCGCGCCGGGCGGGGCCGAACCGGGAAGCGGGTTTGTGCGTCAGCCTCACGCGCGGGGAAGGAAGCCGACTCGAGGCCCCGGGCGGCCCGCTGCGGGCGCCTAGGCACGTCCGCAGGCTCCGCCGGGAGGTGGCGGCCGCTGAGAGGCGGGAGAGCCGAGGGCGGGCCTGGGAGGCGGCCCGGAGGTGGGGCGCCGCCGGAGGCCGGCCCGCGCGGGCTTCATCTGCGGACGCGCGGCCTGCGCCCGAGTGCTGGGACCGCGAGGCGCCGGGTGACGATCGGCTAGAGCGGCTATGGGCCGCCGCTGGGTCTTCCTGATCGGCCTCGTGGGGGCCGTGTGGCTGCTCGGCTCGGGTCATGGTGGGCAGCAGCCCCCTGTGACGGCGGCGCAGAGATGCTTCTGCCAGGTGAGGGTTGTGCGCGCCGCTCCCGGTGCTTCGCGCCTCCCCCCTGCGCTCGGTCCCGCTCGCCCCTGCAGGTGAGGGACTGGGAGTATCTCTGCGTCTCCACCCTCCTGGACGAGCCCCCAGAGCTTCTGCTCTCTTGCCGGGCTGAGTCCTCTGCAGCTCGCCTGGCTTGGTGTGGACCGGAGTCCCAACGCAGCCGCGCTTCGGATCCGGTGTGGGATGAGAGGTGTGGGCGCACGCTATTATGTTCTTACCGAGTTGGTTTATGCATCTTTGTTGGTCTTCCCTGCCCCGGAAGGGCGTGCACGTTGTGCGCGAACACTCAGTATTTCTTATTTTAGTAGAACCTGGGTCTTCCTGACTTCTCTCTTGACCTGGAACTGTGTACGTTGTGCCTATGCTGGGTGCCTTTGCTCTCCTTCCTGGGCAGGATGTGCTTTTGAAGGGGGCGCTACTCTCAGATCTCGTTGTCAGGCAGGAGAAGGGCTTCGTGGGGCTTTTCTGTGTTTAAGCCCAACTGCCTTGTGTCTTTGGGGCCGCGGCTTGCCCTGTGGCTCCTCGCCCCGTGCGTCCTTTCTTTTTCCTAAATGGGATGAGATTCTCTTAACGTCACGCCCATTTTGGGAGGATGAGCCTTACTCCTCAGTGCACAAGTTTAATCACAAACTTATGATCATTTTCTCTTTTTAGTAAACGATGTGGGTTCCTTGAGAAAAAAAGTCAAAGAAATTTAGAGGTTTTTGGGTCTACAGTATTCTGTATTTTAATATCATTACTCTTCAAGTCACGTTTTGGTTGGCTTCTGTTGATAAAAATTACATATAAACGAAATTGAGGGTAGGCATCCAAATTTTTCCTTTTAAGTGGATTGTACTATTATCAGAAATAACCTTTTATATGTGTAGGGGCAATGCTACTATTTCACAGAGTAAAGAAACAACTTTAAATATTATGGGAGGAAAAAATAAATCAATATCATGGGGGAAGAACTGTCTCTTTCACTGCTTTATATTCTTGCATTTTGTTGATTTGCTTAGTGATTTGGGAGTTGAGATGTTATCTGAGTAGGAGAGGCTGAAAGGAAATTGCTGCTTTACAACTAAGATTGAAAAGCTCCTTTACTTTCAGGGTTCGACAAACTGCACACAATCAAGTACTTCAAAGGAAGAAGGATCATTTTCTACAGATTACAAATACAACATAACACAGTGTAAACATTTACAAATAAGTAAAGTTGAAGTTAAGAGATTTTAAAATAAGTTAGTGTTGAAAGAAGATGTCCAATGTAACATTTTCAACTACACTTTAGATTTTTAGAAATAATAGTACACGTTGAACTTTTCAACTTTCACTACCCCCCCATAACCTTTTTAGATATCTGATTAAAATTGGGGAGTTTTTAATTTTTTAATATTTTTTTCTTCTGATTAGTATTTTAGCTCCCCCACCCTTATAATATTTTCAAGATTTGAATAGTCCCCCAACACAAACATCTGTTATATCCCTTTCTTTTCCTTTTAGAACAAGAGTGGCTGTTTTTCTTTTCAGAATCAACTTTAAAAAATAATAAATTGAGGGGTGCCTGGGTGGCTCAGTTGTTAAGTGTCTGCCTTCGGCTCAGGTCATGATCCCAGGCTCCTGGGATAGAGCCCCACATCGGGCTTTCTGCTCAGCTGGAAGCCTGCTTCTCCCTCTCCCACTCCCCTTGCTTGTGTTCCCTCTCTCGCTGTGTCTCTCTCTGTCAAATAAATAAATAAAATCTTTAAAAAAATAATAAATTGAGGGCCATATGGTAAAAAACAGTTTTAAGAAAAATTTAAAATGGGGTGCCTGAGTGGCTCAGTCAGTTAGGCGACTGCCTTCTGGTCATGATCCTGGGGTCCTGGGATTGAGCCCCACATACGGCTCCCTGCTCGGCGGGGGGCCTGCTTCTCCCTCTCCCTCTGCCGCTCCCCCTGCCTGTGCTCTCCTGCTCTCTCTCTCTGTGTCAAATAAATAAATAAATAAAATCTTAAAAAAAAAAATTTAAAATGGTCTATTTAAATCAATTTAAGAACAGAGACCATCAATTTCAATTCAATAGATTGAAACAAATACTGTTATGGTAGTAACGGAAGAGATGGGGGTAAGGAGGATAAGGGACAAGTGATGAATAGACATGAAGAGAAAATTGGAGACAAGCATATAGACATAGATGTATACAGAAATGAGAGAGACACACAGAAATAAAGGAAAAGAATGGTGGAAGAAAAGATGAGAGGAGACAAATGGTGGAAATTATTCATTCAATAAACATTTATAAATACTGTGTACATTGACCTGAGTATTTGGAATATAGAAATAACTGTGGTGTGATCCTTGCCCTTAAGAACTTACAATTTAGTGAATAAAGTTCTTTGGAGCTTGGGGAGAGGCAGAGAAAGGGCGCCTGGGTGGCTCAGTCACTAAGCATTTTTTTTTAAAGATTTTGTTTATTTTTTGGACAGAGTGAGAGAGCACAAGCAGGGGGAGTGGCAGAGGGAGAGGGAGAAGCAGGCTCCCTGGAATGTGGGGCTCCACCCCAGGGCCCCAGGATCCCGGGATCATGACCTGAGCGGAGGGCAGATGCTTAACCAACTGAGCCACCCAGATGCCCCGATCCTATGCATTTTATTTTATTTTATTTTTTAATTTTATTATGTTAATCACCATACATTACATCATTAGTTTTGATCCTAAGCATTTTAAGAAACAAGTTAGTCGGGATGCCTTGCTGGCTCAGGCAGTAGAGCATGCCACTCTTGATCTCGGTGTTGTAAGTTCGAACCCTATGTTGGGTACAGCGATTACTTAAAAAATAAAATCTTTAAAAAAAGTTAGTAAATAATGCTAGACACTAAATTAAAGACTAACTTTCGACCTAAAGTTTAGAAATAAAAGTTAAAATCTCTCATTCTCTTTGCAGTACCCGATTAGCAGCAAAGTTCTGTCGAGTCTGCTTTGGTAATAGTCTTTTTCTCCCTTCCTGTTGCCAGTCTCTCTTATGCTTCTGCCTTGAATTACCACATCACCCCTCATCACACTCTTGCGCAGGTGCCTGGTAGTAGGGATTCAGTTAATAGAAAACCAACTCTAGGGCGCCTGGGTGGCTCAGTTGGTTAAGCGACTGCCTTCGGCTCAGGTCATGATCCTGGAGTCCCGGGATCGAGTTCCGCATCGGGCTCCCTGCTCAGCGGGGAGTCTGCTTCTCCCTCTGACCCTCCCCCCTCTCATGTGCTCTTTCTCTCTCTCACTCTCTCTCTCAAATAAATAAATAAAATCTTTAAAAAAAGGTGAACACATTAAAAAAAAAACAATTACTTAAGGGGAAAAAATAAGCTTCAAACCCTTTCTCTTGTTTTTTGTGTGTGCTTCTTTCTTTTTGTGACCTAGTGTCTCTATTTGGCATGTGTCCCTTTGGCCTTTGCAGTCTTTGTGCCTGTTATTTCTTTGTATAATAATTTGTATCCAAGGGGAAAAACAGTAGCTCTTTTATGTCCTTAGAAGTTCTGTTTTTAATGCTTGAAAGAAAGAGGTGTGAAAAATCAAATAACCTAGGTTAGAAACACTTTTGTTTTGTTATCACCCCAAATTAGGAACGGAAGATTATTATATACTCAGAGAATTTTTAGCAGGAAACAAGGACAAATTTGCATATGAAATGAAGGTAGTTACTGCAGTAACAAAATATGTAGATGAGATTTCTAGTTCCCGAATTAGTCCAAAACAAGTCCAAGTCAAATAAGACTAGGTAAATTGGTGTAAAATCTTAGCTCTTAGATACTGCTGTCATCATCCATAGTGTTATCTGTCATCCAAACGTATTCACTCTTAGGTGAAAAATTTGCATTACTGTTTTGTGATGTTGTAAAATTGAAAGGTAGTGCAGGATTTTATGTATTCCAAAGGGAAAACACCTACATTCAGTATTTCAATAAAGATTATTTGCTTACTTACCAGTAGATTTAAAAAAAAATTTTTTTTTTTGGGCGCCTGGGTGGCTCAGTCGTTAAGCGTCTGCCTTCGGCTCAGGTCATGATCCCAGGGTCCTGGGATCGAGTCCCACATCGGGCTCCCTCCTCAGGGGGAAGCCTGCTTCTCCCTCTCCCACTCCTGCTGCTTGTGTTCCTGCTCTCGCTATCTCTGTCTCTGTCAAATAAATAAAAAAAAAAAAATTTTTTTTATAAGTCTCCCTAAAATATAATTCTAAGTAGTTTATAATGCAAATATTCAGACCAAAGGATGATAAGGATCTCTTTTCTGCAGCATGCCCTGTATTTAAAAAAAAGAAATCTTGGTACTGTTCTTAAATCATGATGTATTTGTTACTTACAATGTTGCAATGTATAATTAATTCTGTGAGGTATATGCCTGGCCCCAAATAAACATCTAAGACTTTTAGTTTCACTTCTTTTAAAATTTTTTTTTTTTTTTTTAAAGATTTTATTTATTTGACAGAGAGAGACACAGCGAGAGAGGGAACACAAGCAGGGGGAGTGGGAGAGGGAGAAGCAGGCTCCCCGCAGAGCAGGGAGCCCGATGTGGGACTCGATCCCAGGACCCTGGGATCATGACCTGAGCCGAAGGTAGTCGCTCAACCGACTGAGCCACCCAGGCGCCCTAGTTTCACTTCTGATAACATTGTCTGATTGTAATTACAGTTAAGACTGTTAGTTTTAAGCATTTGAAGATCAGAATTGGCTTTGTGGTCAATTTGCTATCTCTGTGCTGCTTGTATAAGTGATTTCCAAGCACTGTTTCTAACCTAGACAAATTATCATGGCCTAATATTTGAGAGTTGTTAGATCCTTATAATGAATTATTGTTTCCCTTATAAATACAGTATCACTTGTTTTTATACATTCACTAAGCTTGTCTCCAGACTATACATACTGTTGGAAACTAAAAGGAAAGACAGAGACAATTGAATCTTAGTAATAGGAGTCTCAGGAAAGCCAAGAATGGGAATGCAACTGGGGCTTCAAGAAAGATGGGGAGAAGTAGGCGCCAGAAACCCCCAGGGAACCCATGTAGCATATGTTCTCTATCTCCTATCTCTGCTTCCCTGTGTATCTTTTAAAATCTTGCTGACTGGCTCACGTGCTCCTCGGCTCACTTGATGGCATATGGTCTGAGTTTCCTTGTTTATGGTCTAACTGCAGGGAGAGACATCTCTTCTTACTCTCAATTCCAGATTCCTGGAGCAGGGACCATGGCCTGGTTTGGGTTAGATGCCTACCCCTGGTCAGGCCTGGGGCGGGGTTACAGAGTGGCTACAGGGGACCAACTCTTTGCATATGTGTATGCGCACACGTGTGTGATGGTGAGCTCAGTACACCCTACAAAGAGCAGCACTACATTCCTCTAGGTATATGGTAAGAGCAATAGCATTATTAGATTACTGTCATACCCCATTTCTGAAAATTAGGAGGAGGAGGGATGATAAGAGTTGGTTGAGTCATAACTTCATAAGGAAAAAGAGCCCTGTTGTACCTAAGGTATTTTGATGTATTATTTCATTTTCTTTATAACAGGTTAGTGGTTACTTGGATGATTGTACCTGTGATGTTGAAACCATCGATAGATTTAATAACTACAGGCTTTTCCCGAGACTACAAAAACTTCTTGAAAGCGACTACTTTAGATATTACAAGGTATTTTTATTTTTAATTTTTTTGTACAAGAATACTTAAAATTTAAATGGATAACTGCATTTTCTTAGGAATTGCTGAGCTTCAGATTGTGGCCATTACTTAAAATTCAGTTCACAAGAGTGAACAGTGTGGTTCTGAAACCATCCATTGGATACTTTTAATTTCAACAACTCGGTTTTGCACTCTGGAGTTAGAAACTTGTTGGTTAAATTGAAGTCAGAACAGAAACTATTATATTATTATCAAAATTGCTAATTCATACTTTTCTAAAATACTGTGTCAGCTCCACCTAATTAAAATAATCAAATTTTTTTGAGAAGCATGACTTTATTCTGACCTGTATTATTTTAACTAGTCACTTGAGATATCTACAGAAAGAGTTTAGAATATCTGATCATTGGAGTATGTAGTTCTCATCTGAGTTCACAAATGCCTGTTACCTGCTTAAAAAGAATATCATTGGAGCGGTGATGATATGAGCTACTCTGGCTCCTGGTCACCATCTGTTCAGGGTCTGGTTAGTAGCATCCGTGTCTTTCTAAGCAAGTTTTCCAGTTTACTTACAAAGCTACACACTGATACCATCGCTGGAACTTGGCAACTGGAAAGTGGAAGAAAAAGAAAAGCTGCAGCCAATAGCATGACCAGGTTATATCATCGTAATTCAATGCCTGTCAGTAATAATCTCAAGATTCTTACTTGTATAACCTTTTCTGTTATCCTGTAGGTAAACCTGAAGAGGCCGTGTCCTTTCTGGAATGATATCAGCCAGTGTGGGCGAAGAGACTGTGCTGTCAGGCCTTGTCAGTCGGTAAGAACCACATATACATTTGAGGCACATTACATCGTTTTTCAAATAATTGCAATTCTTTTTTTTTTAAGATTTTATTTATTTATTTGTCAGAGAGAGAGTGAGCACAGGCAGGGGAACAGCAGGCAAAGGGAGAAGCAGACTCTCTGCTGAGCAGGGAGCCCCATGTGGGACTCGATCCCAGTATCATGACCTGAGCTGAAGGCAGACGTTTATTTTTTTTTAAGATTTATTTTATTTTATTTTATTGAGAGAGAGAGAGAGAGAGCATGAGAGAGAGGAGGGTCAGAGAGAGAAGCAGACCCCCTGCTGAGCAGGGAGCCCGATGCGGGACTCGATCCTGGGACTCCAGGATCATGACCTGAGCCGAAGGCAGTCGCTTAACCAACTGAGCCACCCAGGCGCCCCTAAGGCAGACGTTTAAACAACTGAGCCACCCAGGCGTCCCTAAATAATTGCAATTCTTAAAAAGGAGGCAATGCAACTAAAATAACATTTCAATCCTTAAGTTAAGTATAATGTTTAATATTTACAGGTTAAAAACCTAATCTTAGGTGCCTGGGTGGCTCAGATGGTTAAGTGTCTGCCTTTGGCTCAGGTCATGATCCCAGGGTCCTGGGATTGAGCCCTGCATCAGGATCCCTGCTCAGTGGGGAGCCTGCTTCTCTCTCCCTCTGCCTGCCGCTCCCCTTGTTTATGCTCTCTCTCTCTCTCAAATAAATTAATAAAATCTTAAAAAAAAAAGAAACCCAAAACCTAAACTTACTAATACGAAACCTATTTTGAATTATTCTGCTTTCGGGCGCCTGGGTGGCTCAGTCGTTAAGCGTCTGCCTTCAGCTCAGGTCATGATCCCGGGGTCCTGTGATTGAGTCCCACATCGGGCTCCCTGCTCAGCGGGAAGCCTGCTTCTCCCTCTCCCACTCTCCCTGCTAGGGAGAAAAAAATTATTGACTTATTCTGCTTTCATAATCATAGAATTTAAATTTTGTGATAAATATAATCCTTTGATTTACTAGTGAGATTAATAGTTCTTTTGGCTTGATGTTTGTTTTTTTCTTACATCTTACCCAAAGTTGTGTTTATAGTATAACGAAGTGAAATTAATCAAAGTGTAAACAAAATCCCTCCTCTTTTCATGGGTGTATTGTTTTCCGTGGGTGGGGAGGGATTGGACAAAACACCTGGTCTTACTTAAGAATTCTCAGAGCAGGGATGCCTGAGTGGCTCAGTCGGTTGGTGCCTGCCTTCAGCTCAGGTCATGATCCCAGGGTCCTGGGATTGAGTCCCGCATTGGACTCCTTGCTCAGCGGGAAGCCTGCTTCTCCCTCTGCCTCAGCTGCACCCCCTGCTTGTGCGCGCTCTCTCTGTCTGCAAATAAATAAATAAATAAATAAATCTTAAAAAAAAAGAATTCTCAGAACATTAAAATTTGAAGCATTTTACTCTGAAAACAGAGAATTTTACACTTTCAACAAAGCCTCTTTCTCCCTTTATTTATTTTTTTTTAGAGATTTTATTTATTTATTTGACAGAGAGAGAGCGCGAGAGAGGGAACACAAGCAGGGGGAGTGGGAGAGGGAGAAGCAGGCTTCCCGCTGAGCAGGGAGCCCGATTCGGGGCTCGATCCCAGGACTCCGGGATCATGACCCGAGCGGAAGGCAGACGCTTAACGACTGAGCCACCCAGGCGCCCCCTTTTTCTCCCTTTAAAAGCATATATTTCTATTTTACTTTTTGTGCTAAAATATGCATAACCTAAAATTTACAGTTTTAACCATTTTTAGTGTACAGTTTATTGGCATTAAGTACAGTCACGTTGCTGTGCAACCATCACCACCATCCAGTTGCAGAACTGTTTCCTGATCGCAAACTGAAACTGCACGTTCATTAAACAGTAACTCCCTATTCTGCCCTCCCTCTTTCCCCTGGTGACCACTATGCTACTTTCTTTCTCTTTGAATTTGATTATACTAGGTACCTCGTATAAGGGGGATTATTACAGAATTTGTCCTTTTGTGTTGGCTTGTTTCACTTGACATGTTCTCAGGGTTTATCCATAGTAGCATGTATTTGAATTTTTTTCCTTTTTAAGCCTGAATAATATTGCATTGTATGTATATCTGCATTTCATGTATGCATTCTCCCATTGATTGGCTTTTGGGTTATTCCCATCTTTTGGCCATTGCGCATGATGCTGCTCTGGATATGGGTGCACAAGTATGCAGCTTGCATTCCTAATTTCGGTTCATTAGAATTACTGAATCGTACGGCAGTTCTCGGTTTAAGTTTCTGAGGAACATCATGATGTCTTCATAGTGGCTATACCATTTTACATTCCCACCAGCGATGTACAAGGCTTCCAATTTCTCTATATCCTCGCTAATACTCGCTTTTTTCTGGTTTCAGGTTAATAGCCATCCTATGGGTATGAAGTGGTGCTATAATTTTGAGTGGTTTATTTTTATATGTGTAAATATTGCTGTATAGACCTATCCAGCATATGGAATTAAAGCAAATGTAAAAATATTATTTATGGGTATATATATTATGGGTATTTTATCATTAGATAATATCTTTAGTTATTTATTTATTTTTTTAAAGATTTTATTTATTTGACAGAGAGAGAGAGTGAGAACAAGCAGAGGGAGCAGCAGAGGGAGAGGGAGAAGCAGGCTCCCCGCTGAGCAGGGAGCCCGATGCGGGGTTCGATCCCAGGACCCTGGGATCATGACCTGAGCCAAAGGCAAATGCTGAAACAACTGAGCCACCCAGGTGCCCCGAGAATCAGGTCTTTAGTTATACTCATCCTCACAGACAAAACTTTTTGAAAATTCAAGAATTAACTTGTGAACCAACCTCTGTTATGAAAATATCATTAAAGTGATATCATCAGTTTAAATGTTTCATTTTATCTCCTAAGTTCTAGCATTTATATTTAGTAATAGGAAACATTAGTTGGGGGAATTCAAGTTTACAAATAACTTATGTATGACTTATTAAACATGCAAGAACAGGCAAGTGGTTTTACAATTATTGAAAATTTGAATCTCATCTTTTTTTTAATGTTTCTTTTCTTTTAAGATTTTATTTATTTGAGAGAGAGAACAAGCTAAAGAGAGAGAGAGAGAGCAAGAGAGAGAGTGAGAGCACACAAACAGGGAGTAGGGGCAGAGGGAGAGGCAGAAGCAGACTGCTGAGCAGGGAGCCCAATGTGGGGCTTGATCCCAGGATCCTGGGATCATGACCTCAGCTAAAGGCAGACACTTAACTGACTGAGCCACCAGGTTCCTCTCATCTTTTTTTTTTTTTTTTTAAGCAAATTTTTTTTAACATCTTTTTTTCAGGGCTTGAACTAACGACCCTGAGATCAAGACCTGAGCTGAGATCAAGAGTCAGGTGCTTAACTGACAGAATCTCAGGCATCCCTAAACATTTTATTTTAAGTAATCTCTACACCCAATGTGGGGCTTGAACTCACAACCTGGAATCTCTCTATAAACTGAAAGACCATTTATTTATTACCTTTACAATGGGCCAAAACCACATTCTTTCCCCTCCATTATTAATTGACTAATGTGCAAACAAATAACAACATCCAGTGTTAGTCTGTGAATAAGAAATGAGCACTCTGGTCATTAAATCCTTTTGGAGATCAGTTCAGCAAATGTATCAACAAAATTAAAAAGGTACACATCTTTTGGTCTAGCAATTCCACCAGGATTTTCACTTACTAAAATAATTGGACAGATGTTCAAAGATGACCAAAGCAGTAATAAATATTGTAAAGGTGTCAATTCTGCTAAAATTAGTTTATGAATTTGGCATGATATTAAAAAATTAGAAACCATCTAAATATCTGGTCTTAGAAAAAGAATTATACATTGAGGTAGTTCAAAGTCTGGAAAGTTACACAATAAAGTGATTATCTCTGTGTGGGTCCTTCCCTTTGGGCAGATATAATCTATTTCAGAAATATACTTAGCACTGGAATAGGGCCCTACAATTTACAGAGTACATACATCATTATGTCTATTCATAGCATCACTTTGAGGATAGACAGATAGGTCCTATAGTTGGTAAGTGGCCAACACACGACTAAAAACCAGTGCCATTTTGCTCTGAAAAGAACTAGGGCTCCTTAAAAAACAGTTGATTCCAAGACTGGAACAAGAAATATACAAGGTGGGGTGCTTGGATGGCTCAGTCAGTTAAGCATCTGCCTTTGGCCCAGGTCATGATCCTGGGATCCTGGGATCGAGCCCCGCATGGGGCTCTCTGTTCAGTGGGGAGTCTGCTTCTCTCTCTGCCCCTCCCCCCAACTCATGTGCTCGCACTCTCTCTCTCTCTCAAATAAATAAATAAAATCTGTAAAAAAAAAAAAAAAAAGAAATATACAAGGTGAGCCTGGAATATCTTCTCATAACAGAAAACAAAAAGTGCTCTAAAGATTACTGGGATCCTATCAATAGGACACAGGTATAGATATCAAGTCAGCACTTTGTGGGTCCCCTGGTTGCCAATGTGGGACAATTTGAGCATCAAAAGGAGTGACTATTTTTACATTTCCATGCTATTACGTAAGTAATAAAATATATGATCAGCAACCTATACAATAATTTGTTGTTGGGTTTTTGTTTACTTTTAAGAAGTAATATAAAAACTGCCTAACTATTCTCAGTTTAAAAATAATCTCATAGGGGCTCCTGGTTGGCTCAGTTGGAAGAGCATGCGACTCTTGATCTTAGGGTCATGAGTTCGAGCACCACAACAGGTGTAGAGATTACTTACATAAATAAAATAAACTTTAAAAAAATAAAAATAATCTCAAATTATAGAAACTTAATTTTTTTTCAGAAGATAGAATAAATATCTGATAAAAGCATTTTTTTTCTTTTTTCAGGATGAAGTTCCTGATGGAATTAAATCTGCAAGCTACAAGGTATGTACACATACCTACTAATGTGTCTAGTATCTTAACAAAAAACTTGTAAAACTCATTTTCCCCTTCCAGGTACGACCCCACTTCCTGCTCTCCTTCACAGTGAAACCCCTGGAGAGTCATTTGTACTCAGTGACTCCAATTCTTTATTTTTTCCTTTTGTTCAACCTTTTATTATGGAAAGCATGAGGGATAAATAAAAGAAAAAAACCCATCACCCAGCTTCAGCAATTATTAGTCTGTGGTCCCTCGTCCTCCATTTTCCCAATTATTTTAAAGCCATTCTCAGATAAGTCTTTATGGATGTTTATTTTATACTCTGGATTATAATCTAGTATAACTTCATTTTACTGTTCAGATCATTCTAATTTGGCCACTGGGAGCTGTTTCAGTTGGTCCTATGTCCCTTTGATATACTCCCATCATTGTGGTTTTTCTCTTTCTTCAGCACTTCCTTATTTTCTGGCACTACTTGCGTATTTCTGTCTCTTCAGTCTCTTTTAACCGATGTTCATTCCCTCTTCTTTTTTCTTCTTTGCAAACTTACGTGTTGAAGGAAATGAGTCCTTATCCTATAGAATTTCCACACTGTGTTTTAGTTGATTGTATCCCTGTCACAGCATTCAACACATTATTTTCTATGAACTGGCAGTTATGTATTATGGCTTTTCAGATTCATTTTCTGATATGTATTGATTAGTGTTGTGTACTTACTGTTATATCAGAAGACACATAATGTCTCTTTTCTTTTTTTTTTTAAAACAATTTTTTTTTAAGATTTTATTTATTTATTTGACAGAGAGAGGCACAGCGAGAGAGGGAACACAAGTAGGGGGAGTGGGAGAGGGAGAAGCAGGCTTCCCGCCGAGCAGGGAGCCCGATGCGGGGCTCGATCCCAGGACCCTGGGATCATGACCTGAGCCGAAGGCAGACGCTTAACGACTGAGCCACCCAGGC
>NC_138377.1:41692994-41737025 GCF_054177405.1 Leptonychotes weddellii
AGAATATGATCAAATATAATCAGGCTGGTGCATAGATCAGTGCCACACACTAGATTTTGGGTGTATTTTGGTCTGTTAGAAGAAAGTGCCTCCCAAAATTTTAAAGAAAGAAAAACTTATATATGTACAAAAATAAGGGTAAATATGATGAAGGGATGGAATATGACTGTAAAGATGAAAATTATAAAAGATTTTATAAAAGGAATTGATAAGACAAGAAGTTGGTTGAAAAAAGAAAGAAGAGAAATTAAAGAAACAAAAAGGGAGAGAATGTGATCAGGCAGGAGACTAGAACAAAGCCATACACTAGAGATTTAGGGTATATTTTGTTTGTTAGAAGCAACTGTATCCCAAAATTTTAAAGAGAGAACAACTTATGTATATATACCAAAATAAGGTTAACTACTATGAAGGGATAGAATATGACTCTAAAAATGAAAAATAAAAGAGATTTTTAAAAAAGAGATTGATAAGTTGTTGGTTGAAAAAGGGAAAAACTCAAAAAAAAATAGAGAAAGAAAATTTAAAAAATTAACTTTGAAAGACTAAAGAATCATGGTAAAAAAGCCATGGATTCTATGTGCAGTATTCCCCTAGCGCTGGAGTTCTGCTGTTCTCATTGATCGGTAAACTTGGTCTTGGCTGGCTGTTCTTGCTGATCTTCTGGGGGAGGGGCCTGTTGCCATGATTCCCAGATGTCTTTGCTGGAGGTGGAATTGCCCCGCCCTTGCCGGTCCGGGCTAAGTAATCTGCTGGGGTTTGCTCTCGGGAACTTTTGTTGCCTGCAAGCTTTCAGTACAGCTTTGGAGGACGAGAGTGAAAATGGCGGCCTCCCAGTCTCCGCCCCCGAGGAGCCGAGAACTTGGGGCCCCCCTCCTCAGTGTGCCCCCAGGGAAAAGAAGTCAATCACTCCCATCTCCCCGGTCTCTGGCCGCACTCTGTGCTCACCCGGCCTGTGACCGAGCATTTCTATCTCTGGCACACGACCCCGTGTGGAGCCTCCAAACCCAGCAGATCCCTGCGGTGCGCTCCCACGCCTCTCCTCCTGGGGGAAGAAGGTGAGTCTCCCCAGATCTGCCACTTGTTGGGTCCCTGCTGGAGGAGCAGTGGCCTGACTGTGCCCTGGATCATGGTTTATAGCGACCCCGAGCTGAGAGCCTGCGCCTGGGCTCTGTCTCTGCAGCCGGCTTCCCTGCTCTGATACCTGGGAGCTCTGCTGCACTCAGGCACCCCCGGTCTTTCTGGGACCCCAAGGGTCCTGAGACCACACTGTCCCACGAGGGTTCCACCCCCTGCTTAGCCACCGGAGTGTTGTCCCTCAGCGGAGCCGACTTCTTAAAAGTTCCGATTTTGTGTTCCACGGCTCTATCACTTGCCAGAAGCGGCTGACGGATGCCCCCTCCCCCGCCATCTATCCTCCCGAATATCTCCTCGGATTCACTTCTCCGCATGTCCTACCTTCCAGAAAGTGGTCGCTTTTCTGTTCAGAGAGTTGTTGTTATTCTTCTCTTCGATCTCCTGTTGAGTTCGTAGGTGTTCAGAATTGTTTGATCCCTATCCAGCTGAATTCCTGGGACTAGATGAAATTTAGTTCTTCTACTCCTCTGCCATCTTGCTCCTCCCACCCGAATTTTATTTTTTTATAATTAACATAGATTGTTACACTAGTTTCAGGTGTATATAAGCTCATTTTAAAAATCTCATCTTGTCTGCTTTATACTCTATCATATATGGTTAGAAATAGAAGATGGTATGAAAGAATTGTTTAGTGTTCAAGATAGAGTAGGTGCTCACTTGAAGGCTTCTAAAACATTTAAGAATTGGGTGAGAATTGTTTTTTGGTCAGTTGGTTTCCCTGAATGTAAATTACAGTAGATAACCACAGCATGTTTGATCATTCTACCCACTGACTGTAATTTTTTTTTTAAAGATTTTATCTATGAGAGAGAATGAGAGAGAGAGAGCACATGAGATGGGGGAGGGTCAGAGGGAGAAGCAGACTCCCTGCCGAGCAGGGAGCCTGATGTGGGACTCAATCCAGGGACTCCAGGATCATGACCTGAGCCGAAGGCAGTCGCTTAACCAACTGAGCCACCTAGGCGCCCCTGACTGTAATTTTAAGTGTTGACCTAAAAGCTGTATACCTAAACAAGAATGTATAAGTGATTTAGGTTCTGGTTATTTTAAGGATCATAAATTTTTCTAATCTGAGATAACTTTGGGATGTATTTAGGTTATTGGACATTGTTACCTGTGGAGGTCACAGATATTTTCTCTTGTTCTGATCTTGTAAACTTCTAGCTTATTAATTTGGTTCTGCATATTACGTTAGCTTACGCACCTGTACTTGGTTTTAATTTTGCAGTGTTATTTTGGCTACTGTAAGCAACCATGCTTACTCTCTGTGTATGCCAGACAAAGATTTACTCAAGAGCTGCCACATTCAAGTGTTTGAATCAACAAACATATCCAAATACTGAACTTAGACAATGTCTACAAAAGCAAGCATAGTCTTTTAGAACAGAAGCTTCCAACCTTTACAAGTGTGAGAGTCTCTAAAGTCAAAAACTTTCAAGGCCTCTCCCCATGACAGTAGTATTTTTAGTATATATTGATTGTGAAAATGTAATTGCCAAAAGGCCACTATGCATTTAGTAACACTTTTTAAATAAAAGTTGTGTTTTATTGATCATAATATTTATATTCATTTGGAAATTTATAGTGCATACCCATGACTTATCTATTCTGTCTGTATACAGTGCTTATCTACATATGGATTTTAAGCCCTTATGATAACTATTAAATCCTCCAGACGTTAGCACCTCATAGGATGGGAACATCTACTTTAGAGTAATTTTACTATGCTGTTATTATTGTTAAAAGTGTGATTTTTTTTTTCTTTAATTCAAGGTCGAAACACAAGTTTAAAGGAAGCCTTAAATCACCAAAATTTACTTAGAGTAATATTACTGGGTAAATATTTTTTAAAAGTTGGTTTAAAATTCAAATTACCTCTTACTGAACTCAGTCCAAAAGGTACAGAAACAGAAGATGTAGAATATTGTTAACATATGGTAATAATATTAATAATATGGGGTTTATATTAAGTTAATACAAAATTTGTATTAATAAAGATACAAAATCTGGGATCCATTAAAAATCTTTTATATATTACAGCGGTTTCAGATTCTGAAGCTGAATAAAGCATCTGGGGAAGAACTATCCCCAAAATGAATTGAGGTCTACTTTGAATAGTGGGTACCAGTTTTTGCTGATTAATTCCCACTTTTAGATCTTTGGTCGTGTTCTTTTCTGGTTGAGCCCTATATGTGGTTTATCACATTAAAAAAAGAGAGAAATGCTACATGCTCCTCAAATTGTAGACTGATTGGTATAATGGATTTTCAATCATAAAGTATGTCAAGGGGCACCTGGGTGGTTCATTCAGATGTTGGACTTTTGACTGTTGGTTTTAGCTCAGGTCATGATCTCAGGGTCATGGGATGGAGCTTGCATGGGGTTCCACTCTCAGCACAGTCTCCTTGAGTTTCTTTCCCCCTCCCTCTCCCTCTGCTCCTTCCCCGACCCCTGCTTGCGTGCTCTCTCTTGAATGAATGAATGAATGAATGTCTAATTTCCTGCTTAAAATACTGTAACCTTGGGGTTCCAATGTAAGTCCAGGACAGAGGGAGTCACTTGGTGGATCGATTAATAATTTCCATTGGAGTAAAAGAAGGTTGTGTCCTTGACTTACCTTCTTTTTTACTTATCCCTGAAGGACATATACTACTTTTGGATGAGTTGGATTCATTTTGTCCAATTATAAACAACATAATACCTTAGGGTTCATAGATATATACATATGTATTAAAAGTATTTAAAAAGGGAACAAAAAAAAAGGAACGATAAACACCAAATTCAGATTATAGAAAGTAGGATATAGGACTTTGGAGGGATACATAGAGGGCTTAATGGTACTTGTAATGGTTTCTTTCTCAAGATTGGTAAAAAAAAAAATGATTGGCTGTTCACTATATTCTGCATATTTTGGTATGATAACATTAATTAATTATAAATATATTTAAAAATTAAAAATATTATAATAAAATAATATTAATAAAATATCTGATTGTTTTACCTAATTAATACCAGAAGGCAGGACTTTAATATGAAGCCATATTTTGAAATTTCTCCCTCCCTTTATCCCACCCCCTCTGTCCTTCTTTCTCTTTCTTTTCTTTTTTTTTTTGTTTTTTGGTAAATGATGCCAGCCTCCCCCTTTCCCCTTCCTCTCATGTTCACATGTAGTTAATAATCACATAAAACAACAACAACAACAGCAACAAAAACATCACATAAAACAGGACACTTCAGCTCCATTACTTTTGTGTATATTTGCAGAGAGTTTAGTTTTTGAGTCAGGCAGGCTTGGGGTTTAAGTTTGCTGTTTACTACGTATGGGAATTTAGGCAACCTAACCTCTGAGTCTTGTGTTTTTAATTCATTAGGTATAGATTATAATAAATCTACTTTTGGATTTGTGGTGAGGATGAAATGAAGTTGTATATGTAGATTCTGGTATGCAGGAGGTGCTCATTGAACGTGGATTTGAATTCTCTTCCTCTTTTTCGGTGCCCTCTAGGATCCCTTGCACAGGGCTAGGCACGTAGAAGGCACTCAGAAAATACTTTAGTGTTTGACTAGATGCTACATCTTAATAAAAATCTCGTTAAATTGTTTTTAGGAGGACTTTCGACTGCATTTTAGAAATATTTCAAGAATCATGGATTGTGTTGGTTGTTTTAAATGTCGACTATGGGGAAAGCTTCAGGTAAGCAAATCTAAGTTCAATCTTATTTTTCATTTATTCTCTGCGCAAAGAATTTTCTGACTTTTATTTTTTTCTTATTTCTGCAATAGATTCAGGGTTTGGGTACTGCTCTGAAGATTTTGTTTTCTGAGAAACTGATAGCAAATATGCCAGAAAGCGGGCCCAGCTATGAATTCCATCTAACCCGACAAGAAATAGTATCATTATTTAACGCATTTGGAAGGTGAGTTTGAGTGTACTGAAATTATTTCTGTTAGCCAAGTAAGTCTAAAAGTGGGTAAGGAATATCCTTTTTAGTGAAATTATCTCACTACCGAATTCTGTGATCTTATGAAATACTTGAAGTATGTGCACACACATAATCATTAGGTGATATTCTTTACTTTCATCTATTGATTTTTATTATTATGATTACTGATTAGACTTCCATATTCATCTTACTGAATTTGTACATTTTTTTCTAATTATTTAAAAGTAGTTCTTGTGCTGCCCAAATATTTTTTGAAGGTCCTGAAAAAATCATGTTGTGTAATATAAGCCATACATATAAAATTTCTTTTTCACCATCCTGTAAAAAGATTAATAATTCTTTAAAAATAAATTTTCATGAAAATGATTGGAAGATAAGCTTGAAATAAGGAGCTTAACATTACAAAATTTAGGTATAGATGCATTTCTTTTTGGCCTTTCATATGTAAAGAATGCAGAGATTTATACAAGCTACATTTTCTAAGGACTACATTTCTTCACTTTAAAAAAATTATGATTTAATATTTTGGGTTTGAAATAACTGACCTTCAAAATTATTCTCTAGTACACAGAAACTTGATGGATACAGTTCATTGAGAATTCAGCTACTTTTTTCATGGTGGAAAGCAGAACTAAAATACACTTAAAATAATGAACAAACTTTTTATAAAAAGTAGTGAAAACAATTTGGTCACACATTTACTATTTTTACTTTTTATAGTCCAAAAGCTTTGATTCTTTGTATATTTACTAAATGTGGAATATTGATTAGTTTTCAGTATTCGTATACTTATACATATTTAAAGATTTTATTTATTTATATATTTTAGAGTGAGAGAGCATGCGTGAGCAGGGGGAGAGGAAGAGGGAGAGAGAATCTCAAGAAGGTTCCATGCTGAGCGGGAGCCCTACGCAGGGCTTGGTCTCATGTCCCTGACATCATGACCTGAGTTGAAACTGAGTCAGATGCTTATCTGACCAAGCCACCCAGGCACTCCAACTTATGCATATTTAAAATACATATTTTAATGCTTATGTAATTTATATTTATGTACTTTGAATACTAAGCCTGTGAATATACTTATGAATACTTTAAATACCTAAGTATTTTGGGGCACCTGGGTGGCTCAGTTGGTTAAGTGTCCGATTCTTGATTTCAGCTCAGATCCTGATCCTAGGTTCATGAGTTCAAGCCCTGTGTTGGGCTCCACACTGGGTGTGGAGCCTACTTAAAAAAAAAAAAAGAAAAGAAAAAAAAATTACCTAAGTATTTTAATATTTATGTAGTTTCTAATTGTGTATTTTAAAACTTTAATACTAAGTTTTGAATACTTAAAAATAAATAATTTCAGGGCAGTATTATCTTGGTTTTACCATGTCGAATTAAGAACTCAAGTACATCAAAATTGACTAAATGGTTTATACATCTTTAAATGTATTGAAATAAATTACTAGAAAATTTTTCTGTGCTCTAAAAATGCAGTGTTGAATAACAGAGAAGTATCTAAAATATCTTCTGAGTGAAATTTTTTTTTCATTACAGAATTTCCACAAGTGTGAAAGAATTAGAAAACTTCAGGAATTTGTTACAAAATATTCATTAAAGAAAACAGAAAACAAGTTGAATTGTGCCTGTTTCTGAACTATGAAGGCCAAAGAGTGGAATTTCATTCAAAGGCATAAGAGCAATGACATTCTTAAGCCAAACATTTTATATAAAGCTGCTTTTGTAAAAGGAGAATTATATTGTTTTAAGTAAACAATTTCTTTTTAATTGTGTTAAGTTTATGTATAATATTGTGAGTAAAAGTAATGCTTTGATGATGTGGTACAAATTTTAAAGTTTAATATTGAATAAAATCAGGACTATCAAATTCATATGTGTTAAAACTAAGTAAATGTAAGTCTCTCAAGAATTTTGTGTGAGAAGATGTAATATAAATAAAGCTATGGTCAGTGTGTTGAGCATTTAATAGGAAAATGCTAAGGGAGGCTCATGAATAATCCATAATTAACAACCTAAAAGTTTTCAATACATTTACAGTTACCAGATATAGTAAACAAAAATAGAGAATGCCCAGTGAAATTTGAATTTCAGATAAACAATAATTTTTTAATATAAGTGTGTTGCATGCAATATTTGGGACATACTTATACATAAAATTTCTTGTTTAAAATTCAAATTTAACTGGGAGTCCTGTGTTTTATCTGGCAACCCAAAAGTACATTGCTATGAAATAAGTCACTTTGAGAATTATATTGCTGTTTAGATTGACTTGTTTTAGTGTGTAGAAAATACAATGACAACTCAAAGGGGATTTCGAAACATTGTGAGAAGTTGAATAGATTTATATATTTATTCTCATAATACTTTACCTAATGTTGAATTTGGGAGAAATTTGGGAGAAACTTTTTATTTTTATATAATTTCAAATTTATAGAAAAGTTTCCAGGATAGTACAAAAGAACTCTTTACCCAGATTCACTAATTGTTCATACTTGCTTTATCTTTCATGCTTTTTCTCTCTATACACATGTATACTATTTTTCCTAAATCATTCGAAAGTCAGTTCCAGGCATCATGCCCTTTGAACCCTAAATACTTCGGTGTGTAATACTGGGTAATTTTTTAAAATGATTTTTTCAGGAAAAAAAGGGTGTGGAACTATAATACTGTAAGCCTTAGAATAAGGAATCATTTTGAGTTCTGGTGTAAAGTTCTTTTTGAGTTTGTTGTCCTTTTGATGCTTGATTTGTATAGTCATAGGGCATATAATTTTTGGTTTTTGTACATGAGGTTCATTTCCTTCTTCTCCCTAAAAATAAACTAATTTTGGGAGGTTTTCATTAGTGGCAGTTCTTTAATGATAAAAATATTTGAAGGCGTTTAAGAATTTTGATCACATGGTAATTGTGAAAGAAAAACTGTAAAAGAAACTATACCTCAAAATGATGTGCCCTCTTTATACTAGCAAGTTGTACCATGTTGAGATGTTACATTATTAATAAAGCAGGGTTTATTTATATAATGGTTTAGAAATATCATTTTATACTGCTGTATACTTTTCTGTGTCCCTAATGCCTGGTGTACTGCTGAGTACACAGTAAGCACATGGTGGGTAGCCAATAAATATTTGTTGAATGAATGTATGAATATGTATTTGGTACATCTTAAATGAAAAACCACAGAGCTACGTTTAACAATATGTGTCATATTTTCTCTCTTCCCCCCTCATTTGAATGAGGCAGGAAAAGAAAGACATTTACCTATTAATTAAGTCAATATTCTTGGAGACTCAGACTCTGACGTGAGCACCCTGTGCAAAGTTTAAAGGACATTTGTAGTGCTCCGAACATGTGGTGGAAGGGTTTAAATGGCAATTTTGTCTATGTGCTTCTCTAACTCTCACGTCATGCCCTCGCCCTTTTTTTAAGTCAGTCTTTTTGAAAGAATATTCCTATCATCACTTTGTCACCTCCCACTTGCTCCTTAACCAAAAATCTTCCTTTTGGCTCTGTAGTTCCTAACCATTTCTTCTTTTGAAGTCAAAAATTCCAATTCTAAATTCATAGTTCAGTTCACAAGCCATTTCTTATTTCACTTTTTTCCTGCATTTGATACTGTTTGGCAGCCCCTTCTTTAAAAATCTCTCCCCCCCACCCCCCCGCCCCGGGTTCCTTATATTTCACTCCTGGGCTCCTGGATGTGTCCTTTTTTAGCCTTTTCTCATTTATGCCTTAAATGTTGTTCCTCACATTTTATTCTTGCTCTAATTCACCACCACTTCTCACTCTTGGGTAATTCCGATTCAATGATGTCTAAGTCCTTACCATTAGTCCAGACTTCTCAATCCATCTGTTTACCACATGTCTTTACTGTTGTCCCACAGATACCTGTGTGTCTTAAAAGAACCATTCTCCCCCCAGCTCTATTTTTATGCCTGTGTTCCTTACTCTGGTTAATTTCAGAACCATCATCATCTAAATTCTGTAGGCTCACTCCTCTGCGTCTTCCCCTATCCGGTCAGTGTGTAAGCGCTGTGGAGTTGATCTCCATATCTCTGATGCATTACTGTCTTTCCCTTTTCTTTGCTCTTATCTAGAGTACTACACTCACCTGCCTGTCTCCTCTCGTGCACCCCACAATGCTGCCACAGTGGTCTTTCTAGAAGCACTTGAACAAGGTCCTCCCAGTCCCGCCCCCAGCCCCCATGCTTTGGTAAAACACTTAATTCTTCAAATGTGCCAAGGGTCAGGTCACCACCACATCTTGGTGCATGTGCTCCTAGCCATCCTTCCCTACCTGGAAAATTCCCATTTCTCCTTGCAGGCCAGCATAAAGCCCGCCTCTGTGAAATCTCCCTTGCTCCACCCAAGGAGTATCTAATCTCTTTAATGTCACCACTGTTACTACAACCTACCTCTATTGTGCCGCTTACTGTACTGTATTTTCTTTTAAGCCTCCTTTACTAGAATGTGAGCTCCTTAAGGGCAGGAAAAGGAACTTTATCCACTGTTGCATCTCCATAGCATAATTTTTGGCATATGAACACTTAATAAATGTTGGTTGAATAAATTGCTTTTCAAATGACAGTTTTATTGTACTAGAGGTCATACCTTCACTCCAAATATTCTTTACGACAAGAGTCAATAGATTCCCAAGGATTTGTGGACTTTGGTGGGGAGGTCAGTAAAGCTCCTGAAGTTGCATTAAAAATTTAGTGTGGTTTTGGCAAGTTATGAAGGGAGTCCCTTATGGAAAAAATGGTAAGAACTATTTTTTCAGGGGAAAAGCAATATCACTGAAGAATTTCTTGAATAATCAAAGAATAACTGCCCAAGATTACGGGCTAGCTAAATTTATTCCTGTTTAAAATTCAAGAAAGAGAGAGGTGTTATAAGTTATTTCATACAAAGATTTTTCTTAGCTTAATGTTTGAATAAATGTACTATCAAAATCATACTGGTGTTTTAAACTAAAGTATATGCCAGTTCACATCAAACCAGTGTATAATATTAAGGGGCATGATGTTCAGATGTAAATACAAGCTCACTAACAAAATGTCATTTGTAATTCCTGATATTTTTCTCTTTTCTTTGGTAGCACTAGGGTTCTTATCCTTGTATGCTAGAAACTCAGTGTTGTCAATGGGGACATTTAAGCAAACCAGACGACCAAATAAAAGCACACTTTTATTTTTAACAGTAGTGTTTTGTTACCATTTAGTGAAACAACAAATAAATACATTCATTGGCCACAGCTATACTTTTACAACCAGTTTGAAACTGATTGTATAGCTGAGAAACACTGTTAAACAATAAAAAAGGCAGCTATGCATAAAAAAGCCACTTTAGCTATAAATTACATCTTTCATAAAACTACAACCAGCTATAATGAGTGGTAAGAGTTTCAAAATTAATGACCACCCAAATGAAATGATAAAAACAAGTACTGCTAATCACTGTAGAATTATACACTTAAGCAGTGAAATTCACCATTCTAATTAACCGAAAAAGAAGGTCTTTTGTCATGTGCTTCAGTGCAGGATGAGCAGGGAATCGGTAGCCCTTTGATTTCATCAAAAACTCCTTCTTTCGAGACCAAACTTAAAGTGCTCCTAGTGCTTTGGAATTTTTAAGCAAATATTGGGCCAGAAGCTTATCTTTCTTTGTCTTTGGTGATGTATTGTGGGAGATGTGTATAAGGAGACAAATGCAAGAATTCAGGTACCCTAGTCAGGGATAAGAAGAAATACACAAATCTGAAATTTGGAAGAATCAACTAATGCAGCTGAAAGAACCAAGATATTTTACCTGGAGTTTTTTAAAATAATTTTTGCTTATCTGGTCAAATAGGAACACTACCTAGGGAGGCCTTAGAAAAAATTTACCTTATTTACTTTGAACCCCAAGGATTCACAGAGATAACACATCTTTTCAGATAGTTCTAGGTAGATACCCAACATTATTAGGAAAATAAATAGTTGGCATTCTGAAAAGAAATCTAATAACTGAAGTCCCCAAAACATACTCAGTTAAGTGCATGTTACGTTGTCATGTAAATACCAAGGTTAACTTCTATACTATACATTTTTAAATAATTTGGTTACAATGAGAGAACTTATAAACAAATCCAAAGTAACATTTATAGGTGTATGCTTCTGATTGAGTTCAAAGTCATTTTGTATGATAAAAAGAAGGAATTTCTTTAGCTGTGTACCAGCCTCTCAAAAGATCAAAAGTATTAAAAATTTAATTTGTTTCTGTTACACTTTTGTGAAGTTATTATTAAATAAGCAATTATTAAAACATTGAATGGTATTTTTTTCATTGGAAGGTATTTTAAGAGTAGAAATAAAAACTTTGTCTAATCAAAGTAGAAGACAGAGAAGGACAATTGTATGAGTTCAGTTCTGAAGAAATAGATCAGCAGACAATTTTATGTAGCTAGTCGTCTTTAAGCATGTTGTGACGACTTCCCAGTGTTGCCTGGTTCCTTGGCATCTTGAGGTATTCAGCATCTACTTCTTTCCATATAGATACTGGTAGAAAGTGCATTTTAAAATCCTTTATTACCTTAGCCATATATATATATATATATATATATATATATATATATATATATATATTTTAGATTTGGGATAGGACATTTAAGACAGTTTTAATATAATTCTAGAAGTATTTCAAAATTGTTAAGTGGTGGTTTTATACTTACCTAGTTAGTACCTTACGTCAGTTTGCTTATTTAGTGCTGGAATTAATTTGAATTAAATTTAATCTGGCTTTGCCCATTTACAAGATATAAAACTGGGAAAACTAAAGGAGGAATTAAATGTCTTATAAAGTATTGCACTTGGGTTTACTGCAATAATGTATCATGACTTAATTTACCTGAGGACAATTCTGATTCAATGGGTACAATCAGCTATATCTTGTTCAGTTAAATCCAATGCTTTTGAAAATGTATTCGTGTTTTAACTTAGAATTGTACATTTTATGAATAATTCTTAAATGCATCTGTAAACTTGTTTAGTCCCAAGAAGTTTCTACCAAAATCTCCCTATGCAAAAATCACTATTGCTTTCTTGAAGAATCATGCTTAAACTACTACAGGTATCTTAATCATACAGAATAATCACTTGACCAATTCTACTCAAAATAGCCACATAATTTTCACTGGTATACTTTCTTCTTGAAGAAATGGCTGTGGCTTTCTAAAGAACACTGCTGGTCATCACTGTAAAGGATTACTATGGTCGTTTAAAAAAAATGATTGAATAATTTCAGTTGGTATTTTACAATCATGCTTAAAAGAACTATCTTCAATGATTACATGTATTTCAGATTTTAAAAAAGAATGATACATTGTTATGCCTTAATCCCGTGCACTGTTCACACTGTAAAATTTTTATTGGGTAAGAATTCTACATAGAATACACCACTGAATATACAGGCTTTGATTTTTCATAGGAAAGTTGCCTCCTGATTAGGTGTACAATATAATATCCCAGTTTGAGCACTGAAGGGTGACTTTGGGGACTGCAGTGTACTCTTTCAGAACAAAGATAAAAGTGCAAATATGCAAAGATGCATTTGCTCTTCCAAAGTCAGGATGTTTGCAGCCATCAAGTGTCTTAAGATCTAAAATCCCTCTTTTCTCCCACTCCAAACTTCCCATTTAACTTCGCTTTGCTATGAAGAAGTCGAAAGTAACAAGTGTGTCCTCGCTGAACACAGCCACATTTCCAGACTTTGTTTTCAGTTGCAACAGATAATGGAATGTTTATGTAGGTGGAATTTAAACACATCAAATATACACGTTCATGAAAAACAATGGAGGGATCCCAGCGTGGTAGGGCTGTCAGTTCTGCGGTGTTACATACAAGCTATGGTGATTGCTCATATCTAAGTTGCTACAAGTAAAGAGCAAAGGAGCACTATCTGTCACAGGTCCATTCAGGTGGGGAGAGACTGTGTAACTGTTGCCGCCACACCCGGTCATGGTGCCATACCAGCCCAAACCTTGCGAATTCGATAAACTGCAGCAACAAAAGGCAAAAAAACCCCATAGGATTGTGATCAGGATATAGGTCACGTTGGCATTTTTAGCGTTCAGTGACTTTTATAATACAGTTAGTGTCACATCTATTGAAATATATTCTTTGCCAAATAATAGTTTTCTATAAAATGTAATGACTTTTATCTAATATCCTTGATGTTATATCACATATTACAAAAGAATAAATACATCAGAATTAGAACTTGATGATCAGATAATAATATAGTACTTATCAAGGACTAGGCTCTATGCTAAGACATGTTTGTGTGTGTGTATATTTATGATAATGTATACACAAGCACATACCCTATTTAGTCTTCACAACAATCCTATTAGATAAATTCTATTACCACTGTTTTACAGATGAAGAACAGGCTGTAAAAAAGGGTTAAGGAACTTGTCCAGATGAAGTGAGAATTACAGAAAATGCTGTATCAAGCTCAGTGCATATGGAGGTATGCATTTAGGCTTTCACTTTGCCCTGCTACACAGCTGAAGGTGTAGAGCTGCAATGGTTTTAGAATAAGAAGGACACAAGATTTCCTATGGCACCTAAGCTTCCTGAGAGTTTCATCTGGAGTTTCTTGCTGGGTTTTGAATAGCACTATAGATAAGGAAACATAATTACTCTAATTGTATTCTTTCCCTGCTCATCAACCCCTGCCAGCTTTGAACCAACATGGAATCCTGAAAGGAGATGGCATACCATTTTACGCCTAAAGGCGTTTCTCAAATAAAGGTAATATATGGCCTTAGAGTCAGATGATAGTTCTTTATAGTACAGTTCCCACTACGGGTACTCTAAGATCCAGTTTACTCTCATATGGCACCAAATCTACCTTTCTCGTGTTTGGGGTAAAGCTTAGGTTTGTTCTTTTCAATCTGTTCAGTACTAATTCAGTATATCTACCTTCCTTCTCTTGAACTTCCCAGTCTTGGCAAGTCATCATCACTATCGTATCGTCTTGGATTGTCGAAAAAGTAAGCTCTGGAACTATAATTGTGACTATTTATCATGCCAGCAGGTGCCTGTAAACAAAGTGTTAGATAGCATATGAAGATTTACTTTTCAACTAAGAAAGGAGGCTGAGATCTAGAATGCTTTTTAGTTTTAAACTTTGCCAGAAAAACAGAAAATCGATATAAATGTTCCATTATTTTTTTTAAAAAATAAGGGGAACAGGTATTGGGGAATATTATGATATCATACCAAATTCTGGTTTAATCTCTGCGCCCGGAAAAAGAGGACCACTGACCATGCCGGTACATGTTCCCACAGGAAGAGGACCATTCCAAATACTATATACTCTTCTCCACTTAGGTCTTCTAGATGAGCCTGCAGACACAGTATGACAGGGCTGTTTTTAAATCTGTTTTTTGTATAAGCAGTCACCCTCCACAATTAATTTGCTTCAGGTAAGGGTAAGTTAAAACACATCAACTCTAGGCACATAAGTCTCTAAATTCATTTTCCACATTTTATGGTTTCATGTCCTTTAAAGGACATAAAAATGCTTTGATGTTTTCAATGCATCAATTTATGAAAATATTTTTTAATATATGGGTGGGTTTGAGTGACCTCATTTGTAGGCTCCACAGTCTGAAGAGAGGTATAAAAGAGACTCCTGGTTCTAGCTACTCCACAGCTACCATAATAGCGCTTATGAGTCACACCTGTAGGGAGATGTCACATGTTAGGTCGCTCAGCCCCACTGCTATTTAAAAATATGCTTTGGGGCCTAAACTTCATATGGAATTTGCTTTTATTCTACTAGACGTCAGAAGAGAGAAATGGCAAAAGGAGTGAAGAGCATCTGCCAGCTGGAACTACATGTGAAAAGTCCCTTTTTGGGGAAGGGAAAAAAAAATGAAGAAAATTCCTTTTCTTTAGAAAGGTAACGGAAATTCTGAAAAAATGATATTCCGGAATGCCTTAAATTCGGTACAAAGTTATATTAATATAAAGACATGACATGTAGCTATGTCAAACTGCACTTTTAGGAAGGGGATGGAGAAAGCTGGGAGGTTAAATATGATCGCTAGAGTACCGGGAAATTACTAGAGCAAACACCTGGACACCCAGGACCTATGAGTGCTCTCCCATTATCATGACTGATAATACTAGATTTTCAGGAAAGTCCCTTATTTAAGTATCTAAAACTGAACCACATATTTAGGTTATATGTAGGTCTTGGGTTTGAGAGAAAAAAAAGTTTCATCCTAACAAGTTAAAAACATACCCATATTCACTAGCTAATGACAGGCCGTCAATTTATCTAGAGATATTTAAACAGTATTCTTGAAAAAGTTAGTAAAATATAGGTTTATGATCAAGAGGTCTATGGTCCTATTAGTATTATCTACAAAAAGAAAAGAAAATACTCCTTTGGGAGAAGTTCTCTCTGAAGAATGATTTTAAGCGACACATGTAAATGAGGATTTTTAAGCATAAACTTTAAGTATGATTATTGTTAGTAGCTAGAGATAAGTGTTTGTAAGTCAAACACTTAAAATATTCTCTTGGTTAAGCCTAATTTCAGTATTATATTATCAGATTAGCAATACATGGTAGGTACTTACCTTATCTGAAAGATTATCCCAGCCATAATTAAATGGACTTTCTAATGTATCCTGAGATATGGTGATCACCACCAAATTATAACATGCTCTTGAAGAGTAGAGAAGAATGACTACAGAGCCTACGACAACAGTCTGGCACAGAGACATACCCTAGAAGAGATAAAACTCATCATCATGACACTCTGCACATTTGTCACAACAAGCTGTTCATCCACATACAACATAGTCATCTCTTGCACTGCACTCTTAGAAAACACTGAGTGAGCACCTGTTGGAATAAACTCTTGGTCATCCTGCTTTGCAATTCCTATCCTTAGAACCACTTGTGTTTAAACTACCCTATTAATACAACTAATTATTTGCCAATTTGCCCATTGGCAGCTGGAGGAAGATTTTGTCCTGTCAAGATTACCTTACTTCCTTAAGTAATATATGAATAAATAAGTTGGCAAAATTGATATTAATAAGAGAAGTAGTTTAGTCATAATGAGAAAAGAATGGGAAATAGAAGAATTATTCCATTTCATACACTTAATTTCTAATGAGATACAAAATTAGAATAGAAATATAGCTCCTATGTTATTTGCTTCATTCTATGAGTTGATGTTACTCCCTTATTGATGTCATTATGCTGACAACAAAATGCACTTTCAAATCCATAATATTTTAATACCAAGGCTTCCATTGTTCCCCCAAATAGAAAACCTTATAATTTATTACTCACTCACAATTTAGTACTCACACTCAACTGGAGTATGTGTACTGGAGAAAGGTGCAGGATCAACTTTTTACAGGGATTCTTAACCTGGGGTCTGTATTTCAATATAGCTGGTTTCCTTTGTAATCCTATTTACCTTATGCATTAAAAACATTATTCTGAGAAGTGACACATTTGCCAAAGAGACGCACTGCAAAAAAAAAAACCCCAATGGGGTGTTTTGGAAATCTGTGTTCTGGTTGTCACAATGCTGGCATTCAGCACACAGGTGTCGGGGATGCTAGATGATCCGCAATTCACAGGAGAGTTCTCCACATGAGAGACTTCCTCTCTAACCTTCATAACTTTCCAATGTTCTCTTAGACATTCATGAAGATGAAAAATCTGTTTGTAATGATCTGAGCCAAAACCTAATTGTTTTATATATAAACAATGTTTATGTTTGCATAGTTTCAATAGATGCCAACATTTCCAGACACACATATACCATGGAAACTGAGGGAAATTTGTCCTTTGTTTTATTCAGAACTTGTATCAAGAATGGTCAAATATTTTGGAAAATCATGATACTGACAGCAGTGCTGTGTGTGGTAAGTAAGGCGCCAACACAACACAGTGCAACCGTCCGTATTTGTAGCTGTCCCATTGGGTTTCTATGCACAGATAACAAGCATCTGACTAGTACGGTATGCCCCCCAATTTACAAATTGAAATATTGGTCAATTACCTTCCTTTTATTTCCTCTTTATACCAAGGGCAATTATGTTGAATTTTTGAAGGTATGTGTGTAGGCAGATAATAAGCTGTTAATTGCAGGATAGAAAGAGTTTATTAAAAATACTCATCAGAAGGGTGCTCTGGGTTTGGTAGGATTGAGAACCATTATTATTACTGACTTCTTTATAAGAACAACACATTTTAGAGATATATGAGAAGAAGGAGAACTAAAAGATAAAAGGTACCTTGAAAGATATTGCTTACTCACTACCATAACAAACAGTTATGTGTGAAAATAAATAAAACCCTAGCAAGATCAAAATTTTCTAAAGTCAAGGCTAAAATTTTCTAACAGTGTGCATTTTTATTTTTGTGAATCCCCAAAAAAGTTGTTAATAAAAAAGCTAATCTAAAACCAATCCAGATCCAATTTTAAAAGTGCTGTATTATTAAAGAAACATTGGGTAACAAGAAGTTAGAATGCTGTAAGCATTACTGTCCTTTAAAATGATCATAAGTAGCTTTACAGAGAAATAAAATGACTGCTAAAAAGACATAATATAGAGAGACTCTGCTTATACCTGTAAATACTATAAAAACTAAAAAAAAAAAAAGGTTGTGAGAAAAGAGCAAAGAATCAGTAACACTGAGGCAATTAATAAAACAAGATTACAGACAAATTACATACATGTAACAATGAAAGAAGCCCACTAATTTAGAAAGCAAAAGAAGATTCTTCCTGCAAACACAGAATTACAAAACAAAACAAAACAAAAAAGGATTCAGCAACATGGAAGCTGTTGTCAAAAGTTAAAGAAAATCTTCCTAAAATGAATAGAGTCATAACAGACAATTCCACTCAGGAGCAATCCTCAAGGTCTCATTTTCCCTTCCTCCATCCCTGCACTTTTTCAGAAATTCCATACCAGACAAGGAAAGAAGAGTTACACCTCACTCCAGGATGCCTATTATTAATACATTGGTATGTATGTCATTTACTATAGTTCAATATTTGTTTACAGGTATTTTTAAATGCAGGTATGCAGAAATTTCAACTTACCATTCACTGAGTTTTGACAAATGTGTACACCAATATAACCCAAATATCTAGCAAAATAGAGAACATTACCATCACTCCAGAAAGTTCCTCACACCCATTCCCGATCAGCCAAACCCTCAGACGCATATACTCTCCTGCTTCTGTTTTTACCACAACTTAGTTCTGAACTCTTTCGTAGGTGTCGATCACCCAGCATAATGTTTTCTGCTTCATCCATGTTGTTGGATGTTTCAGTAGTTTGGTCTTCATATCGCCAAGGTGGATGATTAGAATGACCAACTCCTTCTGGTTTGCTCAAGAGTTCCTAGTTTTGGCACTGAAAGTCCCACATCCCAGAAAACTTCTCAGCGCCAGAGAAACCAGGACAGTTAACCACACTAATTCCGCTAATTAGATGAGATTGTTTATATGACAGTTTTGTCTGTTGATGCACAGTTTCTATAAACATTCTTATACAAATCTTTTTGTGGACATGTGCTTTTCACTTCTTTGTGGTAAATACCTAAAAATGGAATTACTGGGTCATATGGTAGCTATAAGTTCAGCTGTATAAGAAACTGCCAGATCTTTTTCCAAAATGGATGTACACTTTTACACTTCCAACAAAGTATGAAAGCTCCAGTTGCTCCACATCCTAGCCAATATTAGGGGTTTTCAATCTTTCTAATTTTAGCCATGCTGGTGGATGTGTAGTTGTATCTCATTTTGGTTTTAATTTGCATTTCCCCAAAGACTGACATTTGGCTTATTGGCCATTTGTATATCTTCTTTGTGAAAAATCTGTTCATATCTTTGACCACTTCTAAATTGGGCTATCTTTTTTTTTTTTTTTTTGAGTTGTAGGAGATCTCTATATATGCTGGAAATGAGTCCCTTGTCAGAAATATGTATTGCAAATATTTTCTTGACGTCTGTGGTTTGCCTTTGCATTTTCTTAGTCTTTTATTTGCATGAGAAATTTGAACTTTTAATTAAGTTTAATTTATCAATTTATTCCTTCTGATTACTTTCTATGACCTAAGAGATCTTTGCTTACTCCCAGCTTGTAAAGATATTTTTCTGTATTTACCTCTAGAAGCTTAAGAGTTTTTTCATTTATATTTAGGTCTATGATCCATTTTTTCCAGCCTCATTTTCCCTTTGGACTGCTTTAGCACCTTTGTCAAAAATCAAAAGACCTTGTAAGTGTGGATTGATTTCTAGGCTTTCTGTTCTGTTCCATTGATCTGTTTGCCTCTTTATGCTAGTCACAGAGTGTTTTAATTATTGTAGCTTTATACTAAATTTCAAAGCCATGTAGTGTAAGTCCCTGCTTTTTAAGGGTTTCTTTCTGCATTGTTCAATATAATAGCCATTAGCTACATATGAGTATTTACATTTAAATTAAGTTAAATTAAATTAAATTAAATTATTTATTTACTTGAGAGAGAGAGAACGCACCGCGCATGAGGGGCAGGAAGGCGCAGAGGGAGAAGGAGTGGGAGAACCACTGGATATTATATGCAACCGATGAATCACTACACTCTACCTCTGAAACTAATAATACACTATATGTTAATTAATTGAATTTAAATAAAATATTTAAAAATTAAATTATCAAATCCTCTGTCACAACAGCTACCTTTCAAGTGCTCAATAGTTAACATATGGCTAGTTACAATACTGAATAATGGAGATATAAAATACTTTCATCATCACACAAACTTCTATTAGAAAGCACTACTTTATTTTTTTTTAATTTTATTTATTTATCAGATAGAGAAAGAGAGAGAGAATGAGCACAAGCAGGGGGAGCGGCAGGCAGAGGCAGAGAGAGAAGCAGACTCCCTGCCGAGCAAGGAGCCCGATGCGGGACTCCATCCCAGGACCCTGGGATAATGACCTAAGCCAAAGGCAGACGCTCAACCAACTGAGCCACCCAGGCGTCCCTAGAAAGCACTACTTTAAAAATATTTTTAGGTCCTTTTCATTTCCACATACGTTTTAGAATAAAATTGCCAATTTCCATTTTTAAGAACCTCATGATAGAATTATGATTAGTATTGCTTTGAATCTGTAGATCATTTTGGGGAGAATTGCCATCTTAACCATACTGCATCTTCCGATCCATGAACAATGGTCTCCATTGATTTAGGTCTTCTTTACTTTCTCTCAGCAATATTTTGTAGTTTTCAGTATAGAGGTATTATTTTTTGGAAAATTTGTTCCTAAGTATTTTGTTTTTTGATGTTAATATAAATGGGGTTATTTTTTTGAATTTCATCTTCTAGTTATCTGCTCTTGATATCTATAAAAATACAATATAATTTTGTATTTTGACCTTGTATCCTGAGAACCTGCTACATTCAAAGTTCTAGTAGCTATCTAGCTATTTAAATATTTAGTTATTTAAGATGTTCTACATAAGCAATTCTGTTGTCTGCAATTAGTGGACAGTTTTACTTTTTTATTTCCAATTTTATACCTTTTGTTTCTTTTTCTTGTTTTATTGGAATATTGAATAGAAATGGTGAGAATGGGCATCCTTGCTTTGTTCCCAATCCTAGGGACAAAACAATACTTTAGTATGATATTGATTGTAGGTATTTATAGATGTCTTTTTATCAGATCGAGGAATGTTCCTAGTATTCTCTATTCCGTTTTGTTTTTTTTTTTAAATCATGGAGGGTGCTGAATTTTGTCAAATACTTTTTCTACATCAATTCAATTTATTATTTGTTTTTTTCTCTTTGTTCTCTTAATGTAGTGAATTAAATTGATTGGTTTTCAAATGTTAAACCAATGCCGCATTCCTGGGATAAACTCTTCTTGGTCATGATTTATTATTCTTTTTATGTGTTGCTTAGATTCTGTGTCTGTAAGTATAAGGGACACTAGTTTGTAATTTTTATTTGTTTTATAATATCTTTGTGAAGTTTTGGTATCACAGTAAAGCTGTCCTCATTAAATATGTTGGAAAATGTTCCTTCCTTCTCTATTTTCAAAAGAACTTGTTTATTATTTTTAAAAATATTTGATAAAATTAACCAGTGAAACCATCTGGCCCTAGAGTTTTCTTTGAGGGAAATTTCTGATAACAACTTAAATTTCCTTAAGAAATTTAAGGGCTATTCAGATTTTATATTTTGTCTTCTAGCAATTTGTTAAGTTGTATTTTTAAAGCAATTTGTCCATTTCCTCTAAGTTGTCAAATTTACCCACAAAGAGTTGTTCATAATATTCCTTCATTTTTCTTTTAATGCCTAGTAAGATCTATAGTGATATTCTCTCTTTCATTCATGGTATTGGCAGTTTGTATTTTCACTCTGCTTTTTTCTGTACATGAAATTTGTTGATCCATTCACAGAATTAACTTTTGGTTTTATTTTCTTCATTGTTTATTTTCTGTTTCACTGATTTCTATTCTTATCTTTATTATCGCAGTCCTTCTACTTATTTTGTCTCCTTTTTTTTTTTTTTTAACTTTTTCCTAGTTTCCCCTTGTAGTTTCTAAGGTGAAATCTTAGGTCACAATTTTATCTTTCTTCTATTCTAATATAGAGCATTTAAAGGTATATTTTTCTCTTCAAGCACTATTTCAGCAGTGTCCTACAAATTTTGGCATATTATATTTTATTATCCTTCTATATGAAATATTTTCTTTTCTTTCTTTCTTTTTTTTTTTTAAAGATTTTACTTATTTGTCAGAGAGAGAGAGAGCATAAGCAGGGGGAGCTGCAAGCAGAGGGAGAAGCAGGCTCCCTGTGATGTAGGACTTGATCCCAGGACCCTGGGATCAGGACCTGAGCCAAAGGCAGATGCTTAACCAATGAGCCACCCAGGCATCCCTACATGAAATATTTTCTAATTTCCCTTGTGATTTCTTCCTTTTCCCATGAGTTATTTAGAATTACATTGTATAATTTTTAAATATTTGGATTTTTTAATATATCATATTGTTATTGATATTTAATTGCATTATGGCAAGAGAACACTCTTTGAATCCAGTCCTTTTCAATTAGCAATAATCACACCTCGGATAAACCTCATTGGCTACGATACTATGGTTTATTTTGATGACCATTTCCATGCTCAGTTGAAAGAAATGTGTACTCTCCAGTTATTGAGAGTCAATTAGCTTAAGCGTGTTGATAGTGTTGTTCAGATTTTTTGCACTGATTCTTTGTTTTATCAATTGTTGAGGATGGGGCATCACAATTTCCAACTACAATTGTACAAATTTCCCCCCCTTTATTTCTTACTATTTGGTAAATCTTTTTTCTGCTTTATTTCCTTGGCTTCATGTGCACATTTATATTTTTTTAAATTTAAACTCAATTAGCTAACATATAGTACATCATTAGTTTCAGATGTAGAGTTCAATAATTCATCAGTTGCATATAACACCCAGTGCTCATCACATCACGTGCCCTCCTTAATGCCCATATTTATAATTTTTATGTCTTTCTGAAGAAATGTATCTCTTTATATTTGGTAATACTCTTTGCTTCCTGATGAAAGGTATCTTTTCATATCTGGTAATACTCTGTCTTTAAGTCTATTTTATCTGATATTAAAGGGCCTTCTACTCTTATAGTGAATACATAGTATATTAGTTTCCATCTATTTATTTTTGACATACCTTTTTTATATTTAAAGTGCCATTTTGACAGTCTCTACTTTTTAATGGGAGTGTTTAGTCCATTAACGTTGAATATAATTGGTGATATGTTTGGATTTAGATCTTACAGTTTACTGTTTGTTTTCTGTTTGCCCTTCTTGTGTTTTGTTGTTGGTGTTGTTTGTTTTTCCTCTATCTCTTATTTCCTGTGTTCTTTTGGGTTAATTGAATATTTTTTAGAATTCCATTTTAATTTATCTATTGGATTTTTAACTATACTTAACTAGTGTTTGTTTTGTTTTGCCTTACATGCTGCTCTAGGGCAGCAATTTTTTTTTTTAAAGATTTTATTTATTTATTTAAGAGAGAGAGAAAGCACATGAGAGGGGGGAGGGTGAGAGGGAGAAGCAGACTCCCTGATGAGCAGGGAGCCCGATATGGGACTCGATCCAGGGACTCCAGGATCATGACCTGAGCCGAAGGCAGTCACTTAACCAACTGAGCCACCCACGCTAGGGCAGCAGTTCTTAAAAAGTCTGGTCCAGGGACCTTAAAGATCAAAATCAAAATGATTAAAAATACTGAGATGTTTTGTACTCTAATTCTCTTTAGAATGCACAGCAGAGTTTTCCAGAGGCTACATGATAAGTGATGTCAACATTTTGTGTGCATATGTATTTTTGTGTTTTCTAGAATTCCTGTTATAATAAAATTAGGGTATAAATATGTGCACTTTCAGAGATGAACTCAGCTTGTTCTCTTACTTTTACTGGGTTCTTTCTAGTTTTCTCTGGTTATACCTGTTATATCTGCTGAAACCTTAATATCATCCAATACTTAGTTATTTTGAAATCCTGTATCTCCATGGAAATACAACAGGAATAGGTATTCCTGATAGATTTGTTTTACAATATTTAAGAATTTTAAAAAATTTAAAATTTGATATTAAACTCATTTTAGAAATTAGTCATATTTTACTCTAAAGTGAAAACATATTTTTTTTCATATTTAAGAATGGATTGTTGGGTTAAGAATGGGGAATTATTTTTTAATGGATACAGAGTTTCAGTATGGGGTAATGAAATGTTCTGGTGATGGTTGTACAACAATATGAATATACTTAATGCCACTGAATTGTAAACTTAAAAATGAGTAAAATGGTTACTTTAATGTTATATATATTTTGCCACAATAAAAAATATCTTTCTCAACACACAATGTCCTTGTTTACCTCTAAGATGCTGAGAAAGATGAAAGTGATTAGAATTCTCTGACTCAATAAAGAAAGGCATCTACCTCAAAGGAACTGGATGAGACTGATTTCTGTTTTGTTTTATCAAATAAAATGTAATGAAAACTATCTTTCAATAGGCTTTGCAAATGTTGATAATTTACCTTATTGTGTCTTCTGTGAGAGAAACTTTTTGAATAGTATTATGGCCCAGTGAGGCTGCAGCATCATTTTGAGACCAATCATTCAGAGTTTAAAAGCAAAAGGAATTGAAAATTTAAATGCAGGTGTGGTGAGCACTTTAAATGTCAAAAATTGTTTTTATAACTTTCCAAACTAGGAACGAAAAAGCCATTCAAACATTTCACAGACTACATTATTATATTGCTATAATATATAGCATTGACTATACATTGGTTGAGAAAGCACACATAGTTGAGAAACCAGTAAAGCCTTACAGAGTTGACATTGCTGAATGCCTGCCGGATGGGAAGTCCATTCAAGAAATTATGGCATTGCCATTTTCCAATAATACAGAAATTCACTGATTTAAAGACGTAACTGAAAACAAAGAGTGATTTAATATCTTGTCTACAGATTTGTTTTTTGTCTTACAAATAAGTGAACCTGATAGAGCAAGACTAATTTTTTTGAATTCGTCTTTTGTCAGCACCAGGTAATCATCCAGGAAGATATTCTTTTAGGTCAATGTCTGAGAAGAAACATAAGTGGCTGAAATATCCAAAGTGTTGAAAACTCTTCTGATTGTTTATTGTGGGTCAACTATGTTGCTTCGCTCACTAATGGTACAAAAACAATGGTAACTAAAACGTCTGGGCCTGAGCACAAATCAAAGCAGTGGCACCAAATTGTGTTGTATTCTTTACTGCTATGCACTTCCAATTGAAAAAGAAAGTCAGTTTCACTTAAGAATATCCTTGATGAGGCAGTGAAAATATTTATTAGTTACCAACCCTAGAGTATGTGTCTATTTAATAGTCTGTGTGATGAGATGAGACAATTACAGCAATTCTACTGCATGCTGAAGTAGAATGGTTGTCTTGAGTAAAAGCACTTATGTGGTTGTTTGACTTGTGAGCTGAAGTAGCCACTTTTTCTTTGGTTATACACAGAGTATTAACCAGATACGAAAAGAACACCATTTTTGACTTAAACAACTATGGAAGACAGACAATGGTTATTCAGACTTGGTTATTGGGTATACATTCTTTTGAAAATAAATGAAATGAGCCTTTCACTTCAAGGAAAATACCTGACACTATTGCCAATGGTGAAATATAAATTTTCAAATTAAAATTAAAATTTTTGAAAGCTTGTAAGGACTCATGTCCACGGCAAGACTGGTGTGCCAGCTTCTGAAAACTTAAACACTTTTCTAATGAGATTGGAGGTGATATTAACACATGTGATTTTGAATATTGTCCAATGAAATGTATCATCATTTTGAAGATCTGTGACCACTCTCTTTCAATGATCAATGCACGATGTTACACAATCATTCAAAGTGCAAGATAGACCAATGGTAGTACAGAAGGTTCACTAATATGGTTTTAGATTCCACATGGCAACTAACCTTCAAGAAACCTCCACTTCAGATTTTTGGTGTACTATTAGAGAAGAATATACACAATTATTTGAAAAGGTTATTAAAATTCTCCTCCATTTTTCAACTACATATATGTGGGAGGATTTTCTTCATATACTTCAACTTAAATGACATATCACAGCAGATTAAATGCAGAAGAAAACATGAAAATCCGGCTGTCTTTCATTAAATTAGAAATTAAAGAGATCTGCAAAAGGTAAAACAATGTCGATCTTCTAATTTATTTTTGTTTTGGAAAATACAATTATATTTCATAAAAACATGTTAACACAGTGCTCACTTCGGCAGCACATATACTAAAAACATGTTAACACAATGGATTTTTTATTGTTATTTTAAATGAATTAATAAATAAATATTTTTAGAATTCCTCAATTTTTATTTCTAATAATGTATATATAGGTAACTATAATCTATATAAACAATAGCTCTTTGGGGTTCTCAATAATTTTCAGGGAAGTAATGGGGTCTTGAGACTAAAAAGTTTGAGAACCACTACTCTAGATATTATAATATATATCCTTAACTTTTCATGGTCTAAGTAATAGTTAATATCATACCACTTGACATAAAATGTAAGAACTTTGTAACCATATGATACATTTATCCCCTGTCCTTTATGCTATAGTTGCTATGGTTGTTATATATACTATATAGAGAATTATATATGTACATATGTAAGCCTCACATTATGTTTTGCTTTGCACAGTCATATTTCTTTTTTAGAAATTAAGAAATTATATTTACCCACATATTTACTATTTCTTGTATTCTTCATTCCTTCCTGAAGAGATGAAATTCAAACTGACTTTATTTCCCTTCAGTCTGTAGAATTTCCTTAACATTTCTTATAATGCAGGTCTGCTGGTAACTAACCCTCTTAGTTCTATTGGAAGATGCTTTTATTTTTCATCATGCTTTATATTCGTTATATTTTGATTGGATATAGATTTCAGAGTTGACCACATTTTTCCTTCAGCATGTTAAAGATGTTTCCATGTCTTCTGGCCTCCTTTATTTCTGATGAGAAGTGATTGATCATTTGAATCAATGTTCCCTTATGTATGTGTCATTTTTCTCTGCTTTCAAGATTTGCTTTTTATTTTTGGTTTTAAGTACTTTGACTATAATGAACTTAGGTGAAACTTTCTTTATATTTATCCTGATTGGGGTTGCTGAGCTTCATGAAACTGTAAATTTATGTCTTTCATCAAAATTGAAAAATTTCAATCATGATTTCTTCAAATATTTTTTCCAACCTCATTTTTTCTCTCTTTTCCTTTGGGGATTCCACTTATACATACTTAGGTCCTGAGACTCTGTTCATTTTATTATCATCTTTCCCCTCACCCTCCTCTGTTCTTCAATTTGGATACTCTCTGTTGATTTAAGTTCATTGACTTTTTTCTTCTTTCATCCCCTATCTGCTGTTAAGCCCAACTGGTGACTTTTTAATTTTAAATATTGTACTTTTTGATTCTAGAATTTCGTTTTATAGTTTCTATTTCTCCTGAGACTTCCTATTTATCTATCAAAGTATATTTTCCTTAACCATACTTGAGCATATTATAAAATCTTTGTCTGATATGGCCAACATCTAAGTCATCTGGAAGGGGGAATTGCCTCCAATGATTGTTTTTTGCTTTTTGAGTATGAGTTGTATTTTTCCTGTTTCTTCATATATCCAGTTACCTTGGATTGTGTTCTGGACCTTGCCAGTGACATGTTTTAGAGAGTTTGGATTCTGTTATATTCTTCTGAAAATTACTGATTTTTTTTTTCTTTTCCTTTTTTTTTTTTTTAAGCAAAAATTAACTTGGCTAGACTCAAATCCCAAACCATCTCCTAAGAATGGATAGCAGCTGGAATATCCTTAACTATGCTGCTTTAATTCTGTCCTGCTCATATGTAGTTCAGGTATCAGATAAAAATTTGGCAGAATTTGTCATCAGAATTTGTAGCTTCCTCTATCTGGGTGTCTTCTTCCTGATATTTCCCACTCATTTCCCATCTGTGGTAGTTACTTGAATTTTGTCTTCTGATTCATCAAGCAAGTAAAACTCTTCAAGTTTTGGCTGCCCCATGGATGAGAACTTCCCTCAGGCTAGAAGCTGTAAAAAACAGGAAACTTACTCAGTGTCATTTTCTTCTTCTAAGCGGTTGCTCTCCAGTGCCTTCAGTGTTTTTATATTTTGTCCAGAATTTATCATTGCTATCTGTGGAAGGTTTGTCCAATAGAAGCTACTCAGCCATTACCAGAAGCAGAATCCTACGTATATTTTTTTGAAACAATCTCACAAATGCTATTTCCATTTTGAAATTAAAATGCCAAACTAAGCAACAATAAGAAAACAAAGTAATACCAAAAATGCCAAACTAAGCATCAACAATCAGAAAACAAAGTAATAGCGATTAGCAAATTAAAAAATAATACAGTTGATCCTTGAACAACAGGTCTGAATTCCATGGGTCCATTTATACACAGATTTTTTTGTTTAATACTCAGTATTGTAAATGTATTTTCTCTTGCTTATGATTTTTTTTTAAGACTTTTTATTTATTCATTTGAGAGAGAGAGGGAGAGAGACAGAGAGAGCATGAGTGAGAGCACGAGCAGGGGGGAGAGTCAGAGGGAGAGGGAGAAACAGACTCCCTGCTGAGCAGGGAGCCCGACTCAAGGCTCAATCCCAGGACCCCAGGATCATGACCTGAACTGAAGGCAGACACTTAACCAACTGAGCCACCCAGGCACCCCTTACTTACTTATGATCCTCTTAATAACATTTTCTTTCCTCTAGTTTACTTTATTATAAGAAAACAGTATATAATACATATAATATACAAACAAAGTATATGTTAACTGATTGTTTTTATTATTGATAAGGCTTCCAGTCAACAGTAGGCTATTAGTAGTTAAATTTTTGGGGAGTCAGTGTGTCACCTATGCTTAAAAAGAAACAAAGATATTAGAAGAAGTTTTTGGGGAGTCAAAAGTTATATGTGGATTTTATTTTATTTTAATTTTTAAAAAGATTTATTTATTTATGAGAGAGACTATGAGTGGGGGAAGGGGCAGAGGGAGATTGTGAGAGAGAATCTCAAGCAGACTCCCCGCTGAGCAGAGCCCCAACATGGGGCTCGATCCCAGGACCCTGAGATCATGACCTGAGCCAAAATCAAGAGTCAGCCACTTAACCAAACTGAGCCACCCAGGCACCCTGTCATATGTGGGTTTTAAACTGTGTAGTGGGTCAGTGTCCCTAATCCCTCTGTTGTTCAAGGGTCAACTGAATTTTGATAATTATAAGATCTAAACAGTTTCAAAAATAGTTTCATGCTGCAAAGACAATGAAATTAGATCTCTGGCTCTTATGGATTTTTAAAAATGGGACAAGTGTGTGGTGGGTCTACTCAGCAACAGAATAATAAGTAAGACTTGGGGTATAAGAACTGGAGTAATGAAGGCAGCAAAGTAAAGAAGTGCCACAACTTAAGATGGATAGAGTAAATACTCATAATTCAGGAGAAATTATAGCAAAGTACTGGGAAAGTGGTAATCATACCATTACAGAGGATGGTGCAGCCTCTATTTCCCTACCAGAATCCTCCCCAAATTCTGGTTAAATCATATTTCGAGGTGGTGGAAGAGAGACACTCATAGTATTTTAGCCTATTTCTTTAATTATGACTTAAATTACTATAAACCACTGCCTTGATTTTATAGGATCAGCTGGTCTGCATGAAAGATCAGAAATATCAGTCAAATTGAATGTTACTGTGTCTCTGCAAGATGCTGATGCTGTTTCCCATTCCAATACATTAAATTAATATAGATAAAGGGTTGAGTGAACATTGGACAGAAAGGTTTACATAGTAATTAAAACTTATGAATTCAGGAGAGAGAGAATGCATTATTTGCAAATGGCTGACTAGACTGAGAGACAAGCTGATCTGATACTAAGTATCAGAAAATGATTCCTTTTACAATCTCACCTAGATATAAAATTGTGCATATCCCTGACCAGAGAAATAAACCTAAAAGCTTAACTTTTATTCCAACCAGGCCACTGACTGGTCTTTTATACAGATAATCCTAACCTATCATTATAGGGACTAAGCATCTACATTGGTTTAAACGTTTTTGTGCTGATAAGTTATTTTGTTCATTAAAAATGATATATGTTCTATAGGCGCCTGGGTGGCTCAGTCGTTAAGCATCTGCCTTCGGCTCAGGTCATGATCCCAGGGTCCTGGGATCGAGCCCCACATCGGGCTCCCTGCTTGGTGGGAGGCCTGCTTCCCCCTCTCTCTCTCCCCCTGCTTGTGTTCCCTCTCTTGCTGTGTCTCTCTCTGTTAAATAAATAAATAAAATCTTTTAAAAAAATGATATGTGTTCTATATTTTTATAATTATTCTTATTTTTTTCTGAAATGGAAAGGAATATTAGAGTAAAAATAATTTTATCAGTATGCATTTATTTTTTAAAAGATTTATTTATTTGAGAGACAGAGTGAGAGCGAGTGCGAGCTGGGAGAGGGGTAGACAGGGAGAGAGTCTTAAGCAGACTCTACCCTGAGCCTAGAGCCCCAAGCCCCGAGCCTGGAGCATGGAGCACAGAGCCTGGAGCTCGGAGCCTAAAGCCTGGAGCTCGGAGCCTAATGTGGGGCTCGATCTCATGACCCTAAGACCACAATCTGAGCTGAAACCAAGAGTTGGACACTAAACCAACTATGCCACCCAAAAGCCCCATCAGTATGCATTTTTTTTTTTTTAGATTTTATTTATTTGAGAGAGAGAGAGACAGAGATAGTGAGAGAGAGCACAGTGGGGAGGAGAGGGAGAAGCAGGCTCCCCGCAGAGCAGGGAGCCCGATGCAGGAATTGATCCCAGGACCCCGGGATCATGACCTGAGCTGAAGGCAGACGCTTAACCGACTGAGCCACCAAGGTGCCCATCACTATGCATTTTAATGTTAAAAGTTATGCTATAATTCTGATAAAAATTAAATAAATTCGAATGTACCACAGAAATCATAGAAATGAAGGCAAAGCAAACAGCAATAAAAAAAACCAATGGGAGAAAAACACCAATACTAACACATAATCATGTCAATAAATACAAACGATTTGTTTACCATATAAAGTGTTTGTTAAAACCCCAACAAATCTATATTTTAAGTTAATGAAATACACTTGAAATATTAGCAATAGATAAAAAGTTAAGATAGCATCATCTATCATGACCATGCAAATAAAAGAATATTAAGATTGTAATAAAAGATACAGTAGTTTTCAGAACAAAGATGCCTATGATTAAAAATGCATTACAGAATTTCAACAATATTTTTTTCTAAAAATTTTAAAGGGAAGCTAGTTAAATATTAGATGAAATGTGACCTATTAGAGACTTCAACCCTTATCAAAAGCTGTGTGGAATGGTACATAAATAAGGTGGAGTCACATAAAATTTAAATAAAATATTTAAATAAAATATTTAAAAGAGAAATTCACTTCTTCAATGATTCTTATTCTGTTTTGGATCACTGTTCCTTTTGAGAATTTGATTACATGTATAGGACCCCTTTCCAGTTAAATTTTGCCAACAATTTCAGGTATTCAAGAACTTCCTGAAACTACATTACCATCTCTTAGTACATGTTAGGATCATAATAGCTAACATTTAAAAGCACGTCCCAAGTGCTAGGCATTATACCAAGCACTTTATATAAAATTTCATTTAGTCCTTTTAACCACCTTACAAGGTATGACCTTACCCTAATAATAACCTATAAGATCAGCACTATCATTATTTCTATTTTACAGATCAGCTGACTGAAGCTTAGAGATGCTGTTACTTGTCCACTGCCACATAGCCAGTAAACAGGAGATGGGATTTATGGCCTTATCTCCTTGATCTCAGGTTTCCAGCTCTTAATCATTATGACACTTCACTAAGGTCTTTCCAAATTAACTAAAAATTGGTATATCTGAAAAAAAGATATAAACATATCCAAAATATATCCAATACCATTTTTTATTTATACCACCCTCATTGCAAAAGAGAATTTGAAGTAGTTACAGAGATGCACACAAAATAAAAAAAATATACAGGAATGTGTATGTGTGTGGTGGTGCTGGGGAATAAGAAAATGAGATAAAACTAGAGGTAGAGCCAGAACTCAAAGTGGATATCATAAGGTCATCTATGATTGATGTAGAGGTGAGCCACATATTTGCCGCTGAATGGCATAGTGGTCGGAGAAAAAAAGGATTTAATCAATACTGTTTTACCTGGTACTGAACTGGAGAAAAAGATCTTTTCTGTGGAACACTGTGTAGACAATATTCTTAAGAACATTATATAATAGTGACTTTTAAGATAAACATTTCTTACATATTTCTTTGTATAGGCCAAAGCATGATGTCAAAGTACAAGTCAGAACAGACAATTCTATCCATGGTACAATGTAGTCTGAGTACAAAACATGTGGACTGGGCTAAAGATAAACTGTAGAATAGATAGGAAAGACTAGATATCTTTTCAGGTAATCTTTCTGGCGATTAAGTTTTTTAATTTAACAGTTAAGAGTTTATTTCAAGAACCTGGAATACAGAAATTCTATAATGTTTAGTAAGCCAGATTCATATGCATAGACACTCAAGCAGAGGGTAAAACTGGTAACTTCTCATGGAAGTCGGGGGACCTGAATAGGATAGATGTCTAAATTTTAGACCTTCCACCAAAATAAGTTGAAGGAAGACCTATAGATAAAGATAATATCTAATTCACATTGATATATAAGTATGTAATGTTGGAGGCATGACTGAAATTGAAACAGAAAATTTCCTTTGGTTTTGTTAAATGAGAATGTTCGTACAATATAACAAGATGATGGGAAGCTGCCAAAGCAGTACTTGAGAAAACATATCACTCTAAATATCTTGTTTACAAAATAATAAATCATGTATCTATGTAAGAACACAGACAAAGGACAAAGTAAAAACCTTAAATATGTAAGAAAATAAAAAAATGAAAGAGCAGAAATAAACTATTCAAATTGACAATAACTAATATTTAAAACCCCCCCGAGTTGCTACTTTGAAAAAGAGAACCAATACACAGCACTGTCCTAGTTGCTAACCAAATAAACAAAAATTTTTTTAAGGAGAAATCAGATAGTTGTTTCTAAATTTTATTTTTGAAGTGAAGGAGAAGGAATCAAATTAAGTTCATAAAAACGGGAAACACTAGAGTTATGCCTTCAAAGTTTGGTAAGATGAGTACCCACAGGTATAGAGCACTGGGTGGGGGAGAGATGTTCCTGGAAAATGAAACAGCCTAAGGATACAGAGACAGGAAAGAATATTGTGTGTCATTTAGAAATAAGGTAGGTAAGATTGAGTTGAAACAAATCATGGAAGATCTCATTATCCCTGAATATGTAGGAGAAGGAAAGAAGAATAAAAAGAAAAACAAGACCAAAGTCTGAGCTTTAAGGAAATGCTCTTAGGGATAGTAGGAAGCAGACTCAGTTTGAAAGTGGCAGAGGTAGATGTTCAGCCTATATTTGTTGATTGAATAAAAGAAATGGCTATTCCTGTACAGAAGTCAAAAAATAAAAATGGGCCTAGTGATTTTACAAGGAGAACATGGAAGCAACATGATGTACTCTTTGAATAAGTAAGTTTATGACCTAGTTAGGAAGACCAAGAACTACATAACAATACAATGTAATACAAATAATCTAGTATCTCATATTATATTTACCTTTAAAGGCATGTATTTAAGCATGTCTCTCCAATGTTCCTAGAGAATTCTGAATCCATGCACCTTTTAAATGTAAGACTTCTAAAATAATAATAATAAAAAAATGAATACCTTTCATACGATAGAGGAAGATGTTTGAAATAATTCTGGAGGAGTTATCAGATGAGATTTTCCTCTCGGATTGGCAACTTTACTATATGCAGAGAAATATCTATTTCAAAGTAAGTAAATCCAAACTTTAAAAGTTGTTAGATATCCAGAAAAGAAGCCTTTTATTTATTTTTTTAAGATTTTTTTTTTTTTAATTTATTTGACAGAGAGAGACACCATGAGAGAGGAAATACAAGCAGGGGGAGTGGGAGAGGGAGAAGCAGGCTTCCCACTGAGCAGTGAGCCCCATGTGGGGCTCGATCCCAGGACCTGAGCCGAAGGCAGACGCTTAACGACTGAGTCACCCAGGCACCCCAAAAAGAAGCCTTTTAAATTCAACCACATCTATTTATGCTTTATCACTACATAAGCACAAGGTATGAATGTTATGGCGATGTTATTACATTAAGTGGAGATGCTGTTGCTACACCAAAAGATTATATACCATAACATTACCATTTTTAACACTAAGCTGAAGCCAGAATTAGCAAAAATATTTACATTTTGGGAACTTTTTAGGATGGAAATTGGATACAATAATTTTCCAGGTAAGATTAATAGGTTTGAAAGTCTCTCTCTCTCTCTGAATATATGTTTTTATTTTTATATCTATATTTATCCTGCATTCTACTGATACATGTTTAAAAACTAAAATTAAAGTATCTACCTAAATTTAAAGGACAAGTTGATTACCATACATTCAATTAAAGCACCTTGCTTTTACTAGGATTATATGAAAGAAGGCAACAATATGTGAAGTCTAACTATATTTCAGAGAACTGTTCTGTTTAAGAGACTATCTTGCTTGTCTTCAGTGAATAGATAATGATGCTAAATTAGGGCAAGCTCGTGAGTATATATAAATCGCACCCCCAAATCCACACATCTATACCCACATACCCAGTGACACATATACACTGTGATGACTGATTCCTGCTCAACCACATTGTCAATCGACAGTAGAGACTTTTATGGTTCTTTGTTAATAAGTTAGCATCGGCCTCTGTTTGTGGATCCAAACAAAGCATAAGGAAAGGCAGAAGCAAGGCATTTATAAATTTAATTACATGACTAGCTGTTTTAAAATCATAGGGTCTTCATATGATGGGATGAAGTAACATTTGCTAAATCTTTATACAAATAAACACCACCTTAGAAGTATGACATCTTAACACTGCCAACCCAAATGTATGTAGACATAATCTGGTAAATTTGTTTAATGGCAATATTATCACCATTACTGACGAAATCTTAAATTGTTAGTGTGGCTTATATATTAGATCATTTGTGACACATTCGCAAAATTCTGGTTTATTTCATTTACCCTCCTATGCAGAGGATATAAGTACAGAAAATACAATATGCTCAATATAAACTTTTAAAAAACTATTATTTAGTAAGGGCCAAGTTTTGAATGCCTTTTAATATCTTGTGACCATTCTTTCAAGCTCAAAAATGTGCCTTACATTCAGAACACTTTTTAAAAAACATAAGCTTTCCATTAAAATATGCTTCACAGGATGAGGATTTGAAGCTAGATTTTCAAGTATAAATTTAAGAAATACACTTACCTTTGATTCGAGGTAGACATTTGCTGATGACATTTTTGTAATTTTGCATATGTAACTAACTAAAGAGATGGCACAAAGAATAAACAGGCTATCATTAATTAATGCTCGAACAAACACAGTCCATTTCAACTGATTTTCTGGGACATCTCCATGGACTAGCATTGCACAAGTCAAGTTCACCACTAAAAAAAGAAGGCTTGCCAATATAAAGCCCAAATGCAACAGAATTCTGAAAGAAAAAAAATAAATTTATTAGATGTTTATATATTAATGAGAGAGTAGACTTAATTCTGAATTAGTGTGCTACTTCAGGTACAATAATACTGTCAGCTTAAAATCTTTATAATTTCATTAAATACAAATTTAAGAATCAGAGTTACTTGGGATATCTTTGCTGTTATGAAATTAGTATCTAAACAATTTTAAAATGGCATTAGGCTTTAAAACATTAATTTAAAAATAACTGAATGGGCCTTGAACTCAGTTGCCTCTACCAGGAAGAATAATATAAGATTATTTTAACACTAATTAAAGTAATCCTGCACTTTTCATTTTTATAACTACTAAACATATTTTCATTGACCTTTCCATTCAAAGAATTACCAGGCTTTTATAATTTGCTTGGAAAATTAATATACTCTATCTAAATTTAAATTGATCACTAATATTAATTTAAGAGGTTAAGGGAAATGTGTTTTAAATAATGTTCAATTTTTATGAACTTCTGACTATCCATAGCAAACATGACTTTCAAACATGACCAAAGAAGAACATAGGGACAGTATATGCAGAGTTTCAAGCACCTCATCAATACCCTGGCTTTCTATAAAGTTGCATGTTTACTATGCATACACAGCAACTCTGAAAATGAAATGCCTCCACTATATTCCCCTAAGAAAAATGAGACCACTGCAACTCTTCAGGTAAGGTGTGGATATTTGTATCAAGTAGCTATAACAGCTATCTATTCCCAATTCAAATATGTTTATAACCTCAATTAATATGAGCCAGAAATTTATTTGGCATCCTAATATCTTCTATTTTGGGTCACTTTCAAGAGTGGGAATCATAAAATGTTGTCTGCCTTTGGAACTAGTTTACAAGAGGCTGATTGAAGGTAATGTGTAATCTGTAACAAGCAATCTTTTTTAAGTGTACATTCAAAGTACAAAGATTTTAGTTTGAGAAGTTCAGATCTTAGTATTCTCTCAGATTATGTAATAAAAATAATAATATATAACTTGAAACCCAAAGTGGACCTTGAAGTTACCCATATACCCAGGGGAAACCAAGGTATAGAGAGGTTAAATGAGTTGCATGGTCAACAAGTTAATTGGAGAATTGGTCTGAAACCCAACTCTCATTTTTGATGTTAGTCAATACAGAAGCATTCCTTATTTCATGGAACTATACTACTATACATGTGTGCCCCAAACAGTAAAATCTAACTTTAGTATGTGTGGGCCCTAGGAAACTCTATCTGTAGCAGAGCAGCAAAAAAAGGTGTTAGGCAGCGATATGGCTGAAGGGGGAGAACTGTCGGTTACTCAATTCATTTCCCATGTGTTAATCTAACTACTGGACTTCCTATAAAATTGCTATAGGACCTTCAGCTACCATGCCCTTCTACCTTGAAAAGTCTATTGTGAAAAAAAATTAGATCTTGCTACTCATGAAACTTACTTGTGTTTGTCAAGTTCAGTGGCACATCTGACTTTACATATAACCTATAAAGAGAGTATAGAAAAAGGTTTTGAAAAAACGTGTAATATAGTATTCCTTTTTTTTTTTAAAGATTTTATTTATGCATTTGAGACACAGAGATACAGAGAGAGAGAGAGAGAGCATGAGCAGGGAGAGAGGCAGAGGGAGAGGGAGAAGCAGGCTCCCCGCTGAGCGAGGAGCCGGATGTGGGGCTCAATCCCAGGACCCTGGGATCATGACCTGAGCCGAAGGCAGACACTTAACCATCTGAGCCACCGAGGTGCCCAAATATTCTTTTTTTTTTTTTTTAAGATTTTATTTATTTGACAGAGAGAGACACAACGAGAGAGGGAACACAAGCAAGGGGAGAGGGAGAGGGAGAAGCAGACTCCCTGCTGTGCAGGGAGCCCAATGCAGGGCTCAATCCCAGTACCCTGGGATCATGACCTGAGCCAAAGGCAGACGCTTAATGACTGAGCCACCCAGGCGCCCCGGCGCCCAAATAAACTTGTTTTGACTTTGTGTTTCAAAGTGATACAACTACAAATAATAATATGTTACGAATAACATAGGTAAATTCAAGTGTTAACATTTGAACTACCACGAAGCAAAAATAAGCAGGTTTCCAAAGCCTTAAATCAATAATAATTTTCTTTGTTATAGTCTCAAATTTAAATTTCTATCATTAAAAATTTAAACAGAATTAATCCAGTTTAAACATTTATTGAACTTTTATTATGAGCCAGACATTGTGCTGGATAGCTTGCCACCTATTCTAAACTTCAATATATTATTTACATTTTGTCTTTTTTTTTTTTAAAGATTTTATTTAGTTATTTGTCAGAGAGATAGAGAGAGAGTGCACACAAGCAGGGAGAGCTGCAGGCAGAGCAGGCACAGGGAGAAGCAGGCTCCCCGCTGAGCAAGGAGCTGGATGCGGGACTCAATCCCAAGACCCTAGGATCATAATCTGAGCTGAAGACAGATGTTTAACTGACTGAGCCACCCAGGTGTCCCACTTACATTTTGTCTTAAAATGGAACTACTTACTTAAATATGAATATGGCTGAATGTTCTCCAAAGATTATTTTCCCCTAAGATTCAATGAAGTAGTAAAAGGAAACAAGGGACCAAAAAATGGACACAAAGATAATGAGCATATATCATATTTAGTAAACTTCCTTCCTTCACAAAGCCTTGCAAAGGGTAGGTTCTCAAATACTTGTTGAATAAAATTAAGTAGGTAGGTAAATAGAATTTGAAATAAACATGGTAAATTCTGAGAGCATAGTGTGGAAGGTCTTAATTTCTTACCGGTGAATTTGGACTTTATTTATTTAGATGATGGGAAGATATTGAAGTTTTTTTATGTAGAAACTCCAAAATATGAAATTTCATTAATCTGGCATCAGTGCACAGGCTAGTACAGAGGAACTATGGTTATAGGACTATTGAAATAGGGTGTGAACTTTGGGGACATGGAAAGAAAGAGGCAAGTATAAAACAGAATAAAAAAATAGTGTAAGTACTCAATAACTTACTAATTCCATTTAAGCATTTATTGAGCACACATTATGAAAGGTGCTGTGGATTCATAAATATAGTAATTGTTTCTGCTCTCAAGGAGTTCAGTTTATTGAAGAAACAGATAAACCATATATTTTGACACACTGTGATATCAATGCAAAAGATACCATCACAACATCTAAGAAGGGGGAAAGATTAATTCAGTCCAAGAAATGGTGTGAGGTAAGGAGAAAAGGGAAAGACTGTGTAGAGCCAGTGAGGACTTCTCAAAGGAAGTAACATTTGAGCCAGATCTAAGTTATGAAGGGCAAATGAGTGTTAGGTAAATGCTCAGGCAAAGATAGCAGCCTGTGCACACATGCATATCTGTGTATTTTGGTTAACCAGAAGCTAGATGTGATACAGGCGTCTAAAATATTATCCTATTAGTTCCCTAATCATTCTCAGATGTATCCATTTTCTCTGTCTCCACTACTAAGGTACATATTACAACACATTTTCAGTTGGTTTCTCTGCTCCCACTCTTTATTCCATCTATATCTTTTGAAGCTAAGTGTTCATTTTACTACTTTTCCTTTATTCTCACCTGTCTATATATAATTTTTATTTTTATTTTTATAAATTGTACTAATATATATATATATAACACAAAACTCACCATTTAACCATTTGTTAAAGATTTTTAAAATTTATTTGAGAGAGAGAGAGAGAGCGTGGGCATGGGGGTGCAGAGGGAGAGGGAGAAGCAGACTCCCTGCCGAGCAGGAGGCTGACACAGCCCATTCCAGGGCACTGAGATCATGACCTGAGCCAAAAGCAGATGCTTAATCAACTGAGCCACCCATGCACCTCTCAACCATTTTTTAGAGACTTATATATTTATTTTACACAGAAAGAGAGAGGGAAAGAGAGAGTGGGGGGAGGGGCAGAGGGAGAGGGAGAGAGAAATTTAAGCAGGCTCTGTGCTGAGCTTGGAGTCCAACACTGAGCTCCATCCCATGACCTTGATATCACGACCTAAGCTGAAACCAAGAGTCAGGAGCTTACCAACTGAGCCACCCAGGCGGCCCCCATTTAAACATTCTTAAGTGTAGGGCGCCTGGGTGGCTCAGTCGGTTAAGCGACTGCCTTCGGCTCGGGTCGTGGTCCCAGGGTCCTGGGATCGAGTCCCACATCGGGCTCTCTGCTCTGCGGGGAGCCTGCTTCTCCCTCTCCCACTCCCCTTGCTTGTGTTCCCTCTCTCGCTGTGTCTCTGTCAAATAAATAAATAAAATCTTTAAAAAAAAAAATATTTTAAACATTCTTAAGTGTATAGTTCAATTACATTAAGTACATTCACATCGTTGTGCAAACTATCACCACCATCCATCTCCAGAACTTTTTCACCCCCCCAAACTAAAACTCTGTATTCATTAAACAATAACTCCTGATTCTTCTCTCCTCCAGCACCTGGCAACCACCATTATACTTTGTCTGTGAATTTTTTTTTTTTAAGATTTTATTTATTTATTTGAGAGAGAGAGAATGAGAGACTGAGAGCACGAGAGGGAAGAGGGCAGAGGGAGAAGCAGACCTCCTGCTTAGCAGGGAGCCCGATGTGGGACTCGATCCCGGGACTCCAGGATCATGACCTGAGCCGAAGGCAGTCGCTTAACCAACTGAGCCACCCAGGCGCCCTCTGTCTGTGAATTTGACTGCTGTAGTAACCTCATCTAAGGGGAATCATACAGTATTTGTTCTTTTGTGATTGGCTCATATCACTTAGCATAATGTCCTCAGGGTTCATCCATGTTGTAACTTGTGTCACATTTTCCATCCCCTTTAAAGCTGAATAAGGTTCAATTTCATCACTGAGTCTCGAAACTGTCACCATCGAATTAAAGAATGGAACACAGGTCCACGGAACAATCACAGGTGTAGAGGTCAGCATGAATACCCATCTTAAAGCTGTGAAAATGACTTTGAAGAATAGAGAACCGGTACAGCTGGAAACACCGAGTATTTGAGGAAATAACATTCGATATTTTATCCTACCAGACAGCTTACCTCTGGATACACTACTTGTGGATGTTGAACCAAAGGTGAAATCTAAGAAAAGGGAAGCTATTGCAGGAAGAGGCCGAGGCCGAGGAAGAGGAAGAGGGGGTCCTAGGCGATAATGTCTCTCAAGATTACTATTTCAAAGTGATACATGATTGGGGATATTTTTTGTACAGGTTTTGTTTGTTTATGTCAGTTTTTAATAAACACAAATGTAGGACAAAAAAAAAAGCTGAATAAGTTTCCATTGTATGTATATATCACAATTTGTCTATCCATTCATCCATCAATGGACAGTTGAGTAGCTTCCACCTTTTGGGTATTGTGAATAATGCTGCTATAAACAATATGTTCTATATATGAACATGTTTTAATATGATTTAAAAAAATGATTTGACAGTAAGTTGTATATATGATGCTCCTTTAACACTAAATGTGTACTTCATTGTATACTTCCTTAAAAAATAAAATTATCTTATGTAACCACAATATAATTATGAATATTATAAAATTGAATGTCAATACAATACTATTACCTAATCTTCAGACCTTATTTAGATTTTGCCTTTTGTTCCAATAATGCCATTTTTGGGGAAAAATAGCAGGATTAATCTGTGCAATTTAATCTCCTTTAATTTTCAATTTTTCCTTTTGTCTTTTCAGTGATTTTGTAGAATGCTTCTCAGTTTGGGTTTATCTGTTTCTTCATAATTAGATTCAGGATATCCATTTTGGTAGGAATACCACAGAAGTGATGGTGCTGCGTTCTTCTCAATGAATTACATCAGGAGGCTCATGATGTTGATTTATCCCATTATTGTGATGCTCACTTTGAGCAATTGGTTAAGGTGGTGTCTACCAAATTTCTCCACTAAGTTACCATTTTTCTCATTGTAATGAGTACCATGTGGAAAGATATTTACAATGTAAACATCTTTTGTTCTTCAAACTTTCATCCACTAGTTTTGGCATCTATTGCCTGAATAAATTATTATTATTATGGGGCATTTTCATTTTAAAAAGTAAATCTGATCATATTACTCCAGGACAAAGCCCACACTCCTTTTGACATAACAGGTCTTTCATCATCTTGCCCCACCTTCCCATCATTGCATCCTTTTATCCCTATCTTCAATCTTATGGTCAGTCATTTTGGATTATCTACAACTCTTCAAATAAGGGATTCAGTTTCACATCTTTGTGCCTTCCTATGCATTTTTACTTTCCCTGAAATAAGCTTTCTGTGTCATATAACAAATTCTAACTCATCCTTCAAGACTTTACCTGTGTTATCTTTTATATGTCACCTTAAATGACTTAGGAAGAGAAACACCACTCTGTATCCTTGCTTTACTAATCACATTTTACAGTATTTATTTACATTTTTATTTACCTCTTAAGAGACACCAGAACTTACTCATATTTATAGCCCTAGTACCGAGCATAAAGCTTGGTTCATAGTAAGTTTTCAGAACATGTTGGAATAAATGACCAGTGATTTTAGGTCAAAGCAAGTGTTTTGGTGAAATACAGCACAAGTGAAATTGGAGGGGCAAGCAGTTGTCCAGTTGTGGAGATGTTGTATAAAAATGCTAAAGAATTAGTCTTTAACTCCCATAAACTCTGTAATACGATTTTATGTTTGAGTGATTTCTTAGGTGAAGTGTAGAAAATGGATTAGAATGGTGTGAAGGACTCTAGTTAAAATATTGTTGAACTTGACTGAGTCTACTCAACCACATTCTCAGGTTATGAACCTAAAGACCTAAATGTGAGAACTGAAAATATAAAAATACTAGAAGAGAGCACAAACAGTAGTTTTTCTGACATTGACCACAGCAACATTTATCTAGCTATGTCTCCTCAGGCAAGGGAAACAAAAGCAAAAACAAACTATTGGGACCACATCAAAATAAAAAGCTTCTGTACAACAAAGGAAACCATCGACAAAACAAAAAGACAACCTACTGAATGGAAGAAGATATTTGCAAACGATATATCCAAAAAGGGGTTAATATCCAAAATATATGAAGAACTTATACAACTCAACACCAAAAAAACAAATAATCTAATTAAAAATGGACAGAAGACATGAACAGACATTTCTTCAAAGAAGACATACAGATGGCCAACATACACATGAAAAGATGCTCAACATCACTCATTATCGGGAAATGCAAATCAAAACCACAATGAGATATCACCTGTCAGAATGCCTAAAATAAAAAACACAAGAAAGAACAAGTCTTGGGATGCCTGGGTGGCTCAGTTGGTTAAGCGTCTGCCTTCAGCTCAGGTCATGATCCCAGGGTCCTGGGATGGAGTCCCACATTGGGCTCCTTGCTCAGCAGGGAGCCTGCTTCTCCCTCTGCCTGCCGCTCTCCCTGCTTGTGCTCTCTCTCTCTCTTACAAATAAATAAATAAAATCTTAAAAAAAAAAGAAAGAACAAGTCTTGGTGAGGATGTGGGAAAAAAGGAACCCTTCGTGCACTATTGGTGGGAATGCAAACTGGTGTGGCCACTGTGGAAAACAGTATGGATGTTCCTCAAAAAATTAAATATCCAGTAATTCAAATACTGGGTATTTACCCAAAGAATATAAAAACACTAATATGAAAAGATATATGCACTTCTATGTTTACTGAAGCATTATTTATGAGAGCCAAGACATGGAAGCAGTCCAAGTGTCCATTGATAGATGAATGGATAAAGAAGATGTGGTACATGTATACAATGGAATATTACTCAGCCATAGAAAACAACAAAATCTTGCCATTTGCAACAACAGAGATGGATCTAGAGGGTATTAGTCTAAGTGAAATGTTAGAGAAAGACAAATACCATATGATTTCACTCATATATGGAATTTAAGAAACAAACAAATGAACAAAGAAAAAAAGAGAGAAACAAATAACAAAAAAGACTCCTAGAGAAAATATAGAGAACAAATTGGTGGTTACCAGAAGGAAGGTGAGTGGAAGGATGGATGAAATAGGTAAAGGGAATTAAGAGTATACTTATTGTGATGAGCAGTGAGTAATGTACAGAATTGTTGAATCACTATATTGTACACTAAAACCAATATAACACTGTAAACAATTATACTGGATAAAAAAGAAAATAATGTTATATGAATGAAATTATACAGTATGTAACCTCTTGGAATTGGATTTTTTCACTCACCATAATTCTTTGGAGATGCATGTAGATTGCTGTGTGTAGGAATAAATTTGTTCTTTAAAAAAAATAAAGCATTGATAGAATGAGTGCACCACTGACAAAAATTTTAAAAAGTCAGATTGTGGAATTGATTCTTAGGTTTAAAATTTATTACATATAGACAGAAATATTGAGAAGATAGGTGAGTTTTGGATTATAATAAGGAAATTACAGTCACCACAGAGATGACAACTGAAACTCAAACTAGAAGACATTTGAAGGAACAATATAGAATAGAAAGTCAACCTATGATATGTTCACATCTAATAGAATGAAAAATCAAAAAGAGGGAAGGAAAGAGAGATAGGCAAAGGAGACAGATCTAAGAATCAGATTAGTCATAGAAAACAGCAGAGTAGTTTAGAGGTAATAGGAAGCAAG
>NC_138377.1:41737125-41773098 GCF_054177405.1 Leptonychotes weddellii
CAAACTGAGGGTTCTAGAGGGGAGGGGGGTGGGAGGATGGGTTAGCCTGGTGATGGGTATTGGGGAGGGCACGTTCTGCATGGAGCACTGGGTGTTATGCACAAACAATGAATCGTGGAACACTACATCAAAAACCAATGATGTAATGTATGGTGATTAATATAACAATAAAAAAATTTTAAAAAAAAGAAAAGAAAAGACCATTTGGTTGGGTCACCAGTATGTCATGGATACCTTGGAGAGAATAGTTTTCGGTGGAATAAACAGAACAAAGGTACAAGGAGTTAATAGAGAGTACAACAACAAAGACAGTGAGTATAGACTATATGAGATATATGTGAAGATAAGAGAAACCTGGGAAAATCTGTGTTGAGAGACATTTCTCTATGAACATTGCACATTTCTGCATGGTCTAGGTCTTCTGAGCAAAGGGCTTTGCATAGCAAACATCCTTGAAAAGTAGAGACAGTGTCTACCTTAAGTCCAGAGGGAAGATTTATTTCTTGGCTAGTGGAATAAAGATAGAGAATATCTCTCTCCCTGGGGACATTTGGGTGTGGGGGCGGGGATGATAAAGTCTCTGTATCTGTCCTTGCTTACATTCCAGAGTAAAGATAAGGTCTGACTGTCTCCCTTCCTTATTTCAGGGTTCTTACCCTGTAACATATCTTGCTGTAGGCACAAGTAACATCTGGCCCTCACTGTGTTAACCATATGGGAATTGGGGCTCAGGACCTGAAGCAAGACATTACTTTGGTTGTTGTTTTTGCCATGAGTAATAAATGGTCTTTTTCTCTGACCCCATGGGTCTTGTGTTTTCTGTCAGTATATGTATATACAACTGTGGCAAGCTAATCTGTTAGCTTTCAAGTAAGGTAAGGTCTCAGACCTTTCACAGTTTCTGATTTAATAATCTGCTGGTCAGAAATAAACTAGAGATGGTGAAATGATAAATGGAGAGCAGGAGAGAGGGAGAGTTCTATTGTTAAAGAAGGCTCTAGAATAAGCAGGTTAGCCTTTAAAAGGAAAACACATACTTTTGAGTCAAGAGGTTAGAAAAGATAGTTGAAGAAAAAGTAGGAGTTCTGCAGAGAAAATTTAAAATAATCTATAAACCAGCTCTGTTAAAATCAGAAATTTGGATGTAGCATGGATATAATCATTTTGATATAGAGAAGATGGATGAGAGAATTGGGCAGATGGATTCTATTTTTTTCTAGTAAAGTAGGAGGCAAGGTCATATCCTGAGAAGGGATGTTAGATTTAAGCACTTATAATATGGAAAACATTTTGAACACATGAACAGAAGGTTATAAAGGAATATTTTGAGGAGCAGATAGGTCCAGTTAAAGTCAGGTAGTTGACAGTGGACACTGTGTGCAAGATTTCCTAATTTTTAAATTGAAACAATCTAATAGGAAAAGAATAGATGCTATTATAAAAATTTCAAATAACTAGGCTGCATTTTTCATGTAATAATTTAAAACTGTAACATGTGAAACTACTATAGAGAAAGAAAAAGTGGGTGAGTGAACTATATTGGCACAGCAGAAAGTCAAGGAAGGGGAATACTAGATTGACTAGAGGTTCTAAGTGCAAAAAATATCACAAGTAAGCTAATGGAGTAGGGAAAACAGAAGTGGTAAAGTGACTAAAAGTTAAGATGAGGGTGAAAAACAGATTAAAGGATGATTTCAAGCTGTATAAGGGAAAAGAGATAGAAGACACTGGTTAAAAAGAATTGCTTCATTTCCTTTTTTTTTTTTTATTATGTTATGTTAGTCATCATACAGTACATCATTAGTTTTTTTTTAATTTTATTTTATTTTGTTATGTTAATTACCATACATTACATCATTAGTTTTTGATGTAGTGTTCCATGATTCATTGTTTGTGTATAACACCCAGTGCTCCCTTCAATATGTGCCCTCTTTAATACCCTGGTGATGGGTATTAAAGAATTGCTTCATTTTCAATAGCTGAGCCAAGGTGTGGCCTTGTTGTTGGGTGGCTCAAATAGAAAGGGAGGGTTTTAGAGCTCTGAGAAGCCACTGAATTGAGACACATTGATGGATTATCAATATTGGCTTTAAAAAGATCTTTATAACAGCAGACCACGCCAGAAGAAGGAAAGTGCTGATTCATCCAGGAAAGTGGAAGTTATTATTATAGCCAATGATGACCTAATCAGATGGCATGGATTTCAGAGATGATGATGATATAACATCATCAGTAAGTAGTATTGGGAAACATAAAATAGGCTGATTGTTCTTCCCACAAATTGAGATGGGGGGCAGTTTATCCTAATACACAAAGTGTCATCTAGAAAAAGCTAGATTTCAGTGAAGGCATTTAACAGTTTCAAATGAAGAACAGAATGGGAAGAGGGTGGGAAGTGTAATAAGACTAAGGTCATGTACAGGGTCAAATAATGGGCCTGAGAGGGAGTTGAGCAGAATAAGGGAAGAATTAAAGGTCAGCTATCTGCCCAGATTTGCAGAATATGTTATAATGCATCATAGATTCAACCAGGTGCTTAAATCACATTTACAGTATACTAAGGTTACAAACAATGATCTGATACTGGTAGATTCCAAGTATTTATAGAATATAGCTAACAGGACATGATCCTGAGTAAAAAAAAAGTTAATAATATAAAAAATGTCAAGTATTTATATATTATTTGATAATATGAAAGTTCATGAAACATAATAAATATGTACTTTATGTAGATTTTTTTGAAGTTTAGAATGGTAAATAACATACATCTAAATGACTTGCTGGTGTTAATTTATGTCAGAGGGACCATATCTTTCCAGGGCTTTCTTAATATCAGAAGAACTGAATAAATGGGCCATTTATAAAAGGATATTATTCTTTATTACAAAGGTATGAAGAAGTACAATGGAATATTACTTAGCCATCAAAAAAAGAAATTTTTTTTTTTTTAAGATTTTATTTATTTATTTGACAGAGAGAGACAGTGAGAGAGGGAACACAAGCAGGGGGAGTGGGAGAGGGAGAAGCAGGCTTCCCACCGAGCAGGGAGCCCCACATGGGGCTCAATCCCAGGATCCTGGGATCATGACCCGAGCTGAAGGCAGCCGCTTAACCGACTGAGCCACTCAGGCGCCCCGCAAAAAAGAAATCTTACCATTTGCAACAATGTGGATGGAACTAGAGGGTATTATGCTAAGTGAAATAAGTCTATCAGAGAAAGACAATTATATGATTTCACTCATATGTAGAATTTAAGAAACAAAACAGAGGATCATAGGGGAAGAGAGGGAAAAATAAAATAAGATGAAGTCAGAGAGGGAAACAAACCATAAGAAACTCTTAACTATAGGAAACACACTGAGGGTTGCTGGAGGGGAGGTGGGTGGGGGGATCGGTAACTGGGTGATAGGCATTAGTGAGGGCATGTGATGTAATGAGTACTGGGTGTTATACGCAACGGACGAATCACTGCACTCTACCTCCGAAACTAATAATACACTATATGTTAATTAATTGAATTTAAATAAAATAAAAAAACAAAGGTAAGAAGAATTACATGGATTGATGGATATCAAATGTTTTTCATCATATAACCCACCTTTATCCCATAAAGTAGTAGCCCCTAATTTAGAAAATACTGATTTAGAATTTTTGAGTTAATGAATATTTAAAATACTGTTATCATTAGCACACTTTATTTTATTAAAAAATTTCAATCTTTTTTTTTAAAGATTTTATTTATTTATGTGTGAGAGAGAGAGCATGTGTGGGGGGAGGTGCAGAGGGATAGGGAGAAGCAGGTTCCCCGCTGAGCAGGGAGCCCCAGTACAGGGCTCCATCCCAGGAGCCTGAGATCATGATTTGAGCTGAAGGCAGACACTTACCTGACTGAGCCACCCAGAAGCCCCTGTTGAGGGGCTATTTATAAGTGATCTGAAATGATTTTTCCATCTTAAAATGTCAATTCCATATTTTGTCTCCCTATTTAACTCCTCAAATAAAGGGAAGAAAGATGAGAGTATGACAAATATGTTTTATTTGTGAATGTTTTCTAATGTAAGTTTAGTTAATACAGGTATCCCGAGATTTGAGGAAGAGTTAAACTGGAACTACACTTTATTTATTGTTTTTCACTGCATGTAGAACCATGTTGCTTAGAGATGGTAAATACTGAAATACTTATAGAACAAATGCTTTTTATAGAATTTCTTTTTGTCAAGTTGATTTTTCCACTTTTGTTAATTTCAAATAAAAACTTAACTGGAATTTTCAAATGGTAACTTTATTGGAAAATTTGGAATTGATGCAAAAATGAATTATGGTGAACATAATCTCTTCTCCATGGTGAATAGATAGGCATACATATCCATCTATGTAGATTACTTTCACAGACACAGTTATCTATAGTTTCCATCTCAATTGCTTAAGTTCCCATGAAGAGTAATGCACCGTTTTCAAGCCTACCATTGCTACTAATTGCATATTAAAAAAAAAAAAATGAGGCTTTAGCTACTCTAGCTATAAATTGAATAGCCAGACTTTTTTTCAGATGTTCTCTCTCAATGCCTACATTTCATTTTTAAGAACTTTTTTTTTAACCTTCAAAGTATTTTTTCTTTACAGTAGCCTGTTCTTTCTAGGATACAATACCTTTTTGTCTCTTAGGATACTAATACCTTTCTTTCTTAAAAGATTTTATTTATTTATTTGAGAGAGAGAGAGCATGAGTGGGGAGAGTGGCTGAGGGAGAGGGAGAAGCAGACTCCCTGTTGAGCAGGGAGCCTGACACGGGGCTCAATCCCAGGACCCCAGGATCATGACCTGAACTGAAGGCAGATGCTTAATGACTGAGACTACCCAGGTGCCCCTCTTTTTTTTTTTTTAATTTCTTCTGTCAGGTAGACAAAGTGAGGAGACAGAGAAATTTGACCCAAATTAAAGAACACTACAATGCCATAGCAAGGATCTAAGTGAAACAGATATAAATAACATGTCTGATAGAGAATTCAAAGCAATGATCATAAGGATATTCACTGGGCATGAGAAAAGAGTAGATGATATATAAGTGAGACCCTTAAGGAACAACATAGCAGAGATAAAGGGCTCAATAAACAAATTGAGAAAGATGCTTGACAGAATGAACAGCAGGATGGAAGAATCAGAGGAATGAATTAATGACTTAGAGGACAGAGTATTGGAAAGTAATCAAGCTGAACAAAAGAAAGAAAAGAGAATTATGCAAAACAAGAACAGACTTAGGGAACTCAGTGACCTCATCAAATGTAATAACATTCATACTATGGGAAAAAACCACAAAACAAGAAATAAAATGGCAATTAATACATATCTATCGATAATTACTTTGTATATAAATGGACTAAATGCTCCAATCAAGACATAGGGTGACAGAATGGATAAAAAACAAGACTCATCTACATGTTGCCTATCAGAGACTAATTTTAGACCTACAGACACCTACAGATTGAAAGTGAGGGGATGGGGGCGCCTGGCTGGCTCAGTTGGTATAGCATGGGATTCTTGATCTTGGGGTCATGAGTTCAAGCCCTTGTTGGGCATAGAACTTACTTAAAAAAATAAATAGAAAGTAAGGGGATGGAGAAACATCTAACATGCAAATGGATGTCCAAAGAAAGTCAGAGTAGCAATACTTATATCAGGCAAACTAGACTTTATTTTATTTTATTTTTTTTTAAAGATTTTATTTATTTATTCATGAGAGACAGAGAGAGAGAGAGAGAGAGGCAGAGGGAGAAGCAGGCTCCCAAGGAGCAGGAAGCCCGATGCGGGACTCGATCCCAGGACCCCGAGATCGTGACCTGAGCCGAAGGCAGACGCTCAACCATCTGAGCCACCCAGGCACCCTAGACTTTATTTTTTTTAAAGATTTTATTTATTTACATGACAGAAAGAGAGAGAGCACACAAACAGGGGGAGCAGCAGGCAGAGGGAGAGGGAGAAGCAGGCTCCCTGCTGAGCAGAGAGCCCAAAGTGGGGCTCAGTCCCATGACCTGAGCCGAAGGCAGATGCTTAACTGACTGAGCCACCCAGGTGCCCCAAAACAAACTAGACTTTAAAATAAAGAGTGCAACAAGAGACAAAGAAGGACACTATATAATAATAAATGGGATAATCCAACAAGAAGATATGACAATTGTAAATAGTTATGCATCCAACATTGGAGCACCCAAATACATAAAACAGTTAATAACAAACATGAAGAAATGAATCTGACTTTAATACAATAATAGTAGGGGACTTTAACACCCCACTAACATCAAAGGACAGATCATCTAAACAGAAAATCAATAAGGAAACAATGGCTTTGAATGACACACTGGAACAGATGGATTTAACATATTCAGAACATTACATCCTAAAAGTCTAGAATACACTTTCTTTTCAAGTACACATGGAACATTCTCCAGAATAGATCACATATTAGCCCACAAAACAAGCCTCAACAAATTCAAGAAGACTGAAGACATACCATGCATCTTTTCTGACCACAACGCTTTGAAACTAGAAGTCAACCACAAGAAAAAATCTGGAAAGACCACAAATACATGGAGGTTAAATAACATGCTACTAAACAATGAATTGGTCAATGAGGAAATAAGTTAAGAACTAAAAAAAGTACATGGAAACAAATAGAAATGAAAATACGATGGTCCAAAAACTTTGAGATGCAGAAAAAGTGATTCTGAGAGGGAAATTTATAAAATACAGGCCTACCTCAAGAAGGAAGAAAAATTCCAAATAAACAACCCAAACTTATACCTAATGGAGCTAGAAAAAGAACAACAAACATAATCTAAAACTAGCAGAAGGAAATAATAAATATTAGTGCAGAATAAATGATATAGAAAACTAAAAAACCAATAGAACAGATCAATGAAACCAGGAGCTGTTTTTTTGAAAAAAAAAATCAATAAAACTGATAAACTTCTAGCCAGATTTATCAATAAAAAAAGAGAAAGGACTGAAATAAATAAAATCATAAATGAGAGAGGAGAAATAACAACCAACACCAAAGAAATGCAAACAATTATAAGAGAGTATTATGAAAAACTATATGCCAGCAAATTGAACAACCTAGAAGAAATGGATAAATTCATAAAAACATATAAACTACCAAAACTAAAACAGGAAGAAATTGAAAATTTGAATAGACAGATAACCAGCAAAGAAATTGAGTCAGTAATTTAAAAATTCCCAACAAAAGTTCACAACCAGATGGCTTCCTAGGCAAATTCTACCAATCATTTAAGGAAGAGCTAATATCTATTCTTCTCAAACTATTCCAAAAAATAGAAAAGGAAGGAAAACTTCTAAATTCATTCTATGAGGCCAGCATTACCCTGATACCAAAACCAGATAAAGACACCACACAAAAAAAGAGAACTACAGGCCAATATCCTTGATGAGCTTAAATGCAAAAATACTCAATAAAATACTAGCAAACTGAATCCAACAATACATTAAAAAAATCATTCACCACAATCAAGTGGGATGTATTCCTGGGTTGCAAGAGTGGTTCAAGGGGCACCTGGGTGGCTCAGTTGTTAAGCGTCTGCCTTCGGCTCAGGTCATGATCCCAGGGTCCTGGGATTGAGCCCTGCATCGGGCTCCATGCTTCGCGGGAAGCCTACTTCTCCCTCTCCCACTCCCCCTGCTTGTGTTCCCTCTCTCACTGTGTCTCTCTCTGTCAAATAAATAAAATCTTAAAAAAAAAAAAGTGGGGGCGCCTGGATGGCTCAGTCGTTAAGCGTCTGCCTTCGGCTCAGGTCATGATCCCAGGGTCCTGGGATCGAGCCCCGCATCAGGCTCCCTGCTTAGCAGGAATCCTGCTTCTCCCTCTCCCACTCCCCCTGCTTGGGTTCCCTTTCTCACTGTCTCTCTCTCTGTCAAATAAATAAAATAAAATCTTTAAAAAAAAAAAGTGGTTCAATATTTGCAAATCAATCAACGTGATACATCACATCAATAGAGAAAGGATAAGAACCATATAATCATTTCAATAGACACAGAAAACGCATTTGACAAAGTATAACATCCATTCATGATAAAAACCCTCAATGAAGTTGGTTTAGAGTGAATATACCTCAACGTAATAAAGGCCGTATATGAAAAACTCACAGCTAACCTCATCCTTAATGGACAAAGATGTCCATTCTCACCACTTTTATTCAACATGGTACTAGAAGGTCTAGCCACAACAATCAGACAATCAAAAGAAATAAAAGGCATCCAAATTGGTAAGGAAGAAATAAGACTTTCACTATTTGCAGATGACATGATACTCTATATAGAAAACCTGAAGACTCCACCAAAAAACTGCTAGAACAGATGTACGAATTCAGTAAAGTTGCAGAATATCAAATCAATGTACAGAAGTCTGTTGCATTTCTAGCCACCAATAATGAAGCAGCAGGAAGAGAAATTAAGAAAACAATCTCATTTACTATTGGACCAAAAATAATAAAACACCTAGGAATAAACCTAACCAAAGAGGTGAAAGACCTGTACTCTGAAAACTATAAAACACTGATGAAAGAAATGGAACACAACACAAAGAAATGGAAAGACAGGGATGCCTGGGTGGCTCAGTCAGTTAAGCGTCTGCTTTTGGCTCAGGTCATGATCCCAGGGTCCTGGGATTGAGTGCCGCATCGGGCTTCTCGCTCAGTGGGGAGCCTGTTTCTCCTTCTGCCTGCTTCTCCCTCTGCCTGCTGCTCTCCCTGCTTGTGTTCTCTCTGGCAAATAAATAAATAAAAAATCTTAAAAAAAAAATGGAAAGACATTCCATGCTCATGGATTAGAAGAACAAATACTGTTAAAATATTTTAAAAACAATCTACACATTTAATGTAGTCCCTATCAAAATACTGATAGCATTTTTTTTTTTTCAAAATGAACAATCCTAAAATGTGTATGGAACCACAAAAGACCTTGAATAGCCAAAGCAATCTTGAAAAAGGAAAGTAAAACTGGAGGCATCATAATTACAGACTTCAAGTAATTCTACAAACCTGTAGTAATGAAAACAGTATGATACTGGCACAAAAATAGACACATAGATCAATAGAACAGAATACAAAATCCGGAAATAAACCCACAACTATATGACCAATTAATCTCAACAAAGCAGGAAAGAATATCCAATGGGAAAAAGACAGTCTCTTCAACAAATGGTGTTGGGAAAACTGGACAGCAGCATGCAAAAGAAAGAAGTTGGACCACTTTCATGCACCACACACAAAAATAAATTCCAAACCTAAATGTGAGAACTGAAACCATAAAAATCATAGAAGGCAGTTATTTCTTTGACATTAACCACAGCAGCTTTTTTCTAAATATGTCTCCTGAGGCAAAGGAAACAAAAGCAAAAATAAACTATTGGGACTACATCAAAATAAAAAGCTTCTGCAGAGAAGGAAACAATCAACAAAACCAAAATGCAACCTATGGAGTGGAAGAAGATATTTGCAAATGACATATCTGATAAAGGATTATTATCCAAAATATAGAAAGAACTTATACAACTCAACACACAAAAAATAATCCATTTAAAAAATAAGCAGAGACATGAACAGACATTTCTCCAAAGAAGACATACAGATGGCCAACGTATACGTACACGTGCAAAGATATTCATCATTGCTTCCATCAGGGAAATGCGATTCAAAATCACAATGAAATACCACCTCACACCTGTCAAAATGGCTAAAATCAACAACAAAAGAAATGACAAGTGCTGGCAAGGATGTGGAGAAAAAGGAACCATCATGCACTGTTGGTGGGAATGCAAACTGGTGCAGCCACTATGGAAAACAGTATAGAGGTGTCTCAAAAAGTTAAAAATAGAACTATGCTATGATCTAGTAATTGCATGACTTGGTATCTCCTCAAAAAATATGAAAACATTAATTTGTAAAGATATATGCACACCCATGTTCATTGCGGCATTATTTACAATAGCCAAACTGTGAAAGCAGCCCAAGTGTTTATCAACTGATAAATGAATAAAGAAGATATATATAATTTTTTAAAGATTTTATTTATTTTAAAGATTTTATTTATTTATTTGTCAGAGAGAGAGAGAGAGCTAGAGTGAGAAAGTGGCAGAGAGAGGGAGAAGCAGGCTCCCTGCTGAGCAAGGAGCCTGATGTGGGACTTGATCCCAGGACTCTGGGATCATGACCTGAGCCAAAGGCAGACACTTAACTGACTGAGCCATCCAGGCGTCCACATATATATATATATATATTTATACACACACACACACACACATATATACACAATGGAATATTATCCAGCCATTAAAAAGGATGAAACCTTGCCATTTGCAAAGACATGGATGGAGCTAGAGAGTGTAATGCTTAGCAAAATAAGTCAACCAGAGAAAGACAAATATATGATTTCACTCGTATGTGGAATTAAAAAAAAAAAAAAGAGCAAATGGATAAAAAAGACAGAGCAAGAGATAAATCAAGAAATAGACTCTTAACTATAGAGAACAAACTGATGGTTACCAGAGGGGAAATGGGTGGGGGGATGAATTAAATAGGTGATGGGGATTATGAAGTGCATTTGTCATAATGAACACTGGGTGATGTATGGAATCCCTGAATTGCTATATTGTACATCTGAAACTAATATAACACTGTGTTAACTAACTGGAATTAAAATAAAAACTTTAAAACAAGTTTCTTCTCTCTGCTTCATTTGTTTTCTTTCAAGTTGGCTTAAAAATGATGTAAACAATCAAACTGGGGTGTTTTGATTTATAATCAAATGAAATTCCTGGTTAATATTGAACATACGTATCTAATTTTTTCTCACCTCAAACTTCACTAAAACAATAGTAAAGGAATTTTCTTAAAAGTCATAAACCTCCAAGTTTGAGTAGAATGGGAAAGGATACAATAACAAAAAATTGGAAGCTAGAAAGCAGACAGATGTGTGTACAGAAAAGTTAACATAGCATGCTTGAGACTGTTAATTTAGAAAAGCCTGCTTGGAAGGTTGCTCCTTGGCTGGTACTTGGGAACTTGGATTTCAGGATTCCTACCATCCCCTAAATGATAAGCGTGCTTCATTGGCCTAAACTGTTTGTGTGAATAATATGGTTTATACTCAACATCTGCTTTCCTTCTGGGAGTCTGGAATTTTAGTACGTCTTAGGCAGAGAGTGCTTACCTGTTTCAACCCCAATAAAAATACTTTGGCACTGAGTTTCTTTTTTTTTTTTTTTTTTTTTAAGATTTTATTTATTTATTTGGAGAGAGAGAATGAGAGACAGAGAGCATGAGAGGGAGGAGGGTCAGAGGGAGAAGCAGACCCCCCGCCGAGCAGGGAGCCCGATGCGGGACTCGATCCCGGGACTCCAGGATCATGACCTGAGCCGAAGGCAGTCGCTTAACCAACTGAGCCACCCAGGCGCCCCTGGCACTGAGTTTCTAATGAGCTTCCCTGGTAAGTAACATTTCACATGTGTTGTCATATATCATTACAGAAAGAATTAAGTTTATCCTGTGATTCCTCTGGGAGAGGACGCTTGGAAGCTTGTGCCTGATTTCCTCTGGACCTTACTCCATGTGTCTTTCCCCTTTGTTGATTTTACTCTATCCTTTCACTGTAATAAACTATAACCATGAGTATAAGAACTATGAGTCCTTCTAGCAAATTATCGATGCTGAGAGTAGTCTTGGAAATTCCCAACACAATATGTGATTATCCAAGAAAGATGAATCCCAAGACAGTAGTGAGAAGGGTTGAGAACCAACCTAATATATATTTCAGAATCTTGGAAAGATATAGGAACCCAGAAAATAAAATACCACAGAAACTGAGACATGTGGGTGGCTAAAACAGGTAGAGAAGAGCTATTTAATGGCAGTTAAATCCCTAAATCTCTTTACTAGTCCATGCCCTGGGCAAATGCCCCTTATTCATCCTGACAAATATCTGGGTTTTTATTTTCTGGAGAGAGTCCTCTGGCCTGAAGTATGAAAGTTAGATGCCAGGCACAGTTGATAGTTTGGCATCATACTAAAAACAGAGAGTTTAATGATGAATACCAAGTACAGGGATTCTCCCATCTCTTACCCTCTTCCCAATTAGGTTCTCAAAATGTTGTAAACTAGACCTCTATTCTCTAAAGGATTAGAATATTTTTCACCATGAAGAATCCAGTAATCCCAAGAGGAAAAACCTAAATTTACCAGCATCAGTGGATCCCTAACAAGCTAACCAGCCAGATCACCCTACAGTTTGTACATGTCTCACCCATGTTTAGAGCTTCCATTCTTAACTATGAACAAAGATCCAAGGATAACCAGATAGCTCGAAAGTTTTTAATGAAAGATAGAGATCAAAACAAACAGGAAAAAGAAAACTACACAGAAAGAAAAAAACCTAAACAAACAAAAAATCCTATGGTTAATAAAGATAAGATACTACAATCATGAAACAAAACAAGATTCTATTAATAAAAAATTCAGAGAATAAAAAAGAGCTCATAGAAATTAAACATGTTGGTAGAAGTGAAAAAGAGAAGGGCTGGAAGTTGAAGAAATCACCTAAAAAAAGTGGAGCAAAAAGACAAATACAAAATAAGAGAGAAGAGGTAAGAAAAGGATCTGTCTTAGAGGTCCAGCATCCAAATGTTAGGAATTCCAGAAAGAGAGAACAGAAACAAAGGAGGAGAGAAAATCATTGAAAAATTAAAAAATGTTTCCCTAAAGAATACATGTGACTAAATTGAAAAGGCCTGTTCAGTGCCCATCAAAATGGACAGAAAACAGACCATATGAAGAGACAACATTTTGGAGCACTAGAGTCAAAGAAAAATCTAAGTTTTCAGTAAAGAAAAAACAAGTCACCCATAAAGGGTCAAGATTCAGAATGGCTTTCAGACTTCACTAACAACACTGGAAGTGGAGCAACACCTTAAAAATCCTTAGGGAAAATTATCTCCAACCTAGAATTCTATAGCTGCCTAAACTATCAATCAAATATGACAGTAAAATAAAAATATTTCAGATATGAAAAGCCTCAAAAAATTGCTTACCAAGCACCCTTTCTCAAGAAGGTACTGGAGGATTACTTCATGGAAACAAGATAGGCAGTGAAGGATTAACTCAGGAGGCCCGAGTTGCCTGAACTTTGCATATTTCAAAGAAAGATCTGGCCCCTCCCTGGCTCTTGGAAGATAATTCCTAAATCCTACCTAATACTAGTGTCTTTGCTTACCTAGAGCCTCAGGCTACACCAAATAGTCTATGCTAATGATGTGATTTATGGTGGAAGCCCTGGGACAGGTGGTATCAATTTGACCTTTGAGGAGGCTGGAGATTAAGAAACAAAGGTCAGCCCCAAAGACACCCCATGCCTACATCACTGACCCCCAATAAAAACCCTGGACACCTTGTCTTAGGTAAGCTCTCCTGGTTGGCAATACTTCATAGGTGTTATGATATATTGTTGTTAGAAGAATAAGTGTCTTGTGTAAGACTCTGCCTGGAGAGGGCAACCAGAGTTTGTCTCTTGTTTCTCCTGGACTAAAAGAAACCTTGGAGATTTAATCCAATAACTTAATTTTACAAATAACAAAGCTGAGCTTTAGAGATTAAATGGATTGTCCAGGAACACATAGGAAATTGAAAGGATTAAAATCCAGGTGTCCTGACTCCTAATTAAGGCTCATAGGAATCCTGGTTTTCTTTGATAGATTTGCACATTTAGATCTTTGATGGTATATAGTTCAAGTTAATTCCCTAATTTTTAAGGTGACAAATACTGCTTTATTAAAGTGTTATCATCTATATGTCACAGCAACTACTTGTTAGTTGTTCAAGATTTGAAAAATTAACAGGTCCAAGAAAAATATATTCAGAAACCAAATTGTTTAGTAAAATGTAATAACCTGAAGCAGTTTAACACCTTCATTTTGTGTTGTTTTGCATGTTATCAAGTACCTTTACCATACCCTTTACTTAACCAGAAGTATATATTTTTAAAAGCATAAATAAAATTTTCTAGGAACGAAATATTCATTCTATGAGTGAGAAGAAAAATTTGTGAGCGCTCATTATTGAAAATCACTCTGAAATATAATAGATTACTATGGACTGTTCATTAGTATGACAGCTTTTTGAAGATAATTTAACATATTTTATGATAAGGAATATACAGAATCTATTTCTGAACCAAGAGTCTCACTCATTATAGATCTAGACTCCTTAGGAAACTGATTTAAATTGAATTTGTGCTGAAACTGTTTTATCCTTTATAAAGGTTTTTCTAACACTAAATTCCCCATTATATATTACTGATTTTTTAAATAAAGGCTTTCATGCTTTTTGAACTAGGAAGATAGCAGGATTGCTTTTTGTAGAGATAGAAAAAGAGAGCCAGATTCATTAGAGAATATGTCTGACTGATAAGGGTGGAGAAAAAAATGGGCAGAATATAGCAGAAGCAATAGAATATCCCAGGGAAGGAAGAAGCAGAAGGAACACTGCTTACTTTCTTTTCATCTTGATTTCTTAAAAGCAGTAACAGTTTGAACAAAATCAGTTTGAACATAACATAATTACATTAGCTTAAAACTTCGAATTCCATGGTATGATGGAAAAGTTCCCTAGAGTACATCGTATCACCTCAAATTAGCCCAAGTGTTTCCATCAGCAATTGAATAAAGTCCTATTCAATAACTGAGGAAAAGAGCAAAAAAGTTTAAGAAAATGTTACTTAACACTTTTTTTTTTTTTAGAGAGGGGAAAGAGGGAAGGGGTAGAGGGAGAGACAGAATCTTAAGCAGGCTCCACGCCTAGCATTCAGCTGAACTGGGCTCGATCTCACAACCCTGAGATCATGACCTGAGCAGAAATCAAGACTTGGACACTTAACTGACTGAGCTACCCAGGTGCCCCTACTTAAACATTTTTATACTGAGACTGAAGCTGAAAAGAAATTCTAGAGTGTGATCAATATGCTAATGAAAAATAGCAGCTATAACTGAATTTTTATAAAAAGTTATAATATACAGATTTGAAGTATCTAGCCACAACTTATTTTAGAAAGCAGATGATCCTAAATATTTAAGTATTTATGTCCTAAACAAACTAAACTTTGATTAGTTTTAACATGATATGTGTAACTTTTAAAAGTTGGCATTCATGGGGCACCTGGGTGGCACAGTTGGTTAAGCATCTGACTCTTGATTTCAGCTCAGGTGATCTCAGGGTTTTGAGATCAAGCCCTGTGGCAGGCTCTACATTCAGCATGGAGTCTGCTTGAGATTCTCTTTCCTTCTTGCTCTGCCCCTCCTGCTCATGCTCTCTCTAAAATAAATAAATAAATCTTTAAAAAAATAAAATTGGCATTCATATCTCAGAGATAGAATTCAGTGTATTCACAACTCATAGAACTCACAATTTACAGTGTATTAAATCTTAAAACTAGGTCAAAAAGAAGAGTTTTTCTTTTTTAAAACCCTCAAATTTTAGGGGTACCTGGGTGGCTCAGTTGGTTAAGCATCTGCCTTTGGCTCAGGTCATGATCTTAGGGTCCTGGGATGGAGCCCCAAGTTAGGTTCCCTGCTCAGTGGGGAGTCTGCTTCTCTCTCTTCTGTCCCTCCCCCTGCTCATGCATTCACATTCTCTCTCTCTCTCAAATAAATAAAATCTTAAAAAAAATAAAACCCTCAAATTATAGATTGCTTTATTAATGTCAGACTATTAGAATTAAAGATGTCTTGGATATCAAGGAGACTAATCACTTTAGAAATTAAACAAATGGCCCAGAAAAGTAGTGATTTGGCAAACATCAGTTAGTCAAGTAAAACAGAATTTGGACTAGAACTCAGATTACCAGACATCTAGTTCAGGGCTACTAAAGTTATACTATTTAAACAGATCTCTTAACAAAGTTAAAGTTAAAAGATAACAAGGACACAATTTATAAAAGTTTGTCTTTATTTAAAACACATTGGGTGAAAAGTTCTACTTTGCTGAGTTAGACATTCTGATTTTATTTGTGGAGATAGATAGAAGTTTCTTTTAAACTCCGTGAATTGTTCAACTATCCAAATCAATACATTGATCACATACATAACAGTACCAGATGCTTAAGCATTTGAGTTTAGGACCTCTATTTTAAAGGAAATGTTCTTTTTGAGGGTAGGAGGGAGATAAGTGGAAAAAGAGAAAAAAAGAAAAGATGGGTAGAGAAAGTTCTCCTGTGAAATTATATATTCAGGGACTCCTTTACCCCAGAATATTTAAGATATGGTGAACAAGGGCTTCATTCATTCAGTAAATATTTATCAAACACCTAATACATGCCAGGTGTTAATTTAGATGCTAGGGATACAGCAAGAACAGATTTGGTCCCTAATCCTATAATGCTTACAGTCCAGTAAACTCCCACAAATAAAATTGAAAATGTGCAAATGATACAAAGGAAAGGAGCATAATGCTCTGAGAGTCTATAATTTTGGAATCTAATCTGGTTGGATACTTGGGGTGAAGTCTTTCCTGAAGAAGTGTCACCCTGGAGCTGAGAGTTAACTAAGCAAAGGAAATAACAGTCTAAGAAGAGGGAAAATAATATGGAAAGTTCTGTGGTAGAAGGGAAATGGCAAGTACAAAGGACTGAAAGAATGCTAAGTGTGGCTGGAGTGGTGAGGGATAAGGAGGGACACAGTATAAGATGAGGCTGGAATCACATGGTTAAAAAAAATCAACTAACTATATATGTATGGCTCTAATTCTGGTTTATTCTGCTCCATTGATCTGTATGTCTATTTTTCCCCAGTATTATAATGTCTTGATTACTGTAGCTTTATAATAAGTCTTAAAATCAGGTAGTATGATTCTCCAGCTTCATTCTTTTTCAAAATTGTTTCAACTATTATGTGTCCTTTGTATTTCCACATACATTTTAAAAAGATTTTATTTATTTATTTGAGAGAGAGAGAGAGTGCATGCACGCACACACAAGTGGGAGGAGGAGGAGGGAGAGGGAGAAGCAGACTCCCCACTGAGCAGGGAGCCTAATGCAGGACTCTGGGCTCAATCCCAGGACCCTGAGATCATGACCTGAGCCAAAGGCAGACACTTGAGGGACTGAGCCACCCAGGTGCCCCCACATACATTTTTAAATTATCTTGGCAACTGCTACTAAAAAATTCTGCTGATATTTTAATGGGGATTGCATTGCATATATAGGTCAATTTGGGGGACAAGTGACATCTTAAAAATAATGAGCTTTCCAGGGTATATCTTGCCATTAGGACTCCTTTAATTTCTCTCAGTAGTTTTGTAGTTTCCATTGTAGAGGACTTGAACATCTATTATTACATTTATTCCTAACTATTTTAATTTGGGAGCCATTATTGTAAATGGAATTATTTTTATTTCATTTTCCAACTGTTTTCTGCTAGTATATAAAATACAGTGATATACTGCAAGCTTCTTTAATTCACTTATTAGCTACAACAATTTTTTGTTGATTTATTAGGATTTTTACCTAAATAATCATGTTACCTACAAATGAAGATAATTTTGCTTCTTTCCTTCTAATTTAAAAAAATTATTTTAATCCCAGTATAGTTAATATACAGTGATATATTAGCTTCAGGTGTATAATATAGTGATTCAACAATTCTATACATTACTCAGTGCTCATCATGGTAAGAGTACTCTTAATCCTCTTCACCTAGTACACGGATCCCCCCAACCCACTTACCCTCTGGTAACCATCAGTTTGTTCTGTATAGTTAATAGTCTGTTCTTTGGTTTGTCTCTTTTTTCCTTTGTTTTGTTTCTTAAATTCCACATATGAGTGAAATCATATTTTCTCTTTCTCTGACATATTTTACTTAGCATTATACCCTCTAGATCCACCCATGTTGTTGCAAATGGCAAGATATCATTCTTTTTTATGGCTGAGTAATATTCCAGTGTGTGTGTGTGTGTATACATATACATATATATACACACAATGGAATATGTGTGTATGGAATATATGTAATATATATGGAATGTGTGATTGACACTTGGGCTGTTTCCATGTCTTGGCTATTATAAATAATGCTGTAATAAACACATGGGTGCATCTATCATTTCAAAATTAGTGTTTTTGTATTCTTTCATATTCTTTGGGTAAATAGCCAGTATTCTTTCGTATTCTTTGGATAAATACCTAGGAGTGGATTATATGATATTCTATTTTTAGTCTGAGGAAACTACATACTGTTTTCCACAGTGGCCACACCAGTTTGCACTCTCACCAACAGTGCATGAGGGTTTCTTTTTCTCTGAATCCTCGTCAATACTGGTTGTTTCTTGTGTTTTTGATTTTAGCCATTTTTATGGGTGTGAGGTGATCTCATAGTGGTTTTGATTTGCATTTCCCTGATGATTAGTGATGTTGAGCATCTTTTCATGTGTATGTTGGCCATCTATATATTTTATTTGGAGAAATGTCTGTTCATGTCTTCTGCCTACTCTTTAATTGGATTTTTTTTGTGTGTTTTCTGTCTTTGTAATTTTTTTTTTTTTAAAGATTTTATTTATTTTATTTGAGACAGAGAGAATGAGAGAGACAGAGAGCACATGAGAGGGGGGAGGGTCAGAGGGAGAAGCAGGCTCCCCGCCGAGCAGGGAGCCCGATGCGGGACTCGATCCCGGGACTCCAGGATCATGACCTGAGCTGAAGGCAGTCGCTTAACCAACTGAGCCACCCAGGCGCCCTGTCTTTGTAATTTTTTAAAAAGATTTTATTTGTCAAAGAGAGAGAGCATGAGCAGGGGGAGGGGCAAAGGGAGAGGCAGACTCCCCGCTGAGCAGAGAGCCCATCCCCAGGGCTCGATCCCAGGATCCTGGGATCATGACCTGAGCAGAAGGCAGATGCTTGACTGAGCCACCCAGGCATCCCTGTCTTTGTAATTTTTAAGTTTTTTTTTTTCTTATTTTTTTTTAAAGATTTTATTTATTTATTTGAGAGAGAGAGAAACCACATGAGAGGGGGGAGGGTCAGAGGGCAAAGCAGACTCCCTGCCAAGCAGGGAGCCCGATGTGGGACTCACTCCAGGGACTCCAGGATCATGACCTGAGCTGAAGGCAGTCGCTTAACCAACTGAGCCACCCAGGTGCCCTTTTTTTTTCTTATTTTATTGCAATGTCTAGAATCTCTAGCACAATGGCTGGGACAAGAAGTGAAAGTACCTTCTTGTCCTAGGGAGTAACCTTTCTTCTTCTTTTTTGTTTTTTTTTTTTAAGTAATCTTCACACCCAATGTGGGGCTCAAACTCATGACCCCAAGATCAAGAGTTGTATGCTCCACCAACTAAGCCAGCCAGGTATGGGAGTAATCTTTCAATCTTTCATTATTAAGTATAATGTTGGCTGTAGGTTTTTTTGTAGATGTTCTTTATTAGATTGAGGAATTTCTCCTCTTTTGCCTAGTTTGCTACAAGTCGAGTTTTAAAAAATCATGGTTGTTGAATTTTGTCAAATTCTTTTTCTGCATCTATTGAGATGATATGATTTTCTCCTTTACACCGTCAATAAAGTTTATTACATTGACTTTTGAATGTTAAACCAATGTTGCATTCTTAGGATAAAACTTATTTTGTCAGGATATGTTTTATGTATATTTTTGGATTTGATTTGCTAAGGATTTTTGCATCTAGGTTCATGAGAGATATTTGCAGCTATTTTTTATAATTATTTTTTCTGAATTTGGTATCATTTAGTCCTCATAACAACTCTATGGGATCAGCATTATAACCCATTTATGGAGATGGAACATAGGCACAGCTAGCTGGTAAGTTTTGAGATGCACTCTCAATCACTGTCTCACTGTCTCTAACTTGTTAATGTTGCTTTCATGCTCTAGCATGTGGTCAAATTCCTTCCTTCCTTTCTCTTTCTTTCTTTCTTTCAGATTTTATCTATTTGAGAGAGAGAATGAGCAGTGGGGAGGGGCAAAGGGAGAGAGTTGTGAATTTTTCATTTTCACTTCTGCTATTGAAAAATATAAGGAACATAAGGGCGCCTGGGTGGCTCAGTTGGTTAAGCGACTGCCTTCAGCTCAGGTCATGATCCCAGGGTCCTGGGATCGAGTCCCGCATCGGGCTCCCTGCTCTGCGGGGAGCCTGCTTCTCCCTCTCCCACTCCCCCTGCTTGTGTTCCCTCTCTCGCTGTGTCTCTCTCTGTCAAATAAATAAATAAAAATCTTTAAAAAAATAAAAAATAAAAAAAAGAAAAATATAAGGAACATAAAAATTTAAGCATATAAAATATACAGGAATACAAAAAGTGATCATTCATTGAATACGACTTCCAACAACAGGGTACACTTTCTTTTTATTGACACATGGAATATTTTTAGAAATTGACCACATGTGGGGCACCTGGGTGGCTCAGTTGGTTGGGCATCTGCACAAGCAGGGGAAGCACCATGCAGAGGGAGAGGGAGAAGCAGGCTTCCCACCGAGCAGGGAGCCCAATGCAGGGCCCGATCCCAGGACCCTGGGATCACAATCTGAGCCAAAGGCAAATGCCTATGTGGAAATTAAACAACACACTCTTGAACAACCGTTGGGTTAAAAAAGAAACCCAAAGGGAAATTAGGCAATATCTCAAGACATATGAAAATGATGTTATCACAGCATTTTATATATGGCCTTTATTATGTTGAGGTAATTTCCTTTTATGCCTTCTTTGTTGAGAGTTTTTATCACAAAAGAATGTTAAATTTTGTCAAATGCTTTTCTGTATCTATTGAAATGATCACATGACTTTTATCCTTTATTCTGTTAACATGGTGTAGCACATTAATTGATTTTCCTATGTTGAACCATTCTTGCATGCCAGAGACAAATCCCACTTGGAGTATGATCCTCTTAATGTGCTGTTGGATTCAATTTGCTCATATTTTCTTGAGGATTTTTGCATCTATATTTATCAGGATATTGGCCTGTAGGTTTTTTTTTTTTCTTAAAGATTTTATTTATTTATTTGACAGAGAGAGACACAGCGAGAGAGGGAACACAAGCAGGGGGAGTGGGAGAGGGAGAAGCAGGCTTCCCATGGAGCAGTGAGCCCGATGCGAAGCTCGATCCCAGGACCTTGGTGTCATGACCTGAGCCGAAGGCAGACGCTTAACGACTGAGCCACCCAGGCGCCCCTGTAGGTTTTTTTTCATGTGTTGTCTTTGTCTGGCTCTGGTCTCAGGGTGATGCTGGCCCCATAATATAAGTTAGGAAGTGTTCTTTTCCAATTTTTTTTTTTCGAAGTGTTTGAGAAAAACTGGCATTAATTCTTCTTTAAATGTTTGGTGGAATTCTCCAGTGAAGTCATCTTAGTCTAAGCTTTGCTCTGTTGGGAGGTTTTTGATTATTGATTCATAGGTCTTTTCAGATTTTCTATTTCTTTATGATTCAGTGTTGGTAGGTTTTATGTTTCCAGAAATTTATCCATTTTGTTGGTTTGTTGGTGTATAATTGTTCATAGTGGTCTTTTATGACCCTTTTTATTTTTGTGGCATCAGTTGTAATGTCTCTTCTTTTGTTTCCAATTTTTTCTTTTTTTCTTAGTCTAGCTAAGAATTGAAAAAATTATCTTTTTAAAAAACCAACTCTTTCAGGGCACGTTCTGCATGGAGCACTGGGTGTTATGCACAAACAATGAATCATGGAACACTGCATCAAAAACTAATGATGTAATGTATGGTGATTAACATAATAAAAAATTTAAAAAATAAAAAACCAACCCTTTAATTAACTTTTTCCATTTTTTTAAATTCTCTATTTCATTTATTTCTACTCTGGTCATTGTTATTTCCTTCCTTCTACTAACTTTGGGCTTAGGTTTTTTTTTTTTTTTTTCCTAGCTCCTTGATGTGTAAGGTTAGGCTGTTTATCCAAGATCTTTTTTCTTTGTTAATGTAGGCATTTATAGCTACAGAGTTCCCTTTCGGTACTACTTTTGTTCACATAATTTTTGGTATGTTGTATTTTCCTTTGTCACAGGATATTTTCTACTTTCCTTTTTTTTTAAAATATTTTATTTATTTATTTCATAGAGATAGAGAGAGGGAGAGCACAAGCAAGTGGAGTGGCAGGCAGAGGGAGAGGGAGAAGCAGGCTCCCTGCTGAGGAAGGAGCCCGATGTGGGGCTTGATCCCAGGACCCTGGGATCATGACCTGAGCTGAAGGCAGCCGCTTAACTGACTGAGCCACCCAGGCACCCCTCTAATTTCCTTTTTTAATTTCTTCTTTCACCCAATGGCTGTTGAAGGGTGTGTTATTTAATTTTCACATAGCTGTGAATTTTCCAGTTTTACTTCTGCTATTAATTTCTGTTTCATTTCATTGTGTTCAGAAAAGATGCTTGGTATGACTTCAATCTTGTTAAATTTGCTAAGACTTATTTTGTGATTTAAATTCTCATATACCCTGGAGAAAAATCCATATGTGGTTGAGAAAAGTGTGTATTCTGCTGTTATTGGGTGAAATGTTCTGTATATGTCTGTTAGGTCCATTTGGTGTACAGTTTACTCAAGTGCTTTGTGTCCTTTTTGATCTGTCTGGATGTTCTCTCTCTTTTTAAGATTTTATTTGAGAGAGAGAGAGAGCGTGTATAAGAGGGGGGGTGGGGGAGGGAGGGAGGAGGGAGAAGCAGGCTCCCCACTGATCAGGGAGCCTGACACGGGGCTCAATCCCAGAACCCTGGGATCATGAACTGAGCTGAAAGCAGATGCTTAACCAACTGAGCCATCCAGGCGCCCCACTTTCTGGATGTTCTATCTATTATTAAAAATGTGGTATTGAAGTCTCTATTATGGTATTACTGTGTATTTCTTCCTTCAGTTCTGTCAATATTGCCTTTTATGTTTAGGTACTCTGACGTTGGGTGCATATATAATTGTTCTATCTTCCTGGTGGATTGACCCTTTTATCATTATAAAATGTCTTTCTTTGGCCCTTATGACAGATTTTGACTTAAGGTCTATTTCGTCTAAGTATAGCCACCACTGCTCTCTTTTGGTTACTATTTGCCTGGAGTATCTTTTTCTATCCCTTCACTTTCAGTTTATGTGTATCCTTAAATCTAAAGCAAGTTTTTTGTAGACAGTATATAGTTGGGTCTTTTATTTTTTTTCAATCCATTCAGCAACTCTAAGCAATTTGATTGGGGAGTTTAATCCCTGTAAATTTATTTAAAGATTTATTTTAGAGAGAGAGAGACAGTGTGTGTGAGTGGGGGGAGGAGCAGAGGGAAAGGGAGAGAATCTCAAGCAGACTTCTTGATGAGCATGGAGCCCAATGCAGGGCTCGACCTCATGACCTGAGCTGAAATCAAGAGTCAGATGCTTAACCGACTGTGCCACCCAGGCGCCCATAATCCATTTACATTAAAGAATTATTAATAAGGAAAGATTTACTTTTGGCATTTGTTGATATTTTTGTTAGTTTTGTCATTCTTTGTTCTTTTCATCACTTGCTGTCCTTCTTTATGATTTGTTGATTTTTTTTGTATTGATATGCTCTGATTCCTTTTCCTGTTGTATAACTTCTATAGGTTTTTATTTATTTAAAGATTTTATTTATTTATTTGACAGAGAGAGACACAGCGAGAGAGGGAACACAAGCAGGGGGAGTGGGAGAGGGAGAAGCAGGCTTCCCGTGGAGCAGGGAGCCTGATGTGGGGCTCGATCCCAGGACCCTGGGATCATGACCTGAGCCGAAGGCAGACACTTAACTGACTGAGCCACCCAGTCGCCCCGACTTCTATAGGTTTTTATATGTGCCTGTGTGTGGGTAGTTACCTTATAGTACACAAAAAATATAGTTATAAGTTTATTTTAAGCTGATAATAACTTGAGTTCAACTGTATACAAAAACTCTACACTTTAACTTCTCCCCCTTAACATTTTTTGTTGTCACAATTTGTATCTATTTATTTTGTGTATCTTTTAACATTTTACTGTTATTTTAATACTCTTTTCTTAACATTTATACTGGAATTAAAATGATATAATAACTACCATTGCAATAATACAGTATTCTGTATTTGTCTATATATTTATCTTTACCAATGAGTTTCATATTTATGCTATTGTGTTACATTTTAGCATCCTTTTGTTCTAACTTGAAGAATTCTCTTTGGCATCTTTCGTAAGGCAGGTCTAGTAGTGATGAACTCCTTCAGCTTTTATCTGTAAAAGTCATTATTTTTCCCATTTTTGAAGGACAGTTTTGCAAAACAAATATTATTCTTGGTTGGTAGTATTTTTCTTTTGGCACTTTGAATAGATCACCCCACTTTTTTCTGGCCTGCAAGATTTCTGCTGAAACATCTGCTTATAGTCCTATAGAGATTCCCTTGCATGTGACAAGTCTCTATTTTTCTCTCTGCTTTCTAAAATCATTTTGACTTTTGACAATTTGATTATAATTTGTCTTGGTGTGGATTTCTTTAGATTCCTTTTTTTTTAATGCTCTTTTGGCTTGTTGGATCTGGATGTTCATTTTTACCCCAGATTTGGAAGTCTTCAGCCATTATTTCTTTAGATAAGCTTTCTGGTCCTTTCTTCTCCAACTGGGACTCAATGCACATATTGGTCTGTTTAATGGTGTACCGTAAGTCTCTTTAGCTTTGTTCATTCTTCTTCATTCTATTTTCTTTTTTTTTTTTTTTTTAAAGATTTTATTTATTTATTCATGAGAGACAGAGAGAGAGAGGTAGAGGGAGAAGCAGGCTCCCAAGGAGCAGGGAGCCCAATGCGGGACTCGATCCCAGGACCCCGGGATCATGACCTGAGCCGAAGGCAGACGCTTAACTATCTGAGCCACCCAGGCGCCCCTCTTCATTCTATTTTCTTTTTGCTCTTCTAAATTATTTCCAATGACTTGTCTTTGAGTTCATTGATCCTTTCTTCCATTTGATCTAGTCTGATGATGAACCCCTCAAATGAATTTTTCACATCAGATTTTGTTGTTTCAGCTCCATGAGTTCCGTTTTGTACTTTTAAAGTATTTTCTCTTTTGAATTCTCATGCTTTGTTGAAATTGTTCATGCCTTGTTCTTTTGACCTCGGTTAGCATCTTTATGACAGTTATTCTGTCAAGCAAATCATATAATGCTGTTTCATTAGAATTTCTGAATGTATCTTGCTGATTTATTTGGAACATCTTTGCCTGATTATTCATTTTTCTTGATTTTCTGTGTTGGCGTCTGTGCAACAAACAAAACAGTCACCTCTCCCAGGGTTCACAGACTGTCCTTATACAGAAGACGGCCCTCACTAATCAGCTTGTCCAGAGATTCTGGGGGCCTCTACCAACTCTTTTTCTCCCCAGGGAAATGTAGGAAGCTGTAGTTCTGGTTTGCTTGGTCTGTGCTGAAATATGGGAGGGGAGCTATTGCTTACTAGTTCAAATTGCTGTCTCTGTTCTCCCCCTAGGTGGTTAGACTGTATTGGACCCATTAGAACTCCAAGACTGGAAAGACAGTCTTTCCTGGGGAACCCCCCAGGAAAAGTTAGGCTGCTGGATGAGTGAACAAACACCTCTCCTCTACTGAAAGAAGCTGAAAGCTAGGAGGTCTCTTCCCAGTTATAAGGTATTGCACTGGGGTCAGGGACTGGTTTCCTTACTCATTTTGGTGATTGTGGTTTTGTTTTCACCTGGGGTGCAGAAGCCATTCAGTCAGTTTCTGGATTTCTCACAAAGGGAATTTGTCTGCGAATTGTTGCTCAATTGGCTGTTTGCAGGGGGAAGGAGGGTCCATGGCTTCCTACTGCACCATCTTGCTGATGTCCCTCCTAACTTCACCCTTATTGTTGATAGTTTCATTGTGGGTAGAATTTTATGTTGCTGGTTTCTTTTTCTCAGCATTCTGATGATGTTTCACTGTCTTCTGAATTCTTTGTTAATGAAATGTCAACACTCTTAATTTTCTTCCTTTGTTAGTAATATCTACTCCGTGTAGTTTTAAAAAATTTTAATAGATATTATGTTTATTTAGTTTAATTCCAGTATAGTTAACAGTATTAGGTTCAGGTGTACAATATAGCAGTTCAGGAATTCTATACATTACTCAGTGCTCATTATGATAAATGTACTCTTAATCCCCTTCACCTAGTTCACCCATTCCCCCATGCACTTCCCCTCTGGTTACCATTAGTTTGTTCTCTATAGTTAAGTCAGTTTCTTGATTTGTCTTCCTCTCTTTTTCCTTTGTTCATTTGTTTTGTTTCTTAAATTCCTCATATGAGTGAAATCATATGGTATTTGTCTTTTTCTAGCTTATTTCACTTAGCATTATACCCTCTAGATCCATGCATGTTGTTGCAAATGACAAGATTTCATTGTTGTTGTTTTTTTTTTTATGCTGAATAATAGTCTATTGTATACATACACCACATTTTCTTTCTCCATTCACATATTGATGGACACTTGGGCTGTTTCCATGTCTTGGCTATTGTAAATAATGCTACAATAAACATGGGAGTGCATATATCTTTTTGAATTAGTATTTTTGTATTCTTTTGGTAAACACCCAGTGGTGGAGTTACTGGTTATGACAGTTCTATTTTTAATTTTTTTAGGAACCTCTATACTGTTTCCTACAGTGTCTGCACCAGTTTACATTCCCACCAATAGTGCATGAGGGTTCCTTTTTCTCCACATCTTCACCAACACTTGTTTGTGTTTTTTATTTTAGCCATTCTACTTGTTTTAAAAATATTTTGTCTTTGTTATTTTGAAGTTTTACTCTGTGTTCATTTTCATTTAGCCTGTCTTGAATTTTGGGGGCTTACTCTGAAACTTGGTGTCTTTCATAAATTTGGGCAAACTCTAAGTCATTATTCCTTTGAACAATTTCTCTGAAATTCCAGTTAGATATATATTGAACCTGCTTACTCTATTTTCATTCTCCCTTAATCCTTTGTTCATATTTTCGATTTCTTATTTTCTGGGCTATATTCTGGGTGATTTTATTCTCAGATCTTCACTAATTTAAGATTTTATTTATTTGAGAGAGAGAGAGAGAGATGGCACACAAGTTGGGGGAGGAGCAGAGGGGGAGGGAGAGGGAAAGGGAGAGAATCCCAAGCAGACTCTGCACTGAGCATGGAGCCTAATGCGGAGCCTGATCCCACGACACTGAGATCATGACCTGAGCCAAAACGAAGAGTTGGATGCTCAACCCAGGCACCTCCACTAATTTCTTTTTGTTCAATCTGTTGTTTAACCATTCATTTCAGTTTTTAATTTTTTTAAACTTAAAAACGATTTATTTCCAAATGTGCCTAGTTAACTTTTTAAAATCATATCAATACTGTTCACTTTCTTAATTCACATAAATATTTTATATTACGTATTTGATAATTCTAATATCATTAATCTTTGTAGGTAGATTCTGTAGTGAATTTTTCATTTTGAGCTCATGTCCTGTGAAATTTTATCTGTCAGGATTCTGGGTTTAAATTATACTCCTCAACAAATGATTTGCATTTGCTCCTTCCAAGTTCTTCAGGTTACTACCAAGCCCGGATACCATTAAACTACATTTTCAGGTTGGCTTTATTTTTTTCCTCCAAGGTCACAGAAGTGGTGTGAATTCAGGCTTCAAACTTGTGTGAGAATAAACTTGTTATGCATTCCCAGGGAAGACTTTTCTTCCCCAATATGTGCCTCCTTCACCCAAAACCAAGGCAGAGATAGGCACAAAGACCATCATCAACGTTTGAGAACCTGCTTATTTTTCCTAGTCCATCCACAGAAGAAATACACTTTGAGAATTCTGGGATTCAGTTGGAGGGAATGAAGTCTCTGATCAGACTTCACCACAGGTATTGCCTCCAATGTCACCTTCCCAGACCCCCAACACATAAAATTTAAAATCCAGCCTTTAAGCCAGCAGGAAGCAGCTAATAACCACTCCTAACCCCAAGACAAATATCTGTGGGGTACTTTATCATTCTGCATTCACTTCTTTCTTGTGTGTGTGGTTTCTTGCCTCTGAGGAATTTCCTCACTTACTAGCTCAATCATTCATTGAAAAAGATTAAATACTCTTTGCAGCATTTTAAGGTAGCTTTCTGAATCTCTGTTCAGCCAGATGGCCTGGGTTTCTTCCATAAACTAGGAGCTGAGAGTCAAATGCTGAGAATGAAGGGAAAAGAAAGTCTGCTGGTGAGAGGAAAGGTTTGAAATGGGGAAAGTGGGAAAGCAAATGAAATAGTAAAGCACTAAATAATAACACGTTGATGGTGTCCAGGGAAGTTCATAAGGATGGATCACTTGATAAGACTTTATAGCCTTTGGCTATATGGTAGCCCTATATCTGATACATATTAGCCCAATAACTGTGGACAAATCACACCCTGTTTGTATCTACCTATATCATGGGGTTTGTGAAGACAAGGGTTATAAAATCCAACACTGAACTAAATCACTATTTCCAGCAAATAATAACGGACTCCTGATGTGAAACTTACTTGTTTTATAGACTTTTCTATTTAATAGAATTTGTTGAAGCCAAATTAGCAAAGACCTAATTACTATGGGTCATTTGCCATGATGTAAAAATAGTATTGCTAAGCAAAACTCGAATATATTCAAGTGGTTTCATTAGTAATACTTTACCTGCGGTAATCAAAATAAACTTTTATCTAATTAAATCATGATAATCTAAGAGAATCGTAGCATTCATACCAATAGGCAATCTTTTAGGCAGAAAATATAAAGATCCCAGAAAGTACACAAATAATTTACCTCAAATGTTCATCAAAATCAAGTTAACCCTCAAATTTTAGATGGCTAAATATTTTCTAGTTTTGGCCTTTTCAAGAATGTCATTCAATAATATATTCACCATTGTTCTAGTTGCTATGAGATAAAAATATAATAAATTAACTTAATCCTTAAGGAGTTTTCATGTTAGGTGGCGAAAATGCTTTTGTGAGAAATCACAGAACATTATAATGACACCCAAGTACATGTAAGTTAAACTACACATTATTGACATATCATCAACACTTGGAAGAATATATTCATTGTCAGGGACAACGACAGCATCCATGAATGTGAGAGTTAAGATTCTGAATTTAATTTTCCTAGCTGGCATTGTGGTATTTTGGCATTGTGATTAAGTCACCATATTTATCCTGATTAAACAACTGGCATTCATGTTACAAAACTGTAAGAAAAAATGTCAATATGGGCCTTGAAGATGAACTCATTGATTTTGGCATATATAACAATACTCCAAAGACAGTGTACTATCAACTCTCATCTTAAGTCCTTTTACTTGTTTCAGTGGTAGGTAGCATCAGTTTTATCAGATAATCTTTTTTAAAGATTGAAGTCTTCTCTGGTAAAAGTACAGGAGTGTGAACCTTTCTCTGGTAAAGTACATGTTCTATTGATCATGCCAAAAAAAGCTCAGTAGGTGTTTTTAGATTAGTGTACAGTGGGTTCCTCCCCCCCCCCCCCAAGTATCTGCTTCCAGGAGATTAAGTTGAAAAGTCTAATTATTTCAGAAGGGCTACTTCTCCTTATCTCAATTCCACTCAAGTGTAGTCAACAAAAGAGTGATTTAGGCAGTCTTAACTTTTTGAAAACTTAATGAGTTTTAGAAGAACCACCAAAATGCATTCAAAGTAGTAATGGTTGTTTTTCTAACTTTGTTTTTATTCTGCTCCATGGTTTTTTGTAACTAAGTCCTTAAAGTTAGAATATTTTTAATCATAAGAAATGTATGCAACAAATGCTTTAAAGAGGCCAAAAGCAAAATGAAATTGGTATTTAATGATAGATAGTAAAGACAGAGTGATTTGGTAATCAAGAAGTGCAACTATTCAAAACAGATATAGGGCCTTTTAGTGAAAAAAAAAAAAAAATCAAATGTCAGTTTTGTCACCAGATAGATTTTCCTTACCATACTTCTATAATACCAAGAACTCACTGAAAAAGTTTCATTAATTCAGAACGATCAACAGAAAGTATACTTCCAGTTACTTGGAATTGATATAAAAATTTGAATTCAAATACTCTTTTAAATATAGATTCCTCCTGATTTTTTCTAATAATAGGGAAATGATTTCTGGTCAAGATATCACTCTTTAAACAGTTGAAAATTTGTTCTTTTAAGTACAGTTATGTGTTTTAAAATTGTTAATTTGATTATAAAAAGACAAGCATAGATAATCTACACTCTTTTTAGGAGCCACTACAAAAGGAAAAAGCTTTAGTCTATCTTCTTTTCAAATGTTTTCTAGGTTTATTGAGTTTTATTGCTTTTTGAAAAATTAAATCACACAAAAGATTCATTTAACAGGAAGACTTTTAGACATTTAAATTCTTCCCTTGGAATATCAGCAATTAAAAGTACGAAAACCCAATCTAGATATCATGCAGTTTACGCTGTAGAAGCATACTTTTAGAATTTTGAGCCTAACTATAGATGCTTTTTCTATTGTGATAGTGTTTAGCCACTTTGTGATTACCTCAAGGTGAGAGGTATGACTGGGAGAGGGCACACGGGAATAACCTGGGGCACCAGAAATGCTGTCTATCTTAATCCGGGTGGTAACATGAGTATACACATACATAAAATTTCATAGCTGTATCCTTAAGATTTATGCCCTTTATGGCATTACCTTATTTCTCCAAAAAAAGTAAAAAAGAGTGTTTAGCTACTTTATGAAATGCCCACTATTTTACAGGGAATCATTAATATGATTTTATAAGTCAAAATGTATAGGGGAAAAACAAATTATCTGATGCTCATGGCTTAAGGATTGCTAGTCACTTTCAGGTAAATTATGTCTGAAGCTAGATTTAAGCTTCAGTAATGAGAGGTCACTGGTATTCTATCAGAAATGGTGTCAGGAAGAATACGATGTATCAATTTAACTATAAAGGACCGAAGTGTTATGACAGCTTTAACAACAACTAGAAGATGAGAGCATCATCAAATAAGTGACATGACTATGGCATGATTATTTGGTTTATGATTGCCCATGTTTTTTTTTATTTTTGCTTTTCACTGTTTGGGTTTTGTCTTGCATTGCTTGGACTTCCAAAGGATGGGGAAAGAAAAGAATTCAAGTTAAATTAGTTTTGTTACTTATTTTCAACTGTTGTTTTTAATGTGGTAAAAAGCTGAAGTTATGACTGTAATTTTAAAATTATGCATTCTACTTTCCATCTATTATGGGAGGAGAGTTGATTTACGCAGAAAATATAAACAATCTGCCTCAAATGTTTTTTTTTACTTTTGCTCAGAACTATGTTAATTCTCATCACCTCCAAAAGCCTTTGAGAGGATTAGCTGCATAGACCAATATTGTTCTATATTAGTCAGTATTAAGCATATGATGTCACCTTGTTTCCTCCCCTCCTCAAGCTTTTTTTTTTTTTTTGGTGGGGGGAGGGGGAAGGGAGAGTTTTTGGGCAATTCTCAAAATTCTGTGGCTTAAATACCACTAGCTGACACACTTGACTGACAACCTTACACTCTCAAACCTGTTTGAAATGGGTCAAATACCTAAGCGCTGCAGAACAATGCAATCCAACCAGCAATTCCCCATAAAAGAGAAAGGGGGTGTGATTAGGTTCCAGCTATTAAGCAAGTTATTGCAAAAACAGTTCAGTGGTTTGTTTCTGCAATAGTCACAGGTTAAGCTAGTATTTTCTGTCTTAATTAGCTCCAAAAAAAAAAAAAAAAACCCACAAAAAACCCAAAAAACCAAATCACTAGGCTGTAAGAGGTAGGATAAATAGCTAAAGCTTGGAGCAAGTGGGGCAAACATTAAGAGCTTTATGGAGGTCTTTATATTGACCCTCGGCTTTGGTTATTGATCATTAACCCTGCTGGGGAACTATCGAACGGAATTTGTGTGAGGCTTATTGAGCCACAGGAAAGGAGATGCAGGAGGGAATATAAGCTTCTAATAAAAGAAACGCAGCAACAATAGCAGAGGAACAGCTCTGCCTGGTGACGTAATGGCTGGCAGCAGTCCAGCTTCAGCAGAGCTGCTGCTACCTCAGCATCCAACCTCTCTCAACACAGTCCAGCTTCGGCAGAGCTACCGGGGCTCCTACTTCTTGCGATGCCACTTTGTTGGTGCCACCAACACCTTACCTTGGAGGGCCAAAACACCGAACAAAGGGTGGTCCTGTTGTAAGTTGTCAGAACCCACACTCTCACTCACTCAACCCCGCCAGTCTCTCAGGAACCGAGTCTATCCGCCGCTTAAGTTTAGGGCGAGCACAGTGGCGCACACTCCAGGCGTGCCTCAGTTTCCCCAAGCTGCTCTCGGGTCCGCCTCGAACTGCCCGGCCCCCCCTCCCCCCCGCCCAGTCCTCAGCCCGAGTTGATCGCGGCAGCCCCGCTCACCCGCCCGGCCCCGCATGCCGGTCCTCCCGCCTTACCTCCGCCAGGTAGAGGTTGAGGAGACAGAGCGTGGAGAACTGGAGACAGGAGGGGAAGCAGTAGAGCAGCCAGTGCGGGAAGAAGTGCAGGTGAGCGGGCGGCCGGAGCAGGGGCAGGGAGCCGCTGAGCGAGAAGGCGGCGGAGAAGAGGGTGGTCCTGAGCGCTGCCCACAGGAGACAGAGGAAGAGGCAGAGGCTCTGGTAACTCAGCCGCCGCTCCCGGTACAGGAGCAGCCGCCACAGCTGCAGGTAGGCAAAGGCGAAGAGCGCGGCGTAGAGCAGGGCGTGCAGGATGCTCAGCGCCAACTGCACCGAGCCCGGCACCGCGGCGCCTGAGGCGGCAGCGACGGCGCCTCCGCCTCCGGGCGTCGAGGGCTCGCGGCCGGCCGCCGGACCCGGCACGGACACCCTCATGAGGGGGCTGGGGGGCCGGTAAGAGAGCGCGGGAAGGAAGGGGCCGGACTCGGAGCCGCCGTCGAGGGGGAGAAAGATTTCCCCCTTACCCCCCACCCACCCCAACCTCCAACCCCAGGAAGCGCCGTGACAGGACCCGGAGCCCCGCGCAGAGCAGCCGCGGCTCCCCGGACCCCGCCTCCTCTCCCCGCCTCCCCCCACCCCCGCCCCGGGGGTCTCGGCTCCTCCTGCTGCGGCTCGGCTCGGTAGCTGCAAAAAACAACTCTCGGCTGGAGACAATCAGCTGAGAAAGCCGAGCATTTGAGGCGCTCGCTCCGCACCGTGGACTCGCGCCGATTGGCCCAGGCGGGCACGCCCCCTGCGCGCCGCGCTCGGAAGGCCACGGGCCACAGGACCCGTCGCTCGAAGGCTCCAAGATCTGATTGGGCATCCGCTTTCCTCACTTTCTCCCTCCCCTTCACTCCCCACCCACACTGCCGATTGGCCCAGCAACTGCACGGCCCGCTCGCGCCGGCGGGAGGACTCGGTGGTCGCCTGTCACCTGGGGCGGCTCTCGCTCCGCCTCCTGCGCTTTCCATTGGTTGGAGAGGCCGCACGTAGGGAGCACGAGGAGAGGGAGGAGCCTTGAGGTTGTTTTTTGCTCTGCAGGCCGACCTCAGCGTGCGGTGGCGGCTGTAGGCGCTGAGGGCGGGGGTGCTGCACCCTAGTAGGTAGGCGCCGCGTTTCGCCGCTGCCAGCCAGCGGGGCACGGCCCCGCCTTCTGCCTCTCCTTCACGTGGCGGGAATTGTCGGCCGCGGGAACCACCTGGGTTCCTCCGGGTAGGTCTTGCCCGCAGGTCTCGGGCAGGTAGGTGACAGCGCGGGTCCTTCAGTGGAGGGGCTGTGGTTTCTGTCTGCCGGGATGGGGATTCAGCCTGGCGGCCGTCCCCTAACAAGGGCTGCGCCACTGAGCTCTGGAGTTTGGCTTAAAAGGGGCTTCACCTGCATCCTTCTGAGGGGCGTTTTGCTTTCATGAGCCCTTTGTGGGGGAGAGGGGATGGAATGAGGGAGTGAACTGAAGCTTTAAGCAAAATTCTTCCTCGGGAAATGTCTCTTAGAGGAGTGATATTAGGATGAGATGGATGTCCACAGGAGATGTGAATAGGGGGAATGTGGGTCTTTGAAACTTAGAATTTGGAAGGATGCTCTGGGCACAAGTTTAGGGAAAAAGGCAGAAACAGAACTGTAAGGCTGATGAATGTCTAGGGAGCTTGTACTCCTTAAATTCCGTATGTATTCCTTCAAGCCTTAGTCCTGTATTTGGTGGATGGTGGCGCTCTTCTTGAGGCTCAGAAAGGTACAAAACAAATGCTATATTATGTTATTGCTGTAAATAAGCGAGGAATAGATCTTCCAACGTATATTGGACTGACGACATTTGCTCAGTAGTGCAAACTGATGAGGAAACAATTTGTCTTCTCCTTAGAGTGAGTGGCACATCACAAATTCAGTATCCTTTTGAAAGACACTGCTACATTTAGTGGTGCAACTAAGACTCAGCCTTTGGTAACTCACCATCCTTTGTCCTAATGCTTTGTGTTAAGAGTTTTGCTACCTTCTTTCCTAGCTAAGTGATCCACAGGGAACATTAAAGTCTATTTTGTACTCCAGGTTCTGGGACAGTGGTTCACCCAGGCACCAGATACTCATGTGTTTTGGATTCTTTATAGGTATATTGACAAACTGATGTTTAGGCCTGGCACAGTTATGTGGATCTCTCACATGAAACATTCAGCTGAGCAGGGTGTACAGTGCAGCCTAGAGCAGAGTACAACTTGTTGAAAGAAGTTAATAGGTCTGAGTTAAGCAGTTATGTGCTTAAGCTTGTAAATTTTTTTAAAGGGAAATTATTATTCTTTTTAAAAAATATTTATTTGAGAGAGAGCAGGCACGAGCGCAAGGGAGAGGGAGGAGTAGACTTCCCGGTGAGCGGGGATCCCGATGTGGGACTCTATCCCAGGACCTTGGGATCAGGACCTGAGCCTAAGGCAGATGCTTAATCGACTGAGCCACCCAGGGGCCTGTTAAACTTGTAAATTAAGCATGAACTCAGAGTTCTGTGATTTTAGGCACTCATAAAATGAGGGGAACCTCCTGTTCCCTGACATGCCTATTTTTGTATCTTCCATAACGATGAGGTACATGTTTCAGTTCACGAATAGACTTTCACCATGAACTGGTTTTTCTTTTTCTCCTATATTCTCTACTCAAAGTTGTGGTAAACAACATCTGGATAGTACCCATACTAGTTTTAGGTCTTTGCTTGTGAAATTTCTTATTTCAGAGCAAGTCCAGATGGCTGTCTCTTTTCCTCTTCCTGTTTTGGGGGTACATGAAGGGTGCAGATAGAGGATTTTGCCCCAACTGTCTTGAAGGAGCTCTGAAGTAGAGAGATGTTGACTCCTTTTATTGCTTCCATCGAGTCTTAAATGAAACTTTGATGATATCTAACCAACATTTTATTTGAAGCTGGTTCAGTGAGCAGGTTTTTTCCAGTAGCAGCATTAAACTATAAGCTAATTTTTGCCAGAATGTTCTTACAAGAAGTGTGTAAGCATTATATGCCCCATTTGTTGCAAAATATGAAATGTGTCTTTTCCCTGAGAATGATGCCCACAGAACTTGGTATAATTTGTTTAATGTTTGCAGTTGTTAATTTCCTCTTTTTCTTGAGAGAGAAAACTTTTAGTTTTATGGTTAATCATAAGGGAAATTTAAGTGTATAAAGGGAAACTAACCAAGGTCTTCTAGAAAAGCTTGCTGCTTGATATTCTAAAATTTGTTATTTATTTATTTATTTATTTTTATTCTTATGTTAATCCCCATACATTACATCATTAGTTTTAGATGAAGTGTTCCATGATTCATTGTTTGTGCATAACACCCAGTGCTCCATGCAGAATGTGCCCTCCTCAATACCCACCACCAGGCTAACCCATCCTCCCACCCCCCTCCCCTCTAGAACCATGTTTGTTTTTCAGAGTCCATCGTCTCTCATGGTTCGTCTACCCCTCCGATTTCCCCCGCTTCATTCT
>NC_138377.1:41773598-41807006 GCF_054177405.1 Leptonychotes weddellii
ATTAGTTTTAGATGAAGTGTTCCATGATTCATTGTTTGTGCATAACACCCAGTGCTCCATGCAGAATGTGCCCTCCTCAATACCCACCACCAGGCTAACCCATCCTCCCACCCCCCTCCCCTCTAGAACCATGTTTGTTTTTCAGAGTCCATCGTCTCTCATGGTTCGTCTACCCCTCCGATTTCCCCCGCTTCATTCTTCCCCTCCCGCTACCTTCTTCTTCTTCTTTTTTTTCTTAACATATATTGCATTATTTGTTTCAGAGGTACAGATGTGTCCAAATGCACAGTGGTTGAATATTGTTGTTCTAGGAGGGTACATTACTCCAGCACAATGGTCTTTCAAACATTTAAAAGCAGAACTATTTGCCAAGTATTATTATAAACAGGACCCAATCCCAAAATGGGATTGTTCTAACTGTAGAGAGTCACCAGCTGCTCCAGCTGTGGAACAAACGAAGGCAGATCCTTCCCCCTCCCCTCACTAGCAGGAAGATGAATGTTTTTCTGTTGAAATTCTTTCTCCTCATTGCCCTCTGGGGACTCTCCCTGTATTTTGGTGCTAAGCAAAATTTTGTTGCTTTTTTTTTTTTTTTTTTAAGTTGGCTCCACACCCAGCGTGGAGCCCAATGCAGGGCCAAAGCCACGACCCTGACATCAAGACCTGAGCTGAGATCAAGAGTTGACACTTAACCAGCTGAGCCACCCAGGTGCCCCCAAATTTTGTTGCATTTTATTTAGTGTTTTGTTTGCAAGCTTTAACCCTTTTTATACTACTGCCTTATTGTTCCAACTCACAGTGTTTGTCACCTTGTATTTGTCCTTAGTTAAATGTCACATATTTTTTCCAACTTTTTTTTTTAAAGTAGTTTCCACACCCACCATGGGGCCTAATGTGGGGCTTAAACTCATGACCCTGAGATCAAGACCTGAGCTGAGATCAAGAGTTGGATGCTTAACCGACTGAGCCACCCAGGTGCCCCTACCAACTTTTAAATGACCTGTGCAGGCATACTTGTTTAGAGTTTAGGGGTGAAGCAAAAGTTACACCTTGCATACCACCTCTGATTAGTGCTGACAGGAGCATCTATCAAATTGAGGGCCCCCTCCGGGCTCAAAGGGTATGAGTCTGCATGTAGTTGGGAGATGTATGTGTGTAGTATTGGCAAACATTTGCCTATGACTTCCTTCTTTTGGTATTGGCACCCTGTTGTGGTTACAGTCAGTAGCATTTGAAAGAGTCTTCTTCACTTTTAGAATTGTTCTACAGTGAAATTGGGTCAATTTCCTGTGAATTCTTTGATAGTTACTGCTTTGAAAATCCAGTATAAAGGGGTGCCTGGGTGGCTCAGTCGTTAAGCGTCTCCCTTCAGCTCAGGTCATAATCCCAGAGTCCCGGAATCGCACCCCGCATTCGGGCTCCCTGCTCTGTGGGAAGCCTGCTTCTCCCTCTCCCACTCCCCCTGCTTGTGTTCCCTTTCTCGCTGTCTCTCTCTCTGTCAAATAAATAAGTAAAATATTAAAAAAAAAAAAAAGAAAATCCCGTATATGTATTTATGTTCAAGTCACTCTCCTCTTAGCTGTTAGTAAAACCAATAAGTCTAGGGATGCCTGGGTGGCTCAGTCGGTTAAGCGTCTGCCTTCGGCTCAGGTCATGATCTCAGGGTCTTGGGATCGAGTTCCGCATCGGGCTCCCTGCTCACCAGGGAGTCTCTTTCTCCCTCTCCCTCTGTCTCTTCCCCCTGCTCATGCTCTCTCTCAAATAAATAAATAAAATCTTAAAAAAAAATAAAAATAAAACCAATAAGTCTAGACTGGGTTATACTGTAATAACAACCCCCAAACTTAAGAGATTTAACACAATGGTGTTTGTTTAATTTATGTTCACTCTGGGTTAGCTGGGAGCTTTGCCCCATGTTGTCCTCTTTCTGAGACTTGGTTTAACAGAGAAGGCCTCATTTTGAGTGTTGTCATTCATCATAGCAGAAGAAAAATGTGTCGCGAGTCATGAAAATATATTGACTGTGAAAAAACTCCGGGAAGTTACATCTGTCACTGCACATTTCATTGGCCAAATCAAGTCATGGCTATACCTAATTCAAGGAAGTGGGGAAGTACACATGTGTAGAGAACTAGAAACATTTGAAGTGTCCACCCTTTTTCTGAACAGGTATTCTCCTTCTTACATATAGTTCATCCTTGGCCCTTCCCAGTGGACATAACCCCCAAATCCCATCCAGTCATTGTTTCAAGCTCAAAGTCCAGGATCTCTGAGTAATTCCCAGTAATGCTAATCTCTTATCAGTCTGGACATTATAAGTTATCTGTTTCCCACCCCCAGTTGAATACATAGGGTAGTGTCGGGACAAATATGTATAAGTGTTCCCATTTGGGGAGGAGAAGAATGGAAGACACACACCAGACTCGAGACTGTAGGAACTCTGAAATCTCACTGGGCAGATATTGCTAGGGCTCTTGTTCTGTTCACCGGGTTCTCCAGGTCAGTGCTTTTCAAACTGTCTGTCATGAATGACCAGGGTTTTGTTTTGTTTTTTTTTAATTCTTAATGATTCAAAATCTAAATTTGAATTTTTGTTAACTACAATAAAATTGAATTATAACAAAAATGGAATGAAAACACTTTTCAAATGACAAGCCCAATTTTAAAATTTTTAGATTCAACAGACAGAAAATTATTGTGTAAAATGAGCTATAACAGCTTTTTGACATTTACACTCAATGTCTGTGTTTATCTCATTATTATAGACCAGTAACAAACAGTTCATATTCTGGCACATGCCCTAGGGCATAGTTCTCCATGGTCTTTGGCTTTACTCTGCAGCAGGTCCTTCCATTTTTATTATCCTTGGCTACATCTGAAGTTGGCTTTGGAGAATATGGCCTCTTCCCATGGCTGAGCAGTTTTGTCAGCTTGCTTCCTGATAATAGAAGGGTGGGTGCTAAAGGACTGTTTAAGTTTTAAACCGCTAGTCTCTTGGATGGTGGTGGTTCTTTGAATACCTTTCTTTGAATACCTCGTTAAACATAACCAACAGCAGCTATTGCTCAGTGCTCATCTTCTGTCTACCAGCCTCTTTTAGGGCCATAAATACATTCATTAGCCACACAAGTCTGCGTACATGCTCATTATAAATTCATTAGGTGTGTGTCACCTCCAGAATATTGTAGTGACCGTTTTGTCAAATGTTTTGTCACTCCTTAATGTGGATTGCCAAGCTCCAGTCTCTGATGAAAGTTTCCCTGATTAGGCCCTGAACAGTCCTTGCTCCTTGGCCTCTGAGCCAGTGTTTGGGGTTCTTGTTAAGGTAGCACCTTGTTCTAGTGTGTATACCAGTGAAGATAAACTAGATTATGCTGCCATAATAACCCCTCAAATCTCAGTGGCTTATGACAATAAGGTTTATTTCCCCCCATGTCACATTCTCATTGCATATCAGTGAGGGTTCTCTGTGTTGTGCTCATTCTGGGACTCATGCTGAGGAGTAGCCACCAACTGAGCATTTTTAATGACTGCGAGAGAAGAAAGTAAGTCCTGCTCTACCACAGACTAGCTGTTAAACTGTTGCCCGAACAAGACATGCCACTTTTGCTTACATTTTATTGGCCAGAGTAAGTCACCCGGTGGCCACAACCAATTCACTAGAGGTGGGAAGTGCAGGAAGTTAAGTATAATCCAACCTTCTATAGGAGAACTGGAGCTATTTACCCCATACCAATGAACTACTACACCAAAGTACCAAGGTTACATTTCTCCCAAGGTACTCATCTCTTTGTTGATATTTAGATGTTGTGTGTGTGTGTTTTTTTTAAGATTTTTACTTATTTGTTTTTGCAAGAGAGGGGGAGGATAGGGGGTGAGGGAGAAGCAGACTCCCCGCTGAGCAGGGACTTGATCCCAGGACCTTGAGATCATGACCTGAGCCGAAGGTAGATGGATGCTTAACCAACTGAGCCACCCAGGCACCCGATATTTAGATTTTGAATCATTAAGTATCGTTTTCATTCTATTTTCTACTTACTGAAGAAAGAGAGTCACTGAGTACCTTCTGTATCTTTGTTTTTACTCTGTTCTCACTGGTATTCTCATTCCCCTACCCTTTCCCATTCATACTTCCCTTCTCTTTGGTTTAAAGACATTTTTATATGGAGAACATGTCTCTGGGCAAATGTATTTTATTTTCCATGCATGTGAAATGAACATTCTTCTTTGGCCCCACAGGGATAGGTTGAATTAATATGCATAGACGCTATGGAATATTTGATTACATACAAGTAATTCTAATTTTTAATTTTCATTTGTATTATTTTTTTAGATTTTTAAAAAATTTTTTATTATTTGAGAGCGAGAATGAGAGAGAGAGCACGAGAGGGGGGAGGGTGAAAGGGAGAAGCAGATTCCCCGCTGAGCAGGGAGCCCGATGCAGGACTCCATCCTGGCATTCTGGGATCATGACCCAAGCGGAAGGCAGTTTCTTAACCAACTTAGCCAGCCCCATTTGTATTATTTTAATTCCAGTGTAATCAACATACACTGTTGTGTTAGTTTCAGGTATACAATATAGCAATTCAATTTCATATATTACTCAGTGCTCATCAAGAGAAGTGTACTCCTTTTTTTTTTTTTTTAAAGATTTATTTATTTTAAAGAGAGAGCACGGGCGCGCACGTGAGCTTGGGGAAGGGCAGAGGGAGAGGGAGAGGAAGAAGCCTTAAGCAGATTACCTGCTTAGCATGGAGCCGGTGGCAAGGCTAGATACCAGGACCCTGAGATCTCAACCTGAAACAAAACTAAGAGTTGGACCCTCAACCGACTGATCCACCCAGGTGCCCCAAGAGAAGTGTACTCTTAATCCCCTTCACCTGTTTTACCCATCCCCCTCAACCCACCTCCCCTCTGGTAACCCTCTGTTCTCTATAGTTAAGAGTCTGTTTTTTGGTTTGTAGCTCTATTTTTAATTTGTTTATTTGTTTTGTTTAATTTCCACATTTGAGTGAAATCATATGGTATTTGTCTTTCTCTTATTTCACTTAGCATTATACCTTCTAGATCCATCCATGTTGTTGCAAATGACAGGATTTCATTCTTTTTTATGGCTGAATAATTTATTGTGTATATTCTACAACTTCTTTATCCTTTTATCTAATCATGGACACTTAGGCCGCTTCCATAGTTTGGCAAATGCAAGTAATGCTGCAATAAGCATAAATGTATGTAAATCCTTTTGAATTAATGTTTTTGTATTCTTTGGGTAAATACCCAGTAGTGCAATTATTGGATCATAGGGTAGTTATATTTGTAATTTTGGGGGGAACTTCCATACTGTTTTCCACAGTGGTTGTACCAGTATGCACTCCCACCAACAGTGCATGAGGGTTCCTTTTTCTCCACATCCTCACCAACGCTTTGTTTCTTGAGCTTTTGATTTTAGCCATTCTGATAGGCGCAAGATGATATCTCATTGTGATTTTGATTTGCATTTTCCTGATGATGAGTGATGTTGAGCATATTTTCATGTGTCTGTCGGCCATCTGTATGTCATCTTTGGAAAAATGTTTGTTCTTGTCTTCTGCCCATTTTTAAATTGGATTACTTGGTTTTTTTTGATGTTGAGTTGTGTAAGTTCTTTATATATTTTGGATTCTAACACTTCTTTGGATACGTCATTTGCAGATATCTTCTCCCATTCAGTAGATTGTCTTTTAGTTTTTTGGTTGTTTCCTTTGTTGTGCAGAGCTTTTTATTTTGACGTAGTCCAAATAGAATGACTTTAACTTTTAAAATCAAAATGAAAAGGTACACTATTTAAAGAGTCAGATGGTTCTACGTAAGACTCCAAAAGTCCCCTTGGTATCTTCCTCCTCCAATTTCTTATTCCTTAGAGGCAATTATTTAAATTGCTCCCTGTTTCTTTTGGCATTGATTTTCCTATTTCTAATTAACTTGGCTTTTGGTGTTGTGAAAGCGAAGATTTAGCTCTCTTTTATTCCTCTTCCCACCCTGACTTTGTGTTTCCTTAATTTCTGTCTCCCCATCCTCTGAACTGTGGTTGTCTTGAATTTGGTTAAATCATTATTCAGTGTTTATTTTATTATAACCATGTAAACTATTTCTGGCTGACCTGTGCAATATTCTCTGCTTTAAGTAATTCCTTAAATAATCAAATTTATCAAAGATGGAATAAACTGCAAAGGTTATAGTTACTAATGAGTTCCTGTCCCTGAAAGTATGTATGTGAGAATAATCACCAACATCTCTAATTGACCAAATGCATAGTACTTCCACATCTATAATTTCATTTGTCCAATGAGATAGGTGTGGGAAAACTATTCTAGCACTGAATGTGCAGTTAGACCTTTTGCTGCTACAAAATTCATTCTATGGGAAAAGAATCATATGTTAACCCTACTGTCCAATTTAGTGTTAAAATAACTGAATTGTAACCACAAGCCCAGGAAAAATTATATTTATACTTGAATTGTTCAAATGTACTTTTATTTAAAAGTTTTATCTTTTCATTGTGTTTTAGTTATTTCATATAGTAACAGATATTATATAGTTATTCCCTTAGCCTCAGGATGCATGCATTTCCCACCCTGCCCAATAAAGAAAATATTGAATGACCTATTTTAAACCATTTCCATTAATATAAGTGGCTTTAAAATACACTGGTTTAAAATGGTATAATGTGGGGCGCCTGGGTGGCTCAGTTGGTTGGGCATCTGCCTTCGGCTCAGGTCATGATCCCAGGGTCCTGGGATCAAGCCCCACGTCCGGCTCCTGGCTCGGCGGGGAGCCTGCTTCTCCCTCTCCCTCTGCCTCTCCCCCTGCTCATGCTCTCTCTCTCTGTATCTCTGTGTCTCGAATGAATAAATAAAATCTTAAAAAAAATTAAAAATAAATAAAATGGCTATAATGTGTAATCAGTGTTAATATCAAGGATACCCCTTAATTATATCATTAAAAATACCACTCACAGTCCTCACTCATTCTACTTGAGTTTTTGAACTCTTGGTTCATTATTAAATATTAGTGGCAGATTTGTTCACTGATATAAATTAGCTCTAATGAAAATAATGTTAAGTAATTGATGAGTAATTAGCTTTTTTTTTTTAGGAATACCTGCTTTAAAAAATTTTTTTTAATTTAAATTCAATTAATTAACGTATAATGTATTATTTGTTTCAGGGGTACAGGTCTGTGATTCATTAATCTTATATAATACACAGTGCTCATTACAACACATACCCTCCCCAATGTCCATCACCCAGTTACCCCACTTCACCACCCCCTCCCCTTCAGCAACCCTCAGTTTGTTTCCTAAGATTAAGAGTCTCTTATGGTTTGTCTCCCTCTCTGGTTTTGTCTTGTTTCATTTTTTTTCTCTCTTCCCCGATGATCTGCAGCCATCAAAAAAAAATGAAATCTTGCCATATGCAACAACATGGATGGAACTAGAGGGTATTATTCTAAGTGAAATAAGTCAGAGAAAGACAATTACCATGTGATCTCACTCATATGTGGAATTCAAGAAACAAGGCATAGGATCATAGGAATACCTGCTTCTTAAGGAGAGAAATTATAGGCTTACTGATAAGATTGAAAGAGCAAAGTAGGGCTGCTTGGGTGGCTCAGTTGGTTAAGCATCTGCCTTTGGCTCAGGTCGTGATCCTAGAGTCCTGGCTCCTTGCTCAGCCGGAAGCCTGCTTCTCCCTCTGCTGCACCTACCCCTGCTTGTGTATGCTCTCTCTCTCTCTCTGACAAATAAATAAGTAAAATCTTAAAAAAAGAGAGAGCGAAGTAAATATCCAATTTAGTGTAATTGTCCCTAAGTTTTTCATTCTTTTATCGTTTTATTCTTTACTGAGAAAGTCTACCCCTCTTCTTATGAGTAATTTTTAGCTATTTTTTTACTGTCTCTTGTTTTGGGGTAGTGATCCTTTGTTTGAAAGGTACGGGTTCTGTTTGAAATTAAAAAAAAAATTAAAATTCTCACCTATGCTTGTGGGTGTATCTTTACCTTCTAGAAGTATGATGTATTTATGTTACACTAATTTTCCCAAACTATCTTTTTTTAAACTTAGGTAGTATAGATCATCAGTAGAAAAACTTCCTGAAAGAAGAAATTGTTCAAGAGAAATTTGAAGGTAGCAAAATAGAAGACAAAGAATTGACAACAGGTGCAGAGGATAGCATAGAAGTAAGTACAGCTTGAAAGAAGATGAGAGGAGGATATCTAAAACAAATCTGAGTTCAGAAGATAGAGTTGAATTAAAATATGGGTTGAAAAAGAGGCTTGAATTTCTAAACTGTATAAGTAAGTCTAAGTCATGTATTAAAAGTATATTTAGAAGGAATGTTCTTTAAATAGTTTTAATTGCTATCTTCTAGGGAATTTAAAGTAAAAAGAATGTAGACATAGTAGATACAGATTTTGGATGTCTCACTCCCATTTAATGGTATTAAATAACTGAGTATTGATTGTAAATCTGCTCTAGGTAGAGAAAGATAAAATGCCCAATTTAAAACAAGGATTAAATAATGTTTGAGAATTAATTTTAGAACCCTTAAAAATGACAATTAGCTTAACATACTCTAGTAAATACCTATTAAACTTAAAATATTTCATGTTGCTTTTTCTAGATATCTTTTATATCTTTTGCAAGTATCAAAAATCAATAGTATTAAATCAATGTCATTTTATGTCATCCCTCTCAAATATTTACTAGAGGGAAATAGGAAAGTACAGGCAAAATCAAATATATAAGTAATGCCTTATATTATTCTTTTTGCAGATTTTACTTCATTCATTTGTTTAACAAATTTATTCAGCAAAACTTTGTTGAACACCTATTCTTGCTAGGTATTATCCTAGGCAACAGAACCACAACACTGAACAAAACAGACGAAAATCTCCTGCCCATGTACAACTACAGCTGATGATGTCTTTCAGTTTCAATATATTTAGAGTTGGCATCTCTTTTGTTATGATGTGCGTTTTTTATAAGTCAGCAGTAGACTCTCTATCAGAACTGAGTCCTCAGAAATATTTCAGTACATTGCAACCAGGAAAAGCCTCCTTGGCTTATTTTTGTCAAGCTGGTAAGTATTTTTTATATTCTACATTATTTTTGTGATGTTTCTATTGCTATTTAATCAATATTCTCAGTGGGAATTTATTGTCAGGATTAGTATTATGTGCTATAAAGCTGCTACTAAAATATGTCTGCCTGAGTTTAAATCCTGATTGTGCCACTGTATGATTTTGATCAAGTCACTTAGCCTCTCTGTTTTTGTTGTCATCCATAATGAGGAAATAATATTTGCTTTGTAAATTTGTTGTGAGGATTAAATGAATTTACTCATGTTACTAGTCCATAGTAAATACTAGATAAGAATTAGTGAATAACATCTGAATTTCATCTAGTCATTTCTCAAAGTATACTTTTTGGTATTTTTAGTGAACAAATATTTTAAAAGTGTTTTAAAACTTTAAACGAAGTATCAGTAGTTCTTTTGTTTAATACTCTGCTTCAGCTGTACCATTAATTACACTGATTAACCAATTGAACGTAACTAAAAATTGTAATGGTCTCATTAAGTCTTTATCCCTTAAAAAAAACTATTCTTGGAATTAGTAAGTGAAATGAATCCACATTTCTGTTGGCTCTCTTATAATTGTCATTTGAAAATGGTATTTTAAAATCATTTTGAGGGACTCCTGGGTGGCTCAGTCAGTTAAGTGTTGGACTCTTGATTTCAGCTCAGGTCATGATCTTAGGGTTGTGAGATTGAGCCCCACGATGGGCTCTGTGCTGGGTGTGGAGGCTGCTTGAGATTCTCTTCCCCTCCTGCTGCCTCTCCCCTCACTTGCATGCATTCTCTCTCTCTCTCTCTCTTTCTCTCATAAAAAAAAGCTTTAAAATCATTTTGAAAGTTTTGTGCATGCATCCATGTGTGTTGTGTATGTGGTATTAAACTTGGAAAAATAATGCCAAATGTTAGCTTTAAATTAAACATTCTATTCTTGTTTTAGAAATTTTTAAAATTTACTTACAAAGTTAAAATATATCACAAAAACATTAGAAATAAGAATAATGAGGCAATAGGAAATAAGGGTGTAAAAATATATAACTAGGTATGTTTACTTTATTTATTGTTTTGTCTACTTGTGGGGCAAACTAATCTATTTCTTCTTCAGTTTGCAGCTTTGGGCTTTAATTTTAAAAATTCATCTTTCCTAAGGAGCAAGCCATAAAACATTCATAAAACATTTCTTATTTTAGATTCTCCAAGAACCTCTGTATTTCTTGAAGAACTGAATGAGGCTGTTAAACCTCTCCAGGACTATGGAATTTCAGTTGCAAAGGTAGAAAGACATTTTTTGTTACTAAATTATTAATGACAAACACTTTCCAATTGTATGACTTAAGGCTGAGTATCTAAATATACTTATGTTTCACACCTTTTCCAGATTGGAAAAATAATTTTTTCTACCTTTTTTTATACGAAAAAACAGAAGCACAGGAAGTTCCAGATTATTGTGTAAATTAGTACATGAAGAAAAAAAGCTGTTCAAAATTCTTTAGCTTAGAACTTAATTTATTTTGCAAACTGTTTTATTGAGGCTATAGCTCAGTTTTCAATCCTATAGTTAAGCTTTGTTGTTTTGCCTGACAAATATATTATAATAGATCTCCACATTCAACTATTTATTTTCTGTTAGCACAAACTGAGATACCAAAATTGAGGTAATTGAAGTATTTTTCCTTTTCTGCTCTTCTAGGTCTTTATAATTGCTTATGTTGCAGTTTTTCCTTTATTTTTAGAACAAAGTCAAAACAACCTAACTTGAAATGACATATTTAATTTTTTTCTCAAAAGAATGTTTAAACTTGTCGTTGAGTATTATGGAAAATTTCCACATGCATCATAGATTAGATAGCTCCATGAGCTTTTCATTTACTTTAATCTTAGAATTTGTACCTCAGAAAATTGAATGATTAAAACCCAGTGATTATTAAATTCTCTCAGATTAGTGTCTCCCTGACTTTCTGTGTACATTTATTCTTTCTTAGTTCACTAGCCTTCTACCTCTGAGAGATGGCTGCTGTCCCACTTGGTCCCTGCAGTTAGAGTTCCCAGGGCAGGAATCCTAGAAAGGTTAACTAACCTTGGCTATTAAAGGGAAACTCTTTCTTCTACCCAGAGAACACTTCTGACATCAAATGTGTGAGTTTTCCACACCAATCAGTTCTGACACTAGCTGCCCACTTAGCCCAGATCTCAGAGGTTAAGGACTCAGTCCTATAAGACTGCCCTCCAGTTCAGATGCCAATCACAAGGAGTGGATTCCCAGGTTACCTACAACTTCTGCCTGACTTGGCTACAAATTGGGGGTTCTTACAGCTGCCTCCTTAGGTTCGATAATTTGCTATAATAACTAACAGGATTGAAGGAAGACACTTTGTTTACTATTACTGATTTATTATAAATGATAGAGCCCTGGAATAGCCCAAAGGACGAGATGCATAGGGTGAGGTCTGGAAGTCTTGAGCACAGGAGCTTCTGTCCTCTTCTGGTTTGGACTCTGCCACCCTCCTGGTACTTAGATATGTTCACCACCCTGGAAGCTCTCCAAGACCTATTGTTTAGGGTTTTTATGGGGGTTCCATTTTGTGGACATGATTGATTAAATCTTTGGCTGCTGGTGATTAACTATATCTCCAGCCCTGAGGATAGGAGGTGGGACAGAAAGTTCAACCTTCTAATCATGCCTTGTCCTTTTGGTGAGCAGTCTCCATCTCGAAGCTATATAGGGGCCCCCAGGGATCAGTCACCTCATTAGCATGCAGAAAGATACTCTTAAACACTGCAGGGGTTTCCAAGAGTCTTAGAAGCTCTTATATAAGGAACTGGGGTTAAAGACCAAATATTAGAACAAAAGGTACTCCTAACACTCCTATCGCTCAGGAAATAATAAGGGTTTTAGGAGCCCTGTGTCAGGAACCAGGGGGGCAAAAACCAATTATCTATTTCTTATTATATCACTGCTTAATACTTTAAAAAAATCTTTTTTTATGTCAATTCTATATGTACCTTTGTTAACTTTAAACAACTGATAACACTCTAGAATGATAATGGTGCTCATCTTTGAGGAGCTTTTAATAAAATTCTAAAGTTTAGAAATGAAATACTAAGTTGGTAGGTCATTCAAAAGGGATAATCATGCTGTTTATCTAGTAGCTAGTAACTGTGTATCTAGTAACTAGAATAGAATATTAAGGTTCATGCCCAGGGTGTTGCCTTTATGAACTAACAAAACTTAAAGTCTTGATTTTACAGTTGAGGATGCTAAGCTATGTGGAAAGGAGACTAGTGAATAAGACAGACCTATATTGAGGACCTAACTCAAGCCATCAAGAAATCTTTAGGTTCTATTATCAAATCTTTAGGTTCTATTATCAAAACTTCCCAAATCTGACCCCTCCCTCCCCTTGTCTAAACCTTCATCAGTTCTCATCTGGGAAACTACGGTAGCCTTCTAATAATTAGTCTTTCTCCTCTCACTCTTGTCCCACTAAACTTTTCTCCACACATAAGTCATATCTGTCAGGTCCCTTTGCTACCCCTTCAGAAAGGTTTCCTGTTACAGTTAGGATAAAATAGAAACTCTTCACTCTTGTGGACACTGGCTTCCTCTCTGATTTCATTTTTTGTCCCTTTACCTTGCTCAGTTTGTTCCTGACACCTACAGGTCATCTTTTTGTTACCTGAACCTGCTGGAAGTGTTATTTCCACAAGGCCTTTGCAAATATTTTCCCTTCTGCTTAGAACTCCTCTCTTCCACACATTTATATGATAATCATATGCGTTGTTCCATTCCTTCTGTTCTTTGTGCAAAGGTCACCCCCTCCCCCAAGCCTTCTTTGATTACTATCTAAAATGTCCTGTCACACACTATCCCCTTACTTTTTTTTTCCTATATGGGACTTAACACTACATATTAGTTTTTAAAATTGTCTGTCTCTGCTTTTAGAATGTAAGTTCTAAAGATAAAGATCTTTATTTGGAACCTAACGGTACCCCAGTGACTAGAAGAGTGACTAACATATGGTAGGCATTCATATATATGTTGAATGGGATGAATAGAAAAAAAATCTATTGTCATAATGTCAATCATCACCTATGCTCTGACTTTTAAAAATTCTTGCTAACATTCAGTTTTTTGGCGGGTGTAGCTGTATTCTGACTTTTAATTCTAATTCTTTTTTCCTAATATTTTTTTCTGAGTGTCAGTTCTCCTTTTGTAGCTTTTGAAAATAAATGTAGCTTCCCCAATTGTCATTCTGCTTCCTTAAACTCCATTAAAATTAAATTGAACGACACACACAAAATCCCAAACCCATGGGGCACCTGGGTGGCTCAGTTGGTTAAGTGACTGCCTTCAGCTCAGGTCATGATCCTGGAGTCCTGGGATCGAGTCCCGCATCGGGTGCCCTGCTCAGCGGGGAGTCTGCTTCTCCCTCTGACCCTCCCCCCTCTCATGCCCTCTCTCTCTGTCTCGTTCTTTCTCTCTCAAATAAATAAATAAAATCTTTAAAAAAAAAAACCCAAAACAAAAAAAACCCCAAACCCATTTAAAAAAATCAAACAAAAACAAAATCTAAAATGAAATAACTGTTTTTCTTCCAGCCTTAGTTTAAGTTTTGTTGGTAGCTACCCATTGCCCCATTTCGAAACCTCTTTGTTCTCTTTATCTCTTTCCTTCCCCCTCTATCCCAGGCTGCATACACATGCCTCTTCTTCTCCCTAGTTCTCCTTACTGGATTGGTGAGAAATCTCTTGAACCTCTTCTGTCCTTCTCTGCTTTACTTCAGGTGGCAGTCATCCTTGCCCTGTACTGATGTGATATTTGTTTAACCTGCCACCTTATCTTTGTGCTCTCTTGCCTTCCACTGTATCTTCATGTTGCTGCCAGGATTATTCTTATATTTTTCACACAGAGTCTAGATTATAAACTATCAAGGGCTATTAGGGCTGCTCTGACGTCATCAGTGATTAGGGTTCATTCTTTCTGTGGCACCATGCTCAGCAAGGGTTTCTCCTTTAAAGATGTTTTATGGTCCATGATTACTGCTGGTGCCCCAGCTGCCTTGTCTGTTTTTTGTCAGGAAGAAGTGGAAAAAGAGTATAAGTCAGCTCCCTTTTAAGAACCATCTGGAATCCAACCCCAGTGACTTCTAACACTGTTTGGCCATCTGTAGCTGTTGGGGAGTCTGGAAAAGTCTTTCATTGGGCCACTTGCGTTTAGGGAAGTTCTGGTAGTAGAACAAAAGGAAAGGCTGGATTTTGAATAAGAAATCAGCAGTATCGGGCGCCTGGGTGGCTCAGTCGTTAAGCGTCTGCCTTCGGCTCAGGTCATGATCCCAGGGTCCTGGGATCGAGTCCCACATCGGGCTCCCTGCTCGGCGGGAAGCCTGCTTCTCCCTCTCCCACTCCCCCTGCTTGTGTTCCTGCTCTCTCTCTCTCTCTCTCTGTCAAATAAATAAATAAAATCTTTAAAAAAAATAAAAATAATAATAAAAAAAAGAAACCAGCAGTATCTTTATTCCAGCTGCTGAGATGCTTTCATGCTCCCAACTTAACCACTTACTTCTGCTTCTTGGCTTTTACTCATGATTTTTTTGTCCCGCCTTCATTGTTTCTTTCCTTTTCTACTTGGTTACTTTCTACTTGTTCCATAAGTATTCTCTCAAGTATAATTAAATATAACTCCTGGTGTAGAAATAATTCCTTTCTCGGGGTTACCTCAAGCACTTGAATAAATAAGCAATTATAGGATTCAAATCAGAAAGAAAAGTAAAAGAAAAAATTTGACCTGGAGACAGACTGTGCTGTTTAATTTTCCTTCTTGTTTCCCTAACCAAGAAAGTTGACCTTTTGATATATACTCTAAACCTTAAATATAATCTCTTAAAGGTTAATTGTGTCAAAGAAGAAACATCAAGATACTGTGGAAAAGAAAAGGATTTGGTGAGAGCATATTTATTCAGGTAAAGTATTTTTTTGAGTGTGATAGGCGGATATAAAGCTATACTTCAAGAATATTAAAATATACAAAATATCACTAAGCCAGAATAAAATTGTATACAGTTGTGGGGGGGAGGTCACATGAAGCTTAGCAAATAGTCTAAGTCATAGATTTGTTACCTGTGCTTCAGCTTCCTTATCTATAAAATGAGGTAAAATAGCTATAAAACCTACCTCACAGGCTTGTTTTGAATGTTACATGAGAATTCTTATGTAAACTCCTACTATAAGTGCCTGGAAAGTAAGCACTTCACAAATTTAGTGTTTCAAATAGATCTGTCAGGTCCATATTTGGGTGTGAAAGAAATGTATTTTTGAGAGATCTGCCAATGTCCCAGTTACAGATTCCTCTCCACTTTGGTCTCCTAGTCTCTCAGGTTTCTCAAAGTCTTTTTCTCAAACTGTTGGGATTTGGCCTAAGAAGTGGGGACATATTCTCTCTCCTCAGAGATCAGCTGTAAGGACAGTTCTTTTTCACTCCTACTCGTCTCCTTCCCAGCCCATTTAGGAAAAGTGTGTGTATGTGACTGGGAGGTTGGTAGGAAGCCTTGTTGAGACTTCTGTGCTTTCCCAGTCTTTTTGCCTAGCCCAGGGTCTAGGCTCTTCAAAGTCAACATATTTATTGAGTGAATATTCAATAAATATTTTTGTGTGTTTTACGGTCAGCACGCGGGTAGGTGAAGTGCATGGGATAATGTATAACACCCAGGCTCTAACATCAAAGAACTTAAAACCTACTGTATTAGAGAGACAAGAAAAATGAATTCCAAGGAGATATTTCTCTAATGCTTTTTAAATTTTTTTATAGGGGCAACATCTTACTCAGAGAATTCCCTACTGATACCTTGTTCGACGTGAATGCCATCGTTGCTCATGTTCTCTTGTAAGTACAGGGGGTACACATTCATTTATTGTTATTTATCTCTTGATTTCATTTGAGGCAGCCACAATCCATTAAAATATTTTAGGGTTTTAACATTATATTTGTAGACATTCATTTCATACAAATTCCTGGTCTATCTTCTCCCTATGTAGAGGATCTAAAATGTCTTGAATGGCAAAGGATACAGAAACATCTTTGTATAAAAATGGGAGAGGACACAATCACATGGTCATAGTATTGCTTTTGCTTTTGAATATAACTGTGGAGTAAGGATTTTACCAGGTAAAAAGCTCATCTTTGCTATTCTCACTGGGATTTTTTAAAATGTCTGGCATGCTTCTCACCCCAGTCTGATTTTTCTAGAGTCTGTAGCTCTGTGCCTACTCAGTAGGTGCAGAAACAGTGCAAATAGTCCCAGCACACATCTTAGTGTTTACTGAGAGAGAGAGAGAGAGAGAATCTAAATTTCCTTGGCATAGAATCTTTAGGCCTGGGATTTAGGCCTATGTGGAGTCCATTCTTGCAATCTCTCCCTGAATGAAGTCTGGTTTCCTCTTCGGTGACACAGCTAGAAGCTACGACTTCATCAGGGACACAAGTTTACATGGACTTGTCCAGTTTAATGTTGTATTAGGACTGCTGGCTACTAAGACCTTTGCTGACATTGAGTATCTTTGTTGTCTGCTTGGCTCCCCTCTTCCTTCTCCTCTCGGACTGGATTCCCATAAAAATTGGGTGAAAGTTAAATGACAGGAAATTCAGAACTTACAGGTGAAAAGTTGTGGTTATCACTTTGCAAATGGACACCTTTAAATGTTCCAGTACTCATCATATATAAATGAAAAGATTTTAGAAATCCCTGACAACCATGGAGCCTAAGGCCTGTAGACTAAGAAGCCAATTGTAAAGAGTGAATGGTGGCCTTTGGAGAGGAATTCCAAAGAGCTGATATGGCTTCTGTTCTCTAGGAATTTAGTGTTTTGTTACATAGACAGATACAGAAACAGGAAATATTATGTAGTAAGTAAATTGGTAGCAATTTGTGTGCATGAGGGCTTAAGGATCCACAGCATAGGGAAGAGTTACTTGTGTCTAGAATGAAGGTGGATATTTGTTAAGAAGGCTTCCTGGTGGAGGTGGCACCTGGGATAAATCTTAAAAGGATAAGTGGGAGTTTGCTTGGTGAAGAAACAGAAGGTGGGGAAAGCAGGGGAAACTGTGAACAAAGGCATGGAGGTTTGGAGGGGGGCAGTTTTTTTTTTTAAATAAATTTTTTAGAAGATTTTATTTTTTTTAAGAGAGAGAGAGCAGGGGGAGGGGTAGAGGGAGAAGCTGACTCCCTGCTGAGCAGGGAGCCCATTGTGAGTTGAAATCATGACCTGAGCCAAAGGCAGATGCTTAACTGACTGAGCCACCCAGGCGCCACATGGAGGGGGGCAGTTTTTACTGGAGTATGAAATGTGAAGCAGGAGATTATAGCAGAAGAGTAGGTATGGGGGTCAGATGAAGGGATATTTGTTTACCATGTGAAGAGGTTGAGGCTTTGGGGTAGCCACTGGAGGGTGAGGAGTTTAGCTCCAAGCCAGAATCCTTGCGTGACCTATGAGTCCTGACCATAGGCAATTATAGTCATTGTCTGGCAGGCCTCCTAGGGGAAAGGTGCCCTGCCCACACCAGACTGGGTGCATGCCCAGTGCATTGTGTTTTCTAGAGAAAATTGAGGTCCAAGACTCAGGCACCTAGGCCAGACATGCTCATATGTAACCTGTATTTTTAGCTCAAGTGTCTCCATTCAGAGGCCTCATTATCAGGGACCTTGACTGAGGCACCTCCCAGGTGCTTCTGCTAAGACCTCCTTATCAGGGGTCTTTGGTTGAGGCACATTTCTCCACTTGACTTGGTATCTTTCCACTTCTGGCTCTTCCCCCTTTCTTTCCCCTCAACCCATGAGTCCATAAAGAGTCAGGAGCCTTTTGTTTGGGGCCCCTTGGAATGAGATGCCTCCTTGCACCTGCACTGCACCCACCCGACCCTTGCCTAATGCTGGCCCATGGTGGGCGGGGCAAGGAATGGAGCATTGCAGAACTGGTGCCTCTCTTTTGGCCTCTGGCTTGCACTATCACAGTGAGTGAATAAAGGCTTGATTGTTACTTTAAGTTTGGCTCACTGTCCTGACCACCTCAAAACGTGATTGTTCAACGGAGGATTGTAGGCAGATAAGTGATATACTCAGAATAGTACTTTCGAGCTCTTTCTGGTGGATGTGAGACCGATTTGTGAAGTCCAAGCACACATAGAGACCATTGTGTGTCCATTATACAATCTAGGGAGGTAAAATAGAGATAGCAAAGAGGGGGTTTTCTTTTTAATGCCTAGGAGGTGAAATTAACTGGATTTGCTAAGAGCTAATTTGGTAATAATCAGCAAAAGTACAAACTTGAACTTACTCCCTAATCTCTTCTTTTCTGTCTTTCCAATCTCACTCAACCTCAATCCTCTCTGATCAACATCTGAAGTAGGCAAGAAAGAAGAACAGATTGACAGGGGAAGATGAGTCTACTTCAACAGGGGAATGCCCATCAGACTTGAGACTCTAGTAGGGATCTGTGGGAGTTTGAACCCCTGAGGAGTACAGATGTAGGTGTAGGCAACATACAGGTTATCCAGGGAGCATCTTACACAACACCAACACTTATGGGAAGAAGAAACTGACGGGGAAAAATAAATGTCAAGGAGGTAGAATTGCAAAGAGGCAATGTCCTCAACTGAATTTAAAATGTAAGAAAAAATGACTTGTAGAATATAGTATTTTACAAAAATTCTCAGTAGTGATATTTAGAATGTTGAAGAACTGTGCTAAATGTGCCATGTCATAGCTGCACCTTCCAAATAACCATGAGGGGGAAAAACAATACCTTTCAATCTATCATTCTACTTTTATGTGCTAAAACCATCAGTTTGAGATATCCAGCGCCTGGCAAGCAGTTTCTCTCTCCTGTACTTTTGCCGGTGCATACTATTCATTGAAATAGGACCTGAACTGTTTGGAATCTTTTGCCCATTTTTCTATCATGTTTGAACTTTATTAACTTTTAGATACTTTTTTTTTTTTGATTTATTTTAGAGAGGGAGAGAGAGTGCACAAGTGAGTGGGGGAAGGGGCAGAGGGAGAGAATCTTCTAAGCAGGGAGTCATCCCCAATCTCTTCTTTTCTGTCCCATGACCCATGAGGTCACGACCTGAGCCAAAACCAAGAGTTGGAAGCTTAACACACTGAGTCACCCAGGCGCTGCTAGATACTTTTTTTATATGAAGCAGACACAAACTAGATTCCCCCCAAGTTTGTCATTTATCATCTGAATTTCCCTATTTTTTTTTTTTAAGACTTTATTTATTTGAAAGAGAGAGTGCACATGTGGGAGAGTACAGGGGGAGGGGCAGAGGTACAGAGACAATCTCAAATAGACTCCATGCTGAGCACAGAGCCCCATGTGGGGCTCAATCTCACGACCCTGAGATCATGACCTGAGTTGAAATCGAGTCAGATGCTTAACCAGTTGAACCACTGAGATGCCCGAATTTCCCTATTCTTTAAAGAATTATCTGGTCAGATTTATCTTTTCTCTTCTGAATTATAGGTTTTAAGTTTTACTGTGGTTTCCTTTATGCTTTTGTTTCAAAGGAATTTACCCATTTAAAAAAATAATAGATTTTGTTTATTTATACATTTTTCCAGTTTTATTTTTTATTTATTTTCAAGTTTTTATTTAAATTCCAGTCAACATCCTGTGTAATTATTAGTTTCAGGTGAAGGATTTAGTGATTCATCACTTACATATAACACCCAGTGCTCATCACAACTAGTGCCCGCCTTAATATCCATCACCCATTTAGCCCATCCCTGGCCTACCTCCCTCCATCAATTCTCCATTTATTCTCTGTAGTTAAAGGCCTGTTTTATGGTTTGCCCCCTTCCCTCCCCCGCCATGTTCATTTGTTTTGTTTCTTAAATTCCACATATGAATGAGATCATATGGCATTTGTCTTTTTCTGACTTATTTTGCTTAGCATAATACACTCTGGGTCCATCCATGCTGTTGCAAATGGCAAGATTTCATTCTTTTTGATGGCTGAGTAATATTCCATTACACACACACACACACACACATACACACAAACATACCACATATACACCACATCTTCTTTATCCATTCATCAGTTGATGGACATTTGGGTTCTTTCCATAATTTGCCTGTTGTTAATAATGCTGCCATAAACATTGGGGTGCACGTATCCCTTCAAATCAGTATTTTTGTAGTACAGTTGCTGAATCCTAGGGTAGTTCTATTTTTAATTCTGTGAGGAACCTCCACATTGTTTTCCAGAGTGACCACACCAGTTTGCATTCCCCCCAACACTGCAAGAGGGTTCCCCTTTCCCTGCATCCTTGCCAACATCTGTTGTTTCCTGTGTTGTTATTTTTAGCCATTCTGATGGGAGTGAGGTGATATCTCATTGTAGTTTTTATTTGTATTTCCCTGATGATGAGTGATGTTGAGCATCTTTTCATGTGTCTGTTAACCATCTTGATGTCTTCTTTGGAAAAATGTCTATTCATGTCTTCTGCCCATTTCTTAACTAGGTTATGTGTTTTTTTGGGTATTGAGTTTGTTAAGGTTTTTTTTTTAATTTTTTTTTTTTAAAGATATTATTTGTTTATTTGACAGAGAGAGACACAGCGAGAGAGGGAACACAAGCAGGGGGAGTGGGAGAGGGAGAAGCAGGCTTCCCGCTGAGCAGGGAGCCCGATGCGGGGCTTGATCCCAGGACCCCGGGATCATGACCCGAGCCAAAGGCAGATGCTTGATGACTGAGCCACCCAGGCGCCCTGAGTTTGTTAAGTTCTTTATAGATTTTTAGATACTAACCCTTTATCAGATATGTCGTTTGCAAATATCTTCTCCCATTCCGTAGGCTGCCTTTTAGTTTTGTTGATTGTTTCTGTTGCTGTGCGGGAACTTTTTATCTTGATGAAGTCCCAATAGTTCATTTTTGCTTTTCTTTCCCTTGCCTCCGGAGATGTATGTAGTAGGAAGTTGCTATGGCTGATGTCAAAGAGGTTAGTGCCTATGTTCTCCTCTAGGATTTTGATGGTTTCCTGTCTCATATTTAAGTCTTTCATCCATTTTGAATTTATTTTTGTGTAAGGTGTAAGAAAGTGGTCCAGTTTCATTCTTCTGCATGTTGCTGTCCAGTTTTCCTGACACCATTTGTTGAAGAGACTGTCCTTTTTCCATTGGATATTCTTTTTTTTATTTGTTTCTCCTTTTTTAAAAATTATTTTTAATTTTTTAATTTTTTAAATTTCATTTTATTTTATTATGTTATGTTAGTCACCATACATCATTAGTTTTTTGATGTAGTGATTCATGATTCATTGTTTTCATATAACTTCCAGTTTTATGCATCCTCGGCAAAGAGTTGTAGGTCTATTTCTGGGTTTTCTATTCTGTTTCATTGATCTATGTGCCTGTTTTTGTGCCAGTACCATACTCTCTTGATGACTACAGCTTTGTAATATAACTTGAAATTCAGTATTATGATGTCTCTAGCTTTGCTTTTCTTTTTCAAGGTTGCTTTGGCTATTCGGGGTCTTTTGTGGTTCCATACACATTTTAGGATTATTTGTTCTAGCTCTGTGAAAAATGCTGGTCATTTTTTGATAGGGATTGCATTAAGTGTGTAGATTTCTTTGGGTAGTATAGACATTTTAACAATATTTTTTTTTCCAATCCATGAGCATGGAATGTTTCTTTGTGTCCTCTCTAATTTCTTTCATAAGGGTTCTATAGTTTTCAGAGTACAGCTCTTTTACCTTTTTGGTTAGGTTTATTCCTAAGTATCTTACTGTTTTTGTGCAGTTGTAAATGGGATCGATTCCTTGATTTCTTTTTCTGCTGCTTCATTACTGGTGTATAGAAATGCAGTAGATTTCTGTATATTGACTTTGTATCCTGTGACTTTACTGAATTCATGTATTTCTTGCAATTTTTTGGTGGCATCTTCAGGTTTTCTACATAGTCTCATGTCACCTGCAATTAGTGAGTTTGACTTCTTCCTTACCAATTTGGATGCCTTTTATTTCTTTTTGTTGTCTGTTTGCTGAGGCTAGGACATCTAGTACTATGTTAAATAACAGTGGTGATAGTGGACACCCCTGCCTTGTTCCTGACTGTAAAGGAAAAGCCTTCAGTTTTTCCCCACTGAGGATAATATTAGCTGTGGGTCTTTTGTATATGACCTTTATGATATTGAGGTAATTTCCCTCTACCCCTACTTTATTGAGGGTTTTTATCAAGAAGGATGCTGTACTTTGTCAAATGCTTTTTCTGTATCTATTGAGAGGATCATATGGTTCTTATCCTTTCTTTTACTAATGTGGTATGTCATGTTGATTGATTTGAGAATTGAGCCACCCTTGCAACCTAGGAATATATCCCACTTGATCATGGTGAATGATTCCTTTAATGTACTGTTGGATTTGATATGCTAGTATTTTGTTGAGAAGTTTTACATCCATGTTCATCTGCGATATTGGTCTATAGTTCTCTTTTTTAGTGGGGTCTTTATCTGGATAACACTGGCTCTGTAGAATGAGTTTGGATGTTTTCCTTCCATTTCTATTTTTTTGAGAAGAATAGGTATTAATTCTTTAAATGTTTGGTGGAATTCCCCTGTGAAGGCATCTGGCTCTGGACTTTTGTTTGTTGGGAGATTTTTGATTACTGATTAAATTTCTTTGCTGTGTATTGATGTGTTCAAGTTTTCTATTTCTTCCTGATTCAGTTGGTGGTTTATGTGTTTCTAGGATATTATCCATCTCTTCCAGATTACCCAATTTCTTGGCATACAGTTTTTCGTAATATTCTCTTATAATTGTTTATATTTCTGTGGTGGTGGTTGTGATCTCTTCTCTTTCATTCGCAATTTTATTCATTTAGGTCTTTTTTCTTTTTGATAAGTCTGGCTAGGGGTTTATCAATTTTATTAGTTTTTTCAAAGAATCAGCTCCTGATTTCATTGATCTGTTCTGTTTTTGTTGTTGTTGTTGTTTCTATATTATTTATTTCTCTTCTAATCTTTATTATTTCCCTTCTGCTGCTGGGTTTAGGCTTCATTTATTGTTCTTTTTCTAGCTCCTTTAGGTGTAAGGTTAGGTTGCATATTTACGATTTTTCTTGCGGGGGCGCCTGGGTGGCTCAGTTGGTTAAGCGACTGCCTTTGGCTCAGGTCATGATCCTGGAGTCCCTGGATCGAGTTCCGCATCGGGCTACCTGCTCGGCAGGGAGTCTGCTTCTCCCTCTGACCCTCCCCCCTCTTATGTGCTCTCTTTCTCATTCTCTCTCTCTTTAAAATAAATAAATAAAATAAATAAATAAATAAATAAAATCTTTAAAAAAAAAAAAGATTTTTCTTATGGGCGCCTGGGTGACTCAGTTGGCTAAGCGACTGCCTTCAGCTCAGGTCATGATCCCAGGGTCCTGGGATCGAGTCCCACATCAGGCTCCCCCTGCTCTGCAGGGAGCCTGCTTCTCCCTCTGCCTCTGCCTGCCACTCCCCTGCTTGTGCTCTCTCTCTGTCAAATAAATAAATAAAATCTTTTTTTTTTAATAAATAAAATCTTTAAAAAAAAAAAAAAAGATTTTTCTTGCTTCTTGAGATATGCCTGTATTGCCCTATACTTCCCTCTTAGGACCCTTTTGCTGTTTCCCAAAGCTTTTGGACTGTTGTCTTTCATTTTCATTTATTTCCATGTATTTTTTAAAATTTCTTCTTTAATTTCCTGATTGACCCCTTCATTCATTTTTTTTTCTTTTTAAGTAGAGCCCAATGTAGGGCTTGAACTCATAACTCTGAGATCAAGACCTGAGCTGAGATCAAGAGTTGGATGCTTAACTGCCTGAGCCACCCAGGCTCCCTTACCCACTCATTCTTTAGTATAATGTTCTTTAGCCTCCATGTATTTGTGGTCATTCCAATTTTTTTCTTGTGGTTGACTTCAAGTTTCATACCATTGTGATCAGAAAATATGCATAGTATGATCTCAGTCTTTTTGTACTAGTTGAGGCCTGATTTGTGACCTAGTATGTGATCTATTCTGGAGAAGGTCCCATGTGCACTTGAATGTGTATTCTGCTGCTCTGGGCTGAAATGTTGTGACTGTATCTTTTTTTTTTTTAATTTTTAAAGATTTTATTTATTTATTTATTTGAGAGAGAGAAACAGCATGAGAGGAGAGAGGGTCAGAGGGAGAAGCAGGCTCCCCACTGAGCTTGGAGCCCGATGTGGGACTCGATCCCAGGACTCCGGGACCATGACCCGAGCTGAAGGCAGTCGCTTAACCAACTGAGCCACCCAGGCGCCCGTGACTGTATCTTTTAAGTCCATGTGGTCCAGTGTGTCATTCAAAGCCATTGTTTCCTTGTTGATTTTCTGCTTGGATCATCTGTCCATTGATGTAAGTGGGGCGTTAAAGTCTCCTACTATTATTATATTATTATTAATGAGTTCCTTTATGTTTGTTATTAATTTATTTTATATATTTGGTTGCTCCCAAGTTTTGGGCATAAATACTTATAATTGTTAGATCTTCTTTTTGGATAGACCCCTTCATTATGATGTAGTGCCCTTTTTCAGCTCTTGTTATAGTCTTTGGTTTAAAATCTAGTTTGTCTGATGTAAGTATGGCGACTCTGCCTTTCTTTTGACATCCACTTGCATGGTAAATATTTCTCCATCCCCTCACTTTCAATATACAGGTGTCTTTAGGTCTAAAAAGAGTCTCTTGTAGGCAGCATATAGATGGGTCTTTTTAAAATTTGTTTTTAGGGCGTCTGGGTGGCTCAGTCGTTAGGCGTCTACCTTTGGCCCACATCGAGCTCCCTGCTCCGCGGGAAGCCTGCTTCTCCCTCTCCCACTTCCCCTGCTTGTGTTCCCTCTGTCGCTGTGTCTCTCTCTGTCAAATAAATAAAAAAAATTGTTTTTAAAGATTTTATTTATCCATGAGAGACAGAGACAGAGAGGCAGAGGCAGAGGGAGAAGCAGGCTCCCCGTAGAGCAGGGACTCTGATGTGGAACTTGATCCTAGGACCCTGGGATCATGACCTGAGCCAAACGCAGATGCTCAACCAACTGAGCCACCCAGGCGCCTGGGTCTTTTTTTTTAATCCATTCTGACACCCTATGTCTTTTGATTAGAGCATTTAGTTCATTTACATTCAGAGTGATTCTTGATAGATAGGAATTTTATTACTTGTTTTGTTGTTGTTTCTGGAGATTTTCTTTGTTCCTTTCTAGTCTTTGTCACTTTTGGTCTTTCTTTCCCACTCAAAGAGTCCCCTTTAATATTTCTTACAGGGCTGGTTTAGTGGTCAGGAACTCCTTTTGTTTGTCTGGGAAACTCTTTATCTCTCCTTCTGTTCTGAATGACAGCCTTGCAGGATAGAGCATTCTTGGCAGTATATTTTTCCCATTCAGCATGTTGAATATATCATGCCACTCTCTTCTTGCCTGCTAAGTTTCTTTGGAGAGATCTGTTACTAATCTTATTTGTCTTCCCTTATTCGTTAGGGACTTCTTTTGTCTGCTTCATTTAGGATTTTTTCCTTATTCTATATTTTGCAAATTTTACTCTGATATGTCTTGGTGTTGGCTTGCTTTTGTTGATTTTGATGGCAGTTCTCTGTGCCTCCTTGATTTGGATATCTGTTTCCTTTCCCAGATTGGGGAAGTTTTCAGCTGTAATTTCCTCAAATAAACCTTCTGCCCTCTTTCCCCTCTTCTTCTTCTGGGACTCCTATGATACGAATGTTATTATGCTTTATGGAATCGCTGAGTTCCCTAGGTCTTCATTCATGATCCATTATTTTTCTTTCCCTCTCAGCTTCATTATTTTCCATAATTTTATCTTCTATATCACTTATTTGTTCCTATTCTTCTTCCATCCTTGTGGTCATTACATCCAGTCAGTTTTGCATCTTGGTTATTGAAGTTTTCATTTCAGCCTATGTTTTAGGTCTTTTATCTCTTTGGTAAAGATCTCCCTGGTGTCTTCTATGCTTTTCTCAAGCCCAACTAGTATTCTTATGATTGTTGCTTTACATTCTGGATCAGGAATATTAGTTATATTTGTTTTGATTAGATCCCTGGCTGTGACCTTTTCTTGTTCTTTCTTTTGGGATGAATTCCTCTGTCTTGGCATTTTGTCTAGGTCTCTGTCTTCTTCTTTGTGTTAGGAAAGCCTGTTATGGGGGTGCCTGGGTGGCTCAGTTGGTTGAGCATCTGCCTTTGGCTTGGGTCATGATCCCAGGGTCCTGGGATTGAGCCCCACATCAGGCTCCCTGCTCAGCGGAGAGCCTGCTTCTCCCTCTTTCTCTGCTGCTCCTTCTGCTTATGCTTTCTCTCTCACTCTGTCAAATAAATAAATAAAATCTTAAAAACAAACAAAAATGAAAGCCTGTTATCTTTCCTGCTCTTGAGAGTAATGGTTTTATGAAGAAGAGGTCCTATGCTGTCCAGGGCCTGGTGCTTCAGGAAGTGTTTCAGAGTGTGCACTGTGCTGCAGTGTGTTTTGGCACCTCTTTCCTAAAGGTCAGTCCTCTTCAGAGTTTCTCCTTGCCTGCAGTGGCGAGTGTTTGGACCTTGGCCAGAGTGTGGCTAGTTTTAACTAGTTGTATTCTGGTCTGTTTGTTAAGAGAGACCCGATGCTATTTCCATTAGAGCTGAAGCTTTGTAGAACCTTATGGTTAGTAGATGTGCTAGGTGGGGGATGGGGGGGGTTGTGCTGGTCTTCTTGGGGAGGGGCCCACCACACGGGTTCTCAGGCACACTTGCCCAAGAAAGCAGCACCAGCAGAGCACAGGGGGTGGGGCTTGGTGTAAGCTGTTTAGGCCACCACTGTTGGCTCTGTGCTGCTTACTGAAATTAGTTTATGCTGAGGGGTGGGGGAGGGAAATGGGGCCAACCCTCTTTGTTGTCCCTAGAGTGGGGAATACACACCTGCTGCTGTCCAGGAAGCCCTTCCAGAAGAGCAAAGAATCTCTCCTTGTGTGTCTCAGGCATCCCTCAGATCCCTGCCTTTCCCCTGTCTGTGTTCAGCATGGCTGCCCACGTGGTAGCATAGTGCACCTTGGGGTCTATCCCAGGCAGATTGGCTGAGTTTTAAAACTCCAAACTTTAGGGACCTGGCATGGTGGGGACCTGTGCTGGTCCTCTGGGCAGGGTCTCACTGTACTGGGAGTGATGCAGGTTGTCTCAGAAGGGCAGTTGCACCAAAGTGCAGGGGTTTGGAGTTTGGTATAAAGCACAGCAAAAAGCTGGTGTCCAGGTTAGCTGCCCTCAGCAGGTGTCTTTGCACCTATGCTGAGAGGCGGGGGAGGGAAATAGTGCCCACTAGCTCTTTAGTCCACCTCTCTCAGATGTGCTCCAAGAATGGGGAACTACCTCTCCCATTGGGTCCCAGGGAATCCTCTGATCACGACATCTGCCCCCAGGCTATCTGCCCTCCTTCTCCACAGGAGAACTGCAGCCCCTGCCAGGCTCCACACCAGCCCTGCTGTGGACAGCTAAAACTCTAGTCTTTGAGCCCCACTGGTTGTCAAAAAAAAATCTTGTAAATCAGCTCCTCTCATTTTCCCAGTCAGTGGCTTTGGGGAAGTGTTTTCCTTATGCAATCCCCTGTGCACTCCTCTCTCTCTCTCTCCCTCTCTCCTTCCCTCCCCCCACCTCTCTCTCTCTCTCTCCCTCCCTCCCTCCTCTGTCTGTGACCAGGGCTCCCTCCCCTCTGCAGCACCCATGATCTTTTTCTCCCCCAAACCACATCTCTGCACCTCCTACCTTCCATGATATGTCCTCTTCTCTCCCTCTAGTTGTGCAGTTTATTCTGTCAGTCCTCAGATCAATGTCTTGGGTATTCAAAATGATTTGATATTTATCTACCTGTGTTTGAGGAATGAGGCAAATCTAGGGTCCTCCTACTCCATTTTAGCTTCTCCTCCACTTTTTCCAGTTTTAGAATTTTGTCATAAACAAACAACTTGATTAAAGAGAAGAATTAGTAAATCAAACCTAGGTTCGGCAATTTGTAAATTTCTGCCCATGGTACTGGGAATTCTCTCTGTCTGAGATATGGTTATGAGTGTACAAGACACCACTACTAATCTCTTACCCTTCCAATTTAGAGGATGACCTAGATTTTTTTTTTAAAGATTTTATTTATTTTAAATTAATTTTTTAAAAGATTTTATTTATTTATTTGAGAGAGAGAGAGAGCATGAGAGGGGGGAGGGTCAGAGGGAGAAGCAGACTCCCCGCTCAGCAGGGAGCCTGATGCTGGACTCAATCCTGGGACTCCAGGATCATGACCCAAGCTGAAGGCAGTCACTCAACCAACTGAGCTACCCAGGCACCCTAAAGATTTTATTTATTTTAGAAGAGAGAGAGAGAGCATGAGCATAAGCGGGGGGGGGAGGTTAGCATTAGGAGGGGAGAGAAAGACAAGCAGACTCCACGCTAAATGCAGAGCCTGATATAGGGCTCAACCTCACGACCCTGAGATCATGACCTGAGCCAAAACCAAGAGTTGGATGCTCAACTGACTGTGCCATCCAGGTGCCCCTAGATTTTGTTTTTTTTAGAGCAGTTTTAGATTTAGAGAAAGTTGAGCATATAGTGCAGAGAATTCTGGTATAACTCCTTTTCTGGACTCAATTTCCCTTATTGTTAACATTTTGCATTAGTGTGGTACATTTGTTACAATTGATGAACCAAGATCAATACCTTATTAACAAAAGTACATAGTTTACAGTAGAATTCAGGCTTTCTGTTGTACAGTTCTGTGAGTTTTGACAAATGTGTAATGACATGTATTCACCATTATAGTATCAAACAGAATAGTTTCACTAGCCTAAAAAATTCCCATACTTCACCTGTTTATCCCTCCCTTCCACTCCACAACCACTAATCTTTTTACTGTCTCTGTAGTTTTGCCTTTTCGAGTGTCATATAGTTGGAATCCTACAGATGTAGTTTTCAGATTGACTTCTTTTACTTAGCAGTATTTATTTAAGTTTCCTCCATGTCTTTTCATGGTTTGATGGCTCATTTTTTTAAAATTTTAATTCCAGTATACCTAACATACAGTGCTATATTAGTTTCAGGTGTACAAAATAGTGATTCAGCAATTCCATACATCACCCAGTACTTAATCATGACAAGTGCGCTCCTTAATCCCCATCACCTATTTCACCCATACCCCCCATCCACCTCCCCTCTGGTAACCATCAGTTTGTTCTCTATAGTTAAGAGTCTGTTTCTTGGTTTGTTTCTCTCTTTTTTTTCCTTTGTTCTTTTTTTTGTTCGTTTGTTTCTTAAATTCTACGTATGAGTGAAATCATATGGTATTTGTCTTTCTCTGACTTATTTCACTTAGCATTATACTCTCTAGCTCTATCCAAGTTGTTGCAAATGGCAAGGTTTCATTCTTTTTCATGGCTGAATAATATTCCATTGTATATATATACACTACATCGTTATCCATTCATCTATTGATGGATATTTAGGTTGCTTCCATAATTTGGCTGTTGTAATTAATGCTGCAATAAACATCAGGGTGCATGTATCCCTTTGAACTAGTGTTTTTATATCCTTTGGGTAAGTACCTAGTAGAGCAATTGCTGGATCATAGGGTAGTTCTATTTTTAACTTTTTGAGGAACCTCCATACTGTTTTTCAGAGTGGTTGTACCAGTTTGCATTCCTACCAGCAGTACATGAGGGTTCCTTTTTCTCCACATACTTGCCAACACTTGTTTCTTGTGTTTATTTATTTATTTATTTTGAGGGAGAGAGAGAAAGAGAGAGTGGGGGAGGGGCAGAGAGAGAGGGAGAGAGAGAATCTTTTTTTTTTTAAGATTTTATTTATTTATCTGAGAGAGAGAATGGGAGACAGAGAGCATGAGGGGGGAGGATCAGAGGGAGAAGCAGACTCCGCACTGAGCAGGGAGCCTGATGTGGGACTTGATCCCAGGACTCTAGGATCATGACCTGAGCCGAAGGCAGTTGCTTAACCAACTGAGCCATCCAGGTGCCCCGAGAGAGAGAATCTTAAGCAGGCTCCATGCCCAGTGTGGAGCCCAGCACCAGGTTTGATCTCATGACCCTGAGATCTTGACCTGAGCCAAAATCAGGAGTCTGGACACAACTAATTGAGGCACCCAGGCACCCCTGTTTCTTGTGTTTTTTATTTTAGCCATTCTAACAGGTGTGAGATAGCTAACAGATATCTCACTGTAGTTTTAATTTGCATTTCCCTGATGATGAGTGATGTTGAGCATCTTTTCATGTGTCTCTTGGACATGTGGATGTCTTCTTTGGGGTAATGTCTGTTTATTTCTTCTGGATGGCTCATTTCTTTTGGTCACTGAATAGTATCCCATTGTATGGTTATACCAGTGTTTGTTTATATGTTCACTTATTGAAGACATCTTGGTTGATTCCAAGTTTTGGCAATTATGAATAAAGCTTCTATAAATGTTCCTGTGTAGGTTTTTTTTGTATGGATGTAGTTTTTAACTCATTTGGGTAAATACTTAGGGATGTGATTTCTGGATCATATGGGAGGATTATGTTCAGCTTTGTAAGAAACTGCCAAGCTGTCTTGCAGTGCGGCTTCTACTCTTTTGCATACACACCTACAATGAGTGAGTGAGTTCCTGTTGTTCCACATCCTTGTCAGCATTTGGTATTGTCAATTTTTTTTTTTAATTTTAACCATTCCAGTTGTAATATCTCATTGTTTTAATTTGCAATTTCCTAATTACATATGATGTTGTGCATCTTTTAATATCCTTATTTTCCATCTGTGTATTTTCTTTGGTGGAATATCTATTCAGATCTTTTGCCTATATTTTTGTTTTTTTAAAGATGTATTTATGGTCCTCTGCTTTATATTGCAGAGGACCATAGGGGAAGGAAGGAAAACTGAATGGGAAGAAATCAGAGAGGGAGACAAACCATTAGAGACTCTGGACTCTGGGAAACAAACTGAGGGTTTCAGTGGGGGGATGGGGTAACCAGGTGATGGGTATTAAGGAGGGCACGTGTGGTGATGAGCACTGGGTGTTATACGTAACTAATGAATCATTGAACATTACATCAAAAACTAAAAAAAATATATATTTTAGAGGGGTGGAGGGGCAGAGGGAGAGGGAGAGAGAGAGAATCTCAAGCAGACTCCCTGCTGAGCATGGAGCCCCACACGGGGCTCAGTCACACAACCCTGAGATCATGACCTGAGCAAAATCAAGAGTTGGATGCTTAACTGACTGAGCCACCCAGGTGCCCCATCTTTTGCCCATATTTTAATTAGATTGTTTTGTTATTGTTGAAGTTTTGTGTTTTTGACAACCAAGAATCTTTATTTTTTAATTTTATTATTTTTTTTACTGAAGTATAATTGACACACAATAGCCTATTAGTGTTTGGTGTACATAATAGGGATTTGATGTTTTTATACGTTGCAAAATTATTTCAACAATTGCCATCTGTCACCATGTAAAATTATTATAATACCGTTGACTACTGTCACCATGTTGTACATTACATCTCCATGACTTTATTTTTTTATTTTTTATTTTCTTTGCTGCAGCACTTTATTTTCCTCACACAATGATGCTTTGCTGGGGCCTAATGTTTTCTCATGACAGTAGAAAATCAAAATTTACTGTCATATTAAAGAATTGAGAATTGGTACAAAAGCCTTACATAAGTTAAAAGGATGAATAAATTTATAGTTGTAAATGCAAACTGTTTTCCGGCTCACAGCAATTAACAGTCCACAGTGTTCTGGCAGGAAAACATTGGGTAAGAAAGGAAAGTGGGTCCTAAGGCTTGGACATTCCCAAGCCTGTCAGACCAGCAAGGTAGAAGTGACAACTGGTTCAGGACTCTTGCCAGCCTCTAGAGAAATCCTGGAATAGGCAGCTCTTACACATTAATACCTTGCACAGATCAAGAACCTCATGGTCTTGCAGATTCTCATCAAACCAATGGATTTCTCTTTCCATGACTTTATTTTTTTTTTAATTTTATTTTATTATGTTATGTTAATCACCATACATCATTAGTTTTTGATGTAGTGATCCACGATTCATTGTTTTCATATAACACCCAGTGCTCCATGCATTCCATGACTTTATTTTATAACTGAGAGTTTGTACCTTTTAATTCCCTTCACCTATTTTGCCCTCAACCCCTCCTACTTTGAGTCTGTTTTGTTCTTTTGTTTTTTAGATTCCACATGTAAGTGAAATCTTATAGTATTTGTCTTTCTCTGTTTGACTTCCTTCACTTAGCAGAATACACTCTAGGTCCATCCATGTTATCTCAAATGGTAAGATTTCATTCTGTTTTGGGTGCCTGCGTGGCTCAGTTGGTTAAGCGACTGCCTTCAGCTCAGGTCATGATCCCAGGGTCCTGGGATCGAGCCCTGCGTTGGGCTCCCTGCTTGGCGGGAAGCCTGCTTGTCACTCTCCCACTCTCCCTGCTTGTGTTCCCTCTCCCGCTGTCTCTCTCTCTCTGTTAAAATAAATAAATAAAAAATCTTTTAAAAAAAAAGATTTCATTCTGTTTTATGACTAATACTACATTGTGTGTATGTGTGTGTGTGTATCACATTTTTTTAAAATCCATTCATCCATAGATACTTAGATTGCTTCTATATTTTGGCTATTGTAAATAATGCTGCAATGAATATAGAAGTGCATATATTTTTACAGATCGGTGTTTTTGTTTCCTTCAGATAAATACCCACAAGTAGGATTGCTGAATCATATGGTAGTTCTATTTGTAATTTTTTGAGGAACTTCCATACTGTTTTCCATATTGGCTATACCAATTTACATTCCCACCAATAGTGTACAAGGGATCCTTTTTCTCTATATCCTCAAGAGCAGTTTTTTTTTAAATCATTTTGATAATAGCCAATCTGACAAGTGTGAGGTAATATTGTGGTTTTGATTTGCATTTCCTTGATGATTAGTGATGTTGAGCATCTTTTCATGCACCTGTTGGCTATCTGTATGTCTTCTTTGGAAAAATGTCTATTCAAGTCCTCTGCCCATTTTTTAATTGGGTTATTTGGGGTTTTTTTGATATTAAGTTGTATAAGTCCTTTATATATTTTGAATATTAACTCCTTATTTTTTTACATTTTTTTATTATGTTAATCACCATACATTACATCATTAGTTTTTGATGTAGTGTTCCATGATTCATTGTTTGTGCATAACACCCAGTGCTCCATGAGGAACATGCCCTCTTTAATACCCATCACCAGGCTAACCCATCCTCCCACCC
>NC_138377.1:41807506-41873950 GCF_054177405.1 Leptonychotes weddellii
TTAAAGTGATGATTCTGAACTCTAGATCCGACATCGTACTAATGTCCGTATTGAGTAGGTCCCTGGCAGTAGGTACTATCTCTTGTTCTTTTTGTTGAGGTGATTTTTTCCATCTTGTCATTTTGTCTAGAGGAGAATAGATTAATGAGAGAACAAAATGGGCTAACAGGGTAACAACGTCCCCAGAAAATATACTCTAAAAAAATCAGAAAAGACCTGAAGCTGGGGGAAAAGAAAGGGAAAGAAAGGAAAAAGAAAAAGAAAAAAAAAAGAAAAAGATAAAAACAAACAAAAACAGAACAAAACAAACAAAAAAACAGAATATGATCAAATATGATCAGGTTGGTGCATAGATCAGTGCCACACACTAGATTTTGGGTGTATTTTGGTCTGTTAGAAGATAGTGCCTCCCAAAATTTTAAAGAAAGAAAACTTATATATGTACAAAAAATAAGGGTTGATATGATGAAGGGGTGGAATATGATTGTAAAGATGAAAATTGTAAAAAATTTTAGAAAAAGAATTGATAAGTTGTTTGAAAAAAGAAAGAAGAGGATTTTAAAAAAAAAAGGAGGGAGAGAATGTGATCAGTCAGGAGAGTAGAACAAAACCATACACTAGAGATTTAGGGTATATTTTGATCTGTTAGAAGAAACTGTCTCAAAATTTTAAAGAGAGAATATCTTATATATATACGCCAAAAATAAGGGTAACTACTATGAAGGTATAGAATATGACTCTAAAAATGAAAAATAAAAATGTTTTTTAAAAAGGAGATTGATAAGATGTTGGTTGAAAAAGGGAAAAAGAAAAATTAAAAAAAAAAAAGACAGTTAAAAAAAATTAACTTTGAAAGACTAAAGAATCATGGTAAAAAAGCCATGGATTCTATGTGCATTATTCCCCTAGCGCTGGAGTTCTGCCATTCTCATTGATCGGTAAACTTGGTCTTGGCTGGCTGTTCTCGCTGATCTTCTGGGGGAAGGGCCTGTTGGCTGTGGTTCCCAAATGCCTTTGCTGGAGGCGGAATTGCCCCACCCTTGCCCGGTCTGGGCTAGGTAATCTGCTCGGATTTGCTCTCGGGAGCTTTTGTTCCCTGCACGCTTTCCCTACAGCTTTGGAGGATGAGAGTGAAAATGGGGGCCTCCCAGTCTCTGCCCCGGAGGAGCCGAGAACTTGGGGCCCCACTCCTCAGTGAGCCCCCAGAGAAAAGCAGTCAGTCGCTCCCGTCTCCCCGGTCTCCGGCCACACTCTGTGCTCACCCGGCCTGTGACAGAGCATTTCTATCTCTGGCACCCGACTCGGTTTGGTCTCCAAACCCAGCAGATCCCTGCGGTGCGCTCCCGTGCCGCTCCTCCCGGGGGAGGAAGGGGAGTCTCCCCAGATCTGCCACTTGTTGGGTCCCTGCTGGAGGAGCAGTGGCCCGACTGTGCCACGGATCACGGTTTATGGCAGCCCCGAGCTGAGAGGCCTCTCCTCGGCTCCGTCTCTGCAGCCGGCTTCCCTGCTCTGATACCTGGGAGCTCTGCCGCACTCAGGCACCCCCGGTCTTTCTGTGACCCCAAGGGTCCTGAGACCACACTGTCCCATGAGGGTTTTACCCCCCCGCTTAGCCACTGGAACAATGTCCCTCAGTGGAGCCGACTTCTAAAAGTTCCAATTTTGTGCTCCGCGGCTCTATCACTTGCCAGAAGTGACTGATGGAGGCCCCCTCCCCCGCCATCTATCCTGCCGAATATCACCTCCGATTCACTTCTCCGCACGTCCTGTGTTCCAGAAAGTGGTTGCTTTTCTGTTCAGAGAGTTGTTGCTATTCTTTCCTTCGATCTCCTGTTGAGTTTGTAGGTGTTCAGAATGTTTTGATCCCTATCCAGTTGAATTCCTGAGACCAGAGGAAATCCAGGTCTCCTACTCCTCTGCCATTTTGCTCTGCCTCCTAACTCCTTATTGGATGTACAATTTGCTAATATCTTCTTCCATTCAAGAGGTTGTCTTTTCCTTATGATTTTCTTCGCTGTGTAAAAGCTTTTTAGTTTGGTATACTCCCATTTGTTTGTTTTAGCTTGTTTTGCTTTTTGCTGTCCAAAAAAATATTGCTAAGACAGATATGAAAGAGCTTACTGCCTATGTTTTCTTCCAGGAATTTTATGTTCCAGGTCTTACATTCCAGGTCTTTAATCCATTTTATTTTGGTACATGGTATAATATAGTGGTCCAGTTTTATTCTTTTGCATGTAGCTATCCAGTTTTCCCAACACCATTTAAGAGTTCTTTTGTGTATCTTGAATACAAATTCTTTATTAGACATGTTGCAAATATTCTGTCCCAGGCTTGGCTTTTTTTCATTCTCTTAACAGTGTCTTTGACAAAGCAGGAGTTTTTAATAATAATAATGAAGTCCAGCTTAACAATTTTTTCTTTATGGATTGTACTTTCAGTGTTGTATCCAAAAATTCATTGCCAAATCCGAGGTCACCAAGATTTTCTTCTATATTATCTTCTATAAGTTTTATAGAAGTTTGTATGTTTTACATTTAGATATATGATTCATTTGAGTTACTCTTGTGAAAGTGTAAAGCCGGTGTCTAATTTCATTTGTTTGCATGTGGATGTCCAGTTGTTTTAGCTATCCTTTCTTCATTAAATTGCTTTTTCTCCTTTGTCAAAGATGAGACTCTATTTGTGTGGTTTCAGTTTTAAACATAAAGCTTTGATGTTTGGAATTTAACTAGTATAGGGATGGATTTAGCTCTATACTAGCCAGGTAGCTACACAGTTGTCTCAGTACAACTGAGGTTAGTGAATCTCTTTACTATTCAAGACATTACCTTTTATACTAAACTCTCATGTGTATATATATACATACATACTAGTACCGTTGCTTTAATTATTGAGGCTTTATAATATGAAGGTCCAGCCCCTTCATATTTCTGTTTTCAGAATTGCTTGTTCGTTTTGTTTACATATGACATTTAAAATTAGCTTGTCCACTTTCTCCCCCTCCCTGACTAAATCCTACTGGCATTAAATTTATAAATTTGTTTTTAGGGACAATTGACATCTTTATAATGAATCTTTCCATCCCAGACCTGATGTCTTTCCATTTGTTCAGCTTTTCTTTTGTGACCTCCAGTAGAGTTTTAATGCTTTCATCATTTATGACTGGACACTTAAATATATTGCTAGGTATTTTATCTCTTTAGTTTCTATTATAAATGGGTTCTTTTCTTTCATTGTCTCCTAGCATACACATATTAATATTTTATGTGTGTATATGTATGTATAATATATGTGTATGGGAAAGATAGAAGTATAATGTATAATTATATGTATTAAGTTTATGTCCTTTGACCTTACTGAATTTTTATTATTTTAAAGAAGACTGGAAAAACAAACTAGTTAGATTACAGTAATAATACCTTTATTGTAGAATGCATGAAAAATATAGAAAGCCATGAAAAGCCCACCTAAAATTCTTCATAATCCCATTTCCTAGAGCTAAATAGTTATTTATTTTTGTTTATATCCTTAAGTTTTTTTCGTAAGACACTGTTATTTGATATTAATATATATATAAGAGCTTTGTCTTTTTTTCTAAGACACCATTATCTGATACTAAATATATATATGAGCTATATCTGTGTGTATATATATATCTATATATGTAAGTATATTATATAGGAGGTATATAGTTATATATAAATAATTCTTCTAAGTTTAAGTTAAGCATTTTATTAGGCAATAAACTGATGAGCCAAAGCTTACCGGCATTTATTCAAATATGTTAATTTCAATTAATTTGTCAGTTATTTGTGACTCAAATCCACTTCTTAGCCTTGTAATCAAGAAGAAAAAATATTTGTAGATTATATTGTTTTTATATTTCTCAAAATACTTGTATATATACTCAAAACTTGCATTTGAGAATATTTATATTGCTTTATTTGGCTTGCTTTTTAAAAATGTGTAAACCCATGCTGTTACTTTTTTCTTCAAAGCATTTGAATTTGTTCTTTATGTAGAATGTTTTCATTGAGATCAGCGATCTGCAATTATATTTGAACTTTGCTTCTTTGGCAACAGAAAAGATCAAGGTTTTAGCTAACTTTTATTCTCTGAATATAGGAAAATTGTGTTTAGGAGAAAGATTAAGTTAGTAAAAATCTAAGAATAGAATAATACATATAAAGTTAGGGTAAGCTTTATCTATTTTTGGACCGTTATGGCCAGTTAAGTAGTGTTTTTTGGTAAGATATTTAAAATACTCCTAAAATATCATTGATTAAAAATATACTGACATATTGGTCTATTAAAATTTTCCTACATTGGGGCGCCTGGGTGGCTCAGTCAGTTAAGCCTCTGACTATTGATTTTGGCTCCAGGTCATGATCTCAGGGTCGAGCCCGATGCTCGGCTCTGTGCTGGGTGTGGAGCCTCCTTAAGATTCTCTCTCTCCCTCTCCCCCACCCCTACTTGTGCACATGTGTGTGCAGGCACACATGAGCGTGCATGGGTGTTTGCTCACTCTCAGAAAATTTTTTTTCCTTGCATTGATATTTCAGGATATATTAAGTGAAATAAACCAAGTGTTTTAGAGAGTAGCACAGCACCATGTATGTAAGATGGCATGTATTAAGTCTAGATCTCTGAAGGGTCTCTGATGTTACCCTACTTGTATATATAATTGCAGAAACACTAGGGCTGTGAATCAGAAGTCAGACCACAGAGCAGTGACAGCAGCTAGGGTAGCATGGTAGTACTAGGTCCTCCTTACCTGGTTCTCCATAGAGCAACAAGGTGAGAGCCATATGCTTACACCTGGACTTATAGCGAGATTTGGAGAAGGAGAACTCTGAAATTATGACTCTCTGAGCTTCTTTTTTTTATTAGATTTTATTTATTTTTTTGAGAGAGCTCGAGAGAGCACAAGCAGGGGGAGCAGCAGAGGGAGAAGTAGAAGCAGGCTTTCCGCTGAGCAGGGAGCCCTGATGTGGGGCTCGATCCCAGAATCCTGGGATCATGACCTGAGCCGAAGGCAGACATTTAACCAACTGAGCCACCCAGGGGCCCATGAATCTCTGAGCTTCTATAAGAGCTGACACATCTAATCTTTCTTTCTAGAGGTAGAGTGGTTGCTCAGCTTATTTTTTTTCTCTGAAAGTAAACAGATCCTCTCTGGGGCAGGAGAAGATCTCTGCTCCTAAATTTAACCTTTGGCTTCAGGGAGGATAGGAAAGGTTTTATTGCTCCTTGAATGGGAGCTTGTGGCTTCAGAGAAAGGAGGCAAGCTTAGAAGGTGCAGAGGAGACCTCCAATGTTATGTCATGCTAGGTTTCATCTGTAGGAGACTTGGACTGTGTAGGAACACTGAGAAATCCAGGGAGCATTGTCTTGTAACAGAGACACATATAAGTACATGTTTATGGCTTATATGTATATGGTGTACATATTCAAGGTTCACAGGAAACTGATAATATTGGTTTACAGGAAGGGAATGGGGAAGCTGGGATTGGGGGAAGGCGTATAGGTAGACTCAACTCTTCAATACAAACGTACCTTGTGTTTTGAACCATATGGAAATTGTTACCAATTTGCAAAATAAATAAAATTTAAATTGAGAATTGGGATTTATAGTCTAAAAGTTCTTAGCCCTGTTTTCTAAAATATACATAGTTAAAACTGGTGGAATTGAGTGGTTTGATAACCATATAAGGAAAATTTTATTCCCAGCTTCTGGATGAAAAAGGGTGATATTTAGAAAAAGAGAGTTAAAATAGCAACTAATCTTTATTTGTTGATTGAGAATATCATATATCTAACCAGTGTGAGGCAGGTCAGGTAGAGGATAGGAGATTAAGGCACTATAATCTCAAATGTGGATTGGAAAGTTGTATGATATATGAAGAAGTCAGGATTTACTGAGGATTTGAGTCCCCATTCCTGATTTTCCATAGTGTGATCTGAGCAATTTATCTTTTCTGGTTTTCCTCATTTTTAAATGTTACGATTGCAACCTCATGAGATTGTTGTGAAGATCAAATAAGGTAATGCCTGTGAAAATAAATTGTGGGTTTTAGCCAGTACTCTGTGAGTGTTAGTTGCTTTTTTCTGTGTAAATGCAGGAAGTCTCCTTTTGCAATTAAGAAAAAAAAAAAAAGGAATCCAAATTCAGATGTTCTGTTTCACACACAGCGCTAACAGAAGTGAGTTCATGCGAGTTCATGCTGTGATAGTTGCTGTGATATTTGCAGTGAGGTAGCAGTTGCAAAGAAGGACCATCCTTATAGTCATTGTTGATTCCTAAACGCCATCAAATGATGCAAAAGGAAAGATTATACAGGACTATAAGAAACAATGAAAGCTCATGAACTCTTCATTAAAATGTGGTACTTGGTATTCTTGTGACAGTGTTTTGTCACAAAGTGGTTTCTTTCCCTTTAAATTAACATACTACTTATTAAAATATGAACTTCAAATATTAGGGGAGTTATTTTCAACTATCATAATTTCTGCTAATATTTTGTCCTTTAATACATTATTGCCAAGCCAGGCTATTAAGTCTTAAGGTGACGTTATTATAGAACCTCTGGAAAAAGCTACTCTTAGAAGTGTCTTCCTCTAAGATCCTAAACTGCACCCATGCTGGTCCTGTCTTAATAGGTTTGGCTGTTGCTTGTTCTTTTATCTGTGTCAAGTTTGTTAGTGCACAGTATTGTCAGGTGGGTTCCTGTTTGATAGTGACATACTTTTTACTGGGAAATTGTAATAAAAAATTACTTTCTTGGATTTGAATTCCTCACAGCTCTATGTTAACTGGTAGAAGTGATTATTTCCCCATACGGTGCCCTTTTATACCAAGTCCTTATACCAGTGCATAGCACTATGCATGACATGTATTAGGTGTTCATAAAATATTGGATTGATGGATGAGTGAATTTGGAAGCTTCACTCTTTGGTTGTTAAAAATGGGAGAAGCAGAAATCCTTTCATGTTACAAGCCTGCAAGATTGTTTCTGGTGATACAGTTTTATAAGGAGTAAGCTAATAGAATATACAATATACGACAAAAAGGATAAGACCCGTATTTGTGTATTTGTGAATTTGTTATTACTTGTACTCTCCATTTATATTTCAGAGGTGGCTTCTGTTTGTTATTTTAACTGTATTAATTTAGAAAATGCTTAATAAATATTTTGGGATATTTCATTTTATACATGGATCTGCCCAGTCACAATGTAATTAATTTAGATAAAAGTAATTTGTTCCTCTCCCAGTGTTGTTTTTCCTCCTTCCCCTTCCCTTTTTTTCTTTCTTTCTTTTAAAAAAAAAAAAATTTTTTTTTTTAATAAGGATTTGGTATGGCAAAATAGAAGGTAACATTTCCTTTTTACTGGTTTTTTTTTTAGGAATAATGACCCAAACCTAATGTAAAAATAGTCTTTTTTTTTTTTCTGAAAAAAGGCTGAACGGCCTGCTGCTCCAAAAGCAGGATCAAGTAGACTCTTCAGTTTCTTCCTTTCCTTCCTTGCTTTTTTTTTTTTTTTTTGGCACCGGTTCAGTTCTGGGCCATATTATAGTTTTGATAGGAGGGTCTCAGGAAAAGCATGCCAAAGAAAAGGAAGGCCTTTCTGGGGCGGGAAGAGCTTCCAAGGTCAGAGCAGCTCCAGACTGTTTCACCCCATCATTAAACAAGAAAATGCCAAGACAGGCTTTTCCTTTTACCCATTTCTGTCAGGAGTTCTCCTCTTTGTGACTAGAGTGAAGGAGCACAGGCTTGTGAATGGATCCTAGAGATCCCTGCATGTCCCCATATTCTAGAAATTAACATTAAAAATGTGTTAAAGCTAGGAAGCCACTGGGAACAATCACGGAGGTCATTAGATTATGAATGTCATTAGTTTTGGTTATTATTACCTCATGGATAATGACTACTTAATGAGCTTTGGGACATTAGGCAAGGTAACCTCTCTAAGAGAGCCCCGTGACCTTATCTCTAAAATGGAGTTAATGATAGTACTGATCTCAGATGGTTGCTATGAAAATTAAGCAAGACTGAGTGCATTTCTGAGTGTTTTTAGTTTTAAAAGCCTCAAAATCTGGGTCTGACTGGCTTAAGCAGAAAAGGATTTGGAGTGGATATAGGAAATCTCAGGCTTGCTAGAAGGACTGGAGAACTGGACTCAGAGTTAATACGGTTCTAAATTAGAGTCAAAAGCATGACCCACAACTAGTCTGGGAGCGACGGCTGCATTAGTGCTGAGTGTCAGATGCGACAGCTTGCCTCACCTGTGCTGGGCTGTCATTGACACTGTTGTCACTCCTGCTTTTAAAGCTGACTATTGCTCTACTGCTTCTTGAAATAATTCTGTACTGTCCCTTATTCTTTACATCACTGGCTCCTGATCCAGAATGTCAGGCAAGTGATTCTGGGTCATATGGCCGTGCCTTGCAGCAGGGAGCCTAGAAGAGCAAATTTATGATATTATTAGCTTTCGTGGGGGGATTTGGGCTCTGCCCACTGTGAAGACATAGAAAACCGGAAATCCCCAAAGCAAAAGAGAGTTCAGAGCTGGGCAGTCCCCAGACTGATAAAATTGCCACTACCGTGGAGTGCTTTGTACTATGCCTGACATGTGGTAGGTGCCCCCCAAACGTTGGCTTTTGTTAATTTATATTTGCCAGTTTTTTTTTTTTTAAAGATTCTATTTATTTATTTGACAGAGAGAGAGAGAGCACAAGTAGGCAAAGAAGCAGGCAGATGGAGAGGGAGAAGCAGGCTCCCCGCAGAGCAGGGAGCCCAATGCGGGACTCCATCCCAGGGCCCTGGGATCATGACCTGAGCCAAAAGCAGCCGCTTAACTGACTGAGCCACCCAGGCGCCCCTATATTTGCCAGTTTTACTGAGAAACAAGGTTAGGGAGATTTGTACTCCCAGATAGGATTTTTGAAGCAAGTGGATTAGATCTGCTAGAGCAATAAAGATAAATGGGCAGATGTAATTTCCAAGCCTAGAATTTACGTGCTAGTCCAATTAAGTTCACTAGATGTCCTCTCCCTCTGGACTGAAATATTTCAAGGGTAATTCTGGACAGGTTAGCCAAAATGTATAAGCAACAAACAACCCAGGTTGCCACCGAGACTCCCCTGCCATTCATTAGTTGCCTCCCTTTTCACCTGGTTTCCCATTTATGAGTGGTCAGTACTAAACATAGTTTAGAAAGTTCTGGCCTCAGTGTCAGAAGACCTGGATTTGAATCTCAGCTCTACCTGTGACTACCACTCTGATCTGGACAGGTTACATAATCCCTCAGGTTGTTCCATGTGTGTATAATAAAGAATATTTAGATCAGATACAGTCAGCTGGAGTCTGGCATGCAACTCTTTTGCTGACTTGTTCAGTCTCACTGAGCTGCACCTGGAACACACCGACTTGGTCAAAGTGAACTTCGCCCACCTCCCATGCCTCATCTCCCTACACTCCCTCTGCCTGAAGAGGGACAAGGTGGCCATTGTGGCTAGTTCACTGGACTGGGTTTGGAACTTGGAGAAAATGGACCTGTTGGGCAATAAGATCAAATACATGGAGCCCCATGTATTTGAGACCTTGCCGCACCTGCGGTCTCTGCAGCTGGACTCCAACCGCCTCATCTACATCGAGCCCTGGATCCTCAACTCTTGGAAGTCATTGATGAGCATCATCCTGGCCAGGAACCTATGGAACTGTGGACGCAATGTGTGCGGCCTGGCCTCATGGCTCCACAGCTTCCAGGGGTGCTATGGTGACAAATCGCAGTGTGCCAGTCGGGAGTACGTGCAGGGCAAAGACATCCTAGATGCCGTGTGCACCTTCTGCCTCTTTGAGGTTGGGGCCAAGTCCACAGCGGCCATCTGCTCTGGGCCGTCACAACCACAGTGACCTGGGCTCCCAGCCAGTCCGGCCACCATACTTGCTGACAGCAGGGAGGGGCAGCTCGATGGCACGTAGGAGCTGGCTACTATGGCTCTCCCCCCAGAAAGCATGCTGATAACACCATGCAGATCCACAAGGTGGTCACAGGCACCATGGCCCTCATCTTCTCCTGCCTCATCGTGGTCCTGGTGCTCTCTGTCTCCTGAAAGTGTTTCCTAGCCAGCTTCAGGCAGCTCAGATAGTGCTTTGTCACGCAGTGCAGGAAGCAAAAGCAGAAATGGCCCATGCATCAGATGGCTGCCATGTCTGCCCAGGAATACTATGTTGATTACAAACTAAACCACATGGAGGGAGCCCTGGTGGTCATGATACACTCCTTGACTGAAACTGTAAGGGGATATTTCAACAGGAAGGTCTGTCCATATTAAGGAATCTGAGAGTGTAAAAAGGTAGCAATCATTGATTTTTTTTTTATTTTATTTATTTTTTTTTTGTAAACGATATGTTTAAAATAAAATAGCACAGTTTTTACCAAAAAAATATTTAAATAATACCATTGAGGATTTAAATGAAAACACGTGAAAATATCTAGCAAATAGTACTGCTCAGTAAATATTTCTTTTAAAGAGCCCTGGGAATTACAGAAGATTAAGTTTTACATTTCTTCAAAAAAAATTGAAGAAATCTATAATGTATAGGTAAATATGTAAGCCAGTGTAATTTAGGGCACCTATTTCAGGGTATCCATTAAGTCACAATAGTTTTATAATAATACTAAGACCTTATTTGCCTTTTTCATTTTCATTCTCTTATGAATTCAGTTTCCAGAGGCTATATGATGTGTTGTGTGATGTCACAACAGATTGAGTGAAGACACAGATATGAGAATCCAGCTGTCTTCTATTTAGCCCAAATAGTAAAGAGATTTGCAAAAATATAAAACAATGCCACTCTTATCACCAAATTTTTCTTTTGTTTTGGAAAATTTAGTTATTTTTAAATAGAGTGTTAATATGCAGTGGTGTTTATTATTAAAGAATTAACAAATATTTTTAAATTGCTGTTTTAATTTCTATTTTGGTAACTACAAATAGAGGTAACCTACATAAACAAAAGCTCTTTGAGGAGTTCAGTGATTTTTAAAGGTACAAAGGATCCTGAGACCAAAAAGTTTGAGAACTGTTGTATTCTCAGAAAGTGCCGTGTTTTCCATAAAAGGAAACTATGGTTGACTAATTTATTGGAGACAGTTTGATTATTTAAGTATATGGACTTGGAACAGTTTTTAAAAATCCTTGAAGTTTGGGGCGCCTGGGTGGCTCAGTTGGTTAAGCGACTGCCTTCGGCTCAGGTCATGATCCTGGAGTCCCAGGATCGAGTCCCGCATCAGGCTCCCTGCTCAGCAGGGAGTCTGCTTCTCCCTCTGACCCTCCTCCCTCTCATGCTCTCTGTCTCTCATTCTCTCTGTCTCAAATAAATAAATAAAATCTTTAAAAAAAAAAAATCCTTGAAGTTTATGGGCGCCTGGGTGGCTCAGTTAGTTAAGCGACTGCCTTCAGCTCAGGTCATGATCCCAGGGTCCTGGGATCGAGTCCCGCATCGGGCTCCCTGCTCTGCGGGGAGCCTGCTTCTCCCTCTCCCACTCCCCCTGCTTGTGTTCCCTCTCTCGCTGTGTCTCTCTCTGTCAAATAAATAAATAAAATCTTTAAAAAAAAAAAATCCTTGAAGTTTAGCCTAAAAAATACACATACACACACACATACACACACACATGCATGTGGAGGGTTAAGTGGGATGAGCTGTTAGGGATAGATAATTTATATAGAAGTAGAAAATTTAAAAAGGAAATTCTTTTGGATGAAGAAATATGATTAATTAGTCTGATCTACACATTGAAAAGATGATCTGGAAGAATTATGGTCAGGTGGAAAGATCACTGAATTAGGAACGAAGAGACCTGTTTTATGTTCTGTTCCTGGCTCCTCAATTCCATGTTTTGGATTTGCATTTCTTCAAATGAATGGGAATAAATAATTCCTACCCTGCTTTTTCTTTCATTCATTCAACAAATATTGATTGCTTAGAATGTACTAGGCTCTATTCTAAGTTATTATAGTGATTAAAATATGCAAGGTCCTGACTCAGGAAGGTAACAGTTTTAATAAAAGATGCAGGCATAAACAAGTAAATAAATATATAAGCAATTACAAATTGTGATAAGTGCTACAAAGGATCAAATAGTGTGAAATTAAAGAGAAAAATGCTACAGACCTAATTACAGAGGACCAACAGGGTAGGTTTCTCTGAGGCAGTGATGTTTAAACTAAGACCAGATACATGAGAAGGAGCAGAGAGAGTAGTTTTCAGCAAAGAGAACTGTGTGTGCAAAGGCCTTGAGGTGTGCCTAAAGTATGGTAGACATGAGAAATGGTAAAACAAAATGGAGTTGGAGAAGTAGGTCATGCAGAGCCTTGTATGCTGTGGAAAAGAGCTTTCAGTTTAGACGTGTAAAGGGTTCAAATATGTTCAAGGCTGAGAGATGTTTACGGGATTATTGGGCCAAAGTAGGATATTAGTGAATACAACTTAAATACATTAAGGTAGTTGTGATGGAGAAGGAGCACCATTTCTCGCAACTGTTCCTGTCTGATGTTCTCAGGTATAGACAAATGATTGAGAGAGTGATTTTAATTCAGTATTAAAATGCTTAGGTTCTGGGGTGCCTGGGTGGGCTCAGTTGGTTGAGCGTCTGCCTTGGGTTCAGGTCATGATCCCAGGGTCCTGGGATTGAGCCCCGCATCAGGCTCCCTGCTCAGCAGTGAGTCTGTTTCTCCCTCTCCCTCTTCCCCTCCACCTGCTTGTGCTCAGACATGCTCTCTCTCTCTCTCAAATAAATAAAATCTTTTTAAAAAGTGCTTAGGTTCTTACTACTGATAATTTGTTCAAAAGAGTTAAGTTTCTCTTTTTGATTAGGTTCTTTAACTTACTGAAAATACATATTAAATAACTACGTATCAGGTTCTTCTACCAATAACATCTCTGTTTATTTCAGTGCTCTTCTTTTTAATGAAGTAAAATATATTACCACTCTGGAAGACCTTCAGAACATAGAAAATGCTCTGAAAGGAAAAGCCAACATTACATTCTCCTATGTAAGAGCCATTGGAACGCCAGGTATTTAACTTTTCTCTTAATCTTTGTTGTGCCTCTGCACTTGTCTGCGTATGTTGAAGGACTTAAAATAGCATCCTTACCATTAAGTTTTCTTTCTTTAAGCAGACAGCTTAGTAATGTGATTGAACAAAAACCCTATAGCCAGATTGCCTAGTTAGATGCCCTGCCCCCATGACTTACACTATGACCTTGCACAACTTATGTAACTTTAGTTTCCTAATCAATAAAATGGTGAAAATAACTATGCCTACTTCTTAGTGTTATTGTGAGGACCAAATGAATTCAAATAATTAAAATAGTTCCTGATGTATAGGAGTGTCCTATAAGCGTTAGTTACTATTTTTATTTCCTTATGGTCCTCATGGTACCTGGTATAGTAGTTTACAGTATTTGATAATATTGACAATGGTTTTCTGTTTTATTTTAACATTTGCTATTTATGACTTTTTCCTGATTTAAAAAAATATATAATTTTGACAGCATCACCTTGAGCTGTAATATGTAAAATTACGTAATTTTGTAGTAAAGAAGTTTATAAGCATCTTATGAACAAATTATTGTTATGATTTCAGGACTTTCATTTGTTAATGGGTTTAACTTGATCATGTTAATATAAAATGTTAAAGATATTTTTAAAATGGTATATGCTCTATGAAATAAAATCACTTACTGGAAATCACAATTTTTATAAACATAAAGCTTGGGATACCTGAATGGCTCAGCGGTTAAGCATCTACCTTTAGCTCAGGTCATGATCCCAGGGTCCCGGGATCAAGCCCTGCATTGGGCTCCCTGCTCATCAGAGAGCCTGCATCTCCCTCTCCCTCTGCTGCTCCCCCTGCTTGTGTTCTCTCTCTGTCTGTCTCTCTGTCAAATAAATAAATAAATAAAATCTTTAAAAAAAATAAACATAAAGCTTGATGGCTACATAGCATGCCACAAATTTAATATACTTGTAAAATAATGCTCTACAATTAGCCTGTTTTTGTTTACTTTACAGGGTTCTCAGGTTATTGTACATAGTTTGTAATTGTCGTCAATGAGAAGGATGAGCTAGAGAGAGTTTACCTTGCTACAGTGGAACCAGAACTCCCTGATTTGTATTTTAACAGGATCAGTCTGACTTCTGTGTTTGGAATAGGCTGGAAGGAGGAATAGTAGAATAAGGAAGGAAAATTAGGAAGTTATTGCAATAAGGGAGGTGAGAGATGAGATGATGGTGGGTGGCTTGGATCAGGGTGTTAGTGGAGGTGGCAATAAATTTGAACTCAGCCAGTATTTTGGTTGTAGGACTAACTGAATTTGCTGACATATTAGATGTGGAGTGAGAGAGAAATAGCACAGACCATGGTAGCTCTGGGGTTTTAGCTTGAGTTACTTGAAAGGTGAAATTGCTGATAACTGAGGTGGGGTAGATTGAAAATAGACAGTTTGGAGAGGAAGCTCTGGAATTCACATTTGGACATCATACTTGTGAAATACCCCGTAGACATCTTTGGAGATATGTCAGCAAGGTAGTTGGATGCTATGAGTCCGCATTTGATGGTGGAGATACAGACTAGGGCTATAAATTTGGGGGATAAAGCTGTGAGACCAGAAGAGATCACAAAGTGAGTGATGCTAGATGGGAAAGAGAAGACTGAACTGTTCAGATCTGTCAACATCTACAGGTCACTGAAGTGAGATGGAATAAAGAGACAGGAGGAATGGACTGTGTGGTAGGAATATCCTGTAAGCAAAGTGAAGATAGGGTTTTAAGGAAGAGATAGGAACGGTTGTGTCAAATGATGCTGAAAGGTTAATTAGGGTAAGAGCTGCCAATTGGCCTAATTATGCTTAGCACTATGGAATTTTTTGGTGACCTTGACAAGCACAGTTTCTGTAAAGTGGGGTAAATGCCTGATAGGGGTACAAGAGACTAGGTAGAGAGCAACTGGGGACTGTGAATATGGAGACTCATTAGAGAAATTTTGCTGTTAAGGGAAGGAGGAAAATGGGCAGTGACTGGAAGAGTATGTAGGTCAAGTGAAGAATTTCTTAAGAAGTGTATTTGTATGTTGACAAGAAAGATCCAGTAGAAAGCATAAACTACAGCATGGAGGAAAAAGCTGGGAGAATTACTGGAACAACATCTTTGAGTCAACAAGAAGCGATGAAATCTAGTGAATGAGGGGAGGTGTGGTTCTTTGCTGGAAGCACAGAAAATTCATCTATGGTAAATGGAGGGAAGACAGAGAATATGAGCATCAGTTTTGTTAAGTGGGCAGATAAATATGCTTGTGGAATTTTTTTTGGTTTTGCTTTTGTAATTGGCTATGTTTTCTCAGTGAAATAAAAATAAAATCATCAGATAGTTTGAAGAGAGAAGAGATGAAATAGTTGTTTTAGAAGGCCTGAAAATAAAGAATGGTTGGTGCTTGTTAAGTGTCTGACTCTTGATTTCAGCTCAGGTCATGGTCTCAGGGTCCTGAGATCGAGCACTGTGTGGGGCTCCGCCATGAGTGGGGAGTCTGCTTAAGATTCTCTCTCCCCCTCCCTTTGTCCCATACCCCCAGCTTGTGCTCTCTCTCTCTCTAAAATAAATAAATAAAATCTTAAAAAAAAAAAAGAATGGTTGCCAGGCAGCAATAATATTTGATATCAGTAATCTAAAGTGAGATCATGGGGTGCCTGGGTGGCCCAGTAGGTTAAGTGTCGGACTCTTGATTTGGCTCAGGTCATGATCTCAGGGTGGTGGGATTGTGCCCTGTGTAAGTGAGGAGTCTGCTTAAGATCCTCTCCCTCTGCCCTTTCCCCTGCTTGTGTTCTCTCTCTCTCTCTCTCAAATAAATAAATAAATAAATAAAATCTTTTAAAAATATATAAAGTGAGATCATTAGTGTGGTGATGCTAATAGGTTTTTGGTTTTTTTTCCCCCTGCAGCCATGTTTACTTAGTACAGAATAAGCAGAGTATCTGACTTAACCTGGATTGCATTTTAGCCAGATAAGGGAGTGATTATAAAGACTGATCATGGAATGTAAGCTGGGCTAAGAAGGAAGAGAAAACCTGAAGGAGTGGAGGACAGTGAAAACGATAAGACTGTAGTTCCTGGGGGATTATGTGCTAGACAGAGTTACTGGAGATGGAAGGGTGCGTGTGTTTATGGAAGGAAGGGGTTGGGGGAATGCTAGACTTTGAGATTTTGGAGGGGTTTGCAAGTGATTGGTAATTATAAGGCCTGGTGTGGGACCATAGCAGCGGGTGGTTAAGGTAGACTTGAAGAGAGATCACTGGAGTCTCTAGAGAGGACCAAAGACTGAGAGGCTAGGATTGGCAAGTATCATCTATGAGGATAATAAAATCACCAAGGATTATGAGGAAATAGTATTGGAGAGAATGACAATGTGACAGAAGCTAAATAATTTTTGTGGAATGAAGGGGGTTGTTTCTGGCTGGGGTGGTAGATGACTCCAAGGCAGAATGGTGAGTGGAATACTCTGATGACACTTGACTCGCATGGTAGAAGATTCAGTGGGGGTGAGGAAGATGACTGCCTAGAAATGGCAGTGAGGAGAAAAGGGAAAATAAAATAAAATGGAAAGGAAGAGATGCTTCAAGTAAATAGTTTGAGAAAATTTCCCAGGACTAAAGGATTTGAGCTTCCGAATTGAAAGGGTTCACTGAATCCCAGCATAATGGATGAATGTAGAGCCACACCAAAGCATCTCATTTTGCAGGTGCAGAATATTGGGAACAAACACTGTTCGAAAAGCTTCCAGAAAGAAAGAGTATACAGTTAAAGGATCAAGAATCAGAATCGCATTGGACTTCTCAGTTGCAGCCCTAGAAACTGAAGAAAATGGAGCAATGCTTTCAGAATTCTCAGGGGAAATGACTTGAACGTAGAATTCAATATGCAGACAACTACAATTAGTTACAATATAGAATAAAGACACTTTCAGAAGCGTAAGGTCACAAAATATGTGTATTTCATATATCCTCTCACAAGAAGGTGCTAGAGAATGGGAGCAAGGGAGCAAATCAGTCAAGAGGATGTGGATAACAGGACAAAGGACCCAACAAAGGAGAAAGAGTAAGAGAATTCCCAGGATGATGATGAAGTGAGTAGTGAGTTCCCAAGATAGAAGCTCTGCAGCAGGCCCAGTCGCAGGAGTCCGTAATGCAGTAAATCAGTAGGCTCTCCAGAAATGTCTATAAGAAGAGGGAACTGCTAGTGTGCTGATCTATTTGAAGTATTGAGAGCATTAGCCAGTAGTGGAAGAATTTAGAAATAAATTAGAAATAAATTTAAACAAATTAAAAAGTTATAACTGGTGAAAAAGTTGCTCAAAAAAGGAGAAACGTTCATTTTGCACTCTATGGCTCACTTGTAAATAGTATACACTGAGTTATGACAATGTAAATACAGATAATTGAGCTAATAAAAATTAGAACTGTATTGGGATCATTGAGGGGATAGAAGTGTGCATGTTTGTGGAGTGAGGTTTTGGGAAAGAGCTAAGTTATCATCTGCCATAGTGGGAAGTCAATAGATAATATTAATAACACTTTAAAAAATCAGGAAATAAGAGTGTAAGAATGTCATTTAAAGACTTGGAGGTAAATACCAAAAGAAACAGTAAAAGAATTGGAAGCAGCTGTCCCTTGGGAATTGGAAATGGGGTGGAGGTGGGCGGGGCGGGGGGGGAGAAATTGTTTTTCTTAATATGTTTTGTAGAATTGTTTCTTTTTAAACTATGTATAAGGATAAGTTTGATTAAAAGAAAACCAAGCCAGAAACAATACGCAGGCATACACATAGATAAAATATAACATATAAAAATTGGATGGTGGATGCATAGTCTCTGTAGAGACTCTCCCCTACTACGAGGAAGAAACTGTCACAGATTTGTCATATGTTATATTTTCAAGTATAACTCATTTCTATTTCCTGTTAACTCTTAATTTCTTTAACTGCCTGCATTTTCCCGACTGGGATCCCTACCAGGAATTTTTCTTTATAATAGAGCCTAAAACAGTGTAGGGCAATATTCAGAAGAGAGTCACACAAACTAACTTCTTGTGTCTCCCAACTGTCTTGTCTCCTCTTCAGAGCACAGAGCAGTCATGGAAGCTGCTTTTGTGTATGGGACTACGTACCAGTTTGTCCTAACCACGGAAACTGCCCTTTTGGAAAGTATTGGGTATGTACAAGAGGCATATGTCAACAGTTTTAAGTTTGCTTCTTTCACATTACTTATTCAACATCTCCATCAGACTCTCACATCATTGACTTACCCGAGAGGAATTGTAAGCAGATGGGAATATATAAATGAAACTGGAAATCCCCTTCATTATTATTGTCTACCATTCTACAGTCTGAAAATGAATTTAAATATGCAGAGATGATGTTAGGCTAAGGTGAATAAAGACAATATGGATAAGCACAATATGTGATCCCACGAGTGGCCAAGTGTATTTTAGGAATAGATCTCCCACAGTGATCAGATAGGTGATAAAATAACAGCTTTCATAACTAAGCTCCAGAAGTTCTTCCTGAGAGTTCTGTAAGTTACTTTGTTAGGCTAGTCTTAAATGTATTTAAGTACAGTTTTTGAGCAGAATGTTTTAAATGTTTATTTTTCTTGTCTAGTTTTTAGCTTACAATTTCAGGTAGAGGCCTTCTTTTGACTTTTTACCTGGGCAACCTAGAGTTGAAGTTTTTCTTTCCTTTGGTGCTTGTAGAACACAGGGAATAACCAGTGTGTATTTTAAAGACTTTGCCTCAAAATGCTCTTCAAGAAAATTAATACAAAGCAAGACAAAATGGTGATTGTGTGAACTTTTTATACCATGCAAGAGCTTGTTTGTTTGTTTAAAGGTTTTATTTATTCATTTATCAGAAGGAGAGAGAGAGAGTAAGCACAAGCAGGGGGAGAGGCAGAGGGAGAGAGAGAAGCAGGATCCCCATTGAGCATTTCTTTTCTCATTCATCTCTTCTGATTGAACTGTCATTCTGCTGATTCCCTCATTAATGAATTAAAGAAAAGTTTGATGTATGATTACTGTTTGTATAAAAATTAATATTTTTAACAATTTGGGACTTCTGCTGACAGTACTGCAAAGCTTTGCCTTAAGTCACTGAGTCTCAGGATATGATAAGCAGTGGTTTAGGCAGCTGCTTTGCTACTCCCAACGTAGACTGCCAGTTTCCCATCCCAGAATGGGGGAAGCCTGATTATTCTCATCTCATGGCAATTCTATGGTAGCCCTGCAGTTTTGCTGACGGTCAATTGTTTGTACTTTTTTTTATGTACTTATTTTTCAGGTGATGAATAGTTGCAAATAAAGATGACATGCTTAAAACACAGAAGAGTATTTATTTATTAGCAATACGTAGGTCCTATCATTTATCTTACAAAATCTGTTCAGCAAGCTATACTATATACATAGCATATTCTGATCTATGGCTAAACATGGTCACGTTCTGGAAGGGTTTTTGCTTTCCCCTATTTTTAAAATGAGAATTCTAAAATGTCCAGTTACTCTTTTTTTTTTTGGTATACTTTTGAGTATTTGATACATACATTGGATATGTTTCAGTACTCATTTATTCATGGATAGCAAGATGGTAAGGAGTCATACTTAGACCTGATATGACAGGGAGGGACTGTGCATTCAGAGTACTATAATCCTATGGCATGACTTCTGGATGAAGTAGTTGGCTAGGACTTTGGGTTGTCTTCTAATGGGGGAGAGGTGAATGCATCTTTTCTTTCATTTGTTCATTCTTTTATTTAACAAATATTTATTGAATGCCCTCTATGTGCTAGGCACTATTCCAGTTGCTGGAGCTATGACACTGGATAAAGTCTAGTATATTAATCATTACATGGCCTGAATTTGTTTGAAATCATATGTCGGTTAAGGAGGGTGTATAGGATAGGTAGTATAAGAGGTGGCGTGCTGTGGAGACACCAGTACTTTCTGTGACCTCCCCATACTCCCCTCTTTTTTTTTTTTTAAAAAGATTTTATTTATTTATTTGAGAGAGAGAATGAGAAACAGAGAGCACGAGAGGGAAGAAGGTCAGAGGGAGAAGCAGACTCCCCGCCGAGCAGGGAGCCCGATGCGGGACTCGATCCCGGGACTCCAGGATCATGACCTGAGCCGAAGGCAGTCGCTTAACCAACTGAGCCACCCAGGCGCCCCTCCCATACTCCCCTCTTAAAGAATCTGTGTATAGGCCAAGGATGTTACCCCCTCACACCATACATATTACTGTCAGTCAGATCAGAGGTGGCCACCTGATCTGGGGTCAACCAGCCCACTGGCTTACCTGAGCAAATGAGATGCCCTCTCTCAGGAACTTGGAATTGGGCATGGAGAAATGGGATTATACAGGGTTTTGGCTCTCTTGCTCATAGGAATATTTTGGCCATGTAGAAGTAAAGAAGGGAGAGTTATCTTTATAAAGAGAGTTGGGAACTGAAAAGTATTAATGGCAAAACGAAGGTCCCTTGAACTCTTGCTGTTCAGATCTATGCATTTATTCTCTGATCTAATTACTTGAATTTTCCTTGTGTTCTGTGATATGTAGTTCTACACTTCCAGTAAGCCCCCCTCCCCACCTTTTTGGTTTCTGTTACCTACAACCAGTGATCTCTGATTAAATTACTTTCCAAAATTACTTTATTATTTCAGAGGTTATGATGTCCAACCTCAACTGGGTCCTCCTGCTTTCAGTACTTTACTTTTAATATATGTGACTATTTCCTTTTAATATATGTGACTATATGAGAACCTAAATAGTTCAAAAGATACGTACTTTGAGTTTAAGAGTTCAAAAGTTAAGTACTTTAATTGGGTCTTGGCTATATAGTTCCTTTGTCGGAAGTACCCATTTGTCTTCTTCGGGAAGTCCTTCTTTCCTTTACTGTTTTTAATCTCTGTGATCTTCTTTTCCCTTTCCTTCTTTCTCCTTTATGACTTGAGGCAGAATGAAATATTTCTTTTTTTCTCATAGTACTTTGCATATTATAGCACTTACAAACTACATTAAAAAAACTAAATGTGTCTCCTTTTATCTAAGCCCCTCAAAGATTTGAATCATCTTATTCATCTTAGTCTTTTGTATTTGGTACAGGGCCTAACACAGAGTAGACTTTAAGTAATCTTTGATCATTTCTTTAACCATTAAATCTATTAGAAATTAGTTTATAATTAAATTTGAAATCAGTGAACCTCAGATCTCAGTTTAAGCGTGTATCCAGAATTAAAATAACATTTTAAAAATAAAAATTTGCAGTATTTTGCCAAACCCTGCTAATGCCATATGGAGATTTTTAAAATGCTATTTTAATTTTGGCAAACCTTACTTACCCACTATAAGTTTATCTTTGAATTCTCATGTTGAAGGGATGCCAGAACTCAAATTATAAGCCATATTTGCTGAGTTTTGTAATATTTCAGATACAAACTCACAAACTCCCACAAACTGTCACATGGTTTCTATCTTAAGGCATGTTTTGGCTGAAGTTTATTCAAAACAGATTTGAGTTTAAATTAAACCTAGAAAATTTGTGTTACAAGGCTTTATTTAGAATAGCTCTAGAAAAGCAACTACATTCGAAGATAATCTCCTTGTCCTCAAGGTGACAGCCTTTTATTTAAAAAAAAAAAATTGTGTGGACCTGTCCATAACCTAATTTAGAAGCTACCATATCAAGAAGTTTAGGGAAAAAATTGCTTATACAACTCTAAAACTGTTTGTTTCTTCTTTTGCTTAGGTCCATTTTATTTTGTTTTACTGTTTTAGATTTTTACTACAACAGTAATTCAAAAGCATGAGACTTAAAGATATTTGGAACTATGTCTTTCTGGATGGTAGAAAGATAACACATTGAACTTCTTCAAGTGAATCTGTCCCTAATTTTTAATTTGTAGCACTGAGGATATCGAAAATGCACATCTCTACTTTTTTCATTGTAAACAAGTCTTGGATTTGACTGAGCAATGTAGAAGAACACTGATGGAACCACCACTGACTACACTGAATATTCATCGATTTATTAAGACAATGGAAGCACCTCTGCTGGTATGTTTCTTATTTTATTTTATTATTTTTTAAAGATTTTATTTGTTTGCTTTGAGAAAGAGAGAGAGGGAGCACGCATAAGCAGGGGGAGGGGCAGAGGCACAGGGAGAGAATCCCAACCAGACTCCACGCTGAGCCCGGAGCTCAGTGCTGGGCTTGATCCCATGACCCTGAGATCACGACCTGAGCCGAAACCAAGAGTTGGAGGCTCAACCGACTGAGCCATCCAGGAGCCCTGTATGTTTCTTATTTTAATATATTAGGGAATTAATACATAAAATTTATTAGGTTTTAACTCGCAGATATGCATTTTAGTTAGATGAACTCTTTTTCCCTTTTTTTTAATTTTAAAGATTTTATTTATCTGACAGAGAGAGACATAGCGAGAGAGGGAACACAAACGGGGAGTGGGAGAGGGAGAATCAGGCTTCCTGCCGAGCAGGGAGCCCGATGAGGGGCTCAATCCCAGGACCCTGGGATCACGACCTGAGCCGAAGGCAGACGCTTAACGACTGAGCCACCCAGGTGCCCCTCTTTTTCCCTTTTTTTGGACATAATTCTTTCACTGAGGGGATTTAGGAGTAGTTACTTATTAAAGGTAGAATAGAAGATACACTATTCATGAAATGACATTTTAATGCCTGGAAATATTGTATTGAAATCCGAATATAGCCTTGTGTAAGTGGAAGTAGTTTTAATGAACTGCAGCCACTCCAAGATCACAAAGACCACATCATGGTTAAGGAAAGACCTCTTTTGTGAATGTTTTGATGACCACTTTAAAAGTTGGTACACAGTGAGACTGTAGTGTTTCTGTGCCCCACTTCCCTTAGCACTAGCCTGGAAGGATTTTATAGAGAGGTGATTGGCAGACCTTTCTCTCTGGAAGTTTGCAGATTGTCTTGAGCATGTGTAAAACCTTCGGTAGGCCTTCTCACTCCGTATATCCTTTTTAAATAAAAATGGTGCACGTGTATTACAAATGATCCAAACGGTGCTGCAAAGCATAAAGGAAAAAAGTTTTTTTAAAGCCATCTAATCCTGTCACTCAGAAATGAACTGTTAGGTGACCATCACACCAGTCATGTCTGTGCCCACATGGACACATACAGTGTCTGTGGGTGTGTGGATTAATGGACACATACTATTACATGTGCTGCTTTATAGTAAGAAATTTATACTCTTATTTGAATTTAGCAGAGGAAAAAGAAACTGATGTGAAGTGAGGGGTTATGGAAGTTTTGATATGTCACTTGTTCATTTGAGGGCTCTTTAGGAAATATTGTTTTAATATTTCTTGAGTTCTTTATTTTGAGTCAGTTTTTGTTTAGTCTGATCTTGCCTTCAAATATTTTTTTAAAAAAGCAGTTTATAAGTCTTTTTCCTTTCCTTTCACATGGCAGAGGGGAGAATTCTCCCCTGGGGAGAATACCCCCTGAATTTGTTTGATCTCCCATTTCAGCATAGAGCCCCGAGAGAGAGAGAGAGAGAGAGAGACCAGCTCACTGTTCGGTTCTTCACCAGCCTCTGTTCTCTCCAGACTCATTTCCTTTTCCCCCAGTACCAAAATATTATTAAGAATTCTCGGGATTTTGGGGCACCTGGGTGGCTCAGTCGGTTAAGTGTCGACTCTTGATTTTGGCTGGGGTCATGACCTCAGGGTTGTGGGACTGAGCTCTGGGTTTGGCTCGTGCTGAGCATGGAGCTTGCTTGGGATTCTCTCTCCCTCTTCCTCTTCCCCTCTTCCATACTGCCCCGCTTATGGGCACTCTCTCTCTAAAAAAAAAAAAAAGAAAAGAATTGTCAGGATTTTGTCTACTCACCAGTACTGCTTTTGCCATTGGGGGCAGGACTAGAACTCACCCCAAGCTTTACTAAAAATCTTCAGTACCTTTTTTGGCTACTACATTCTGGCTTGAAGTCGTGTCCCTTTCCTAAAGTTTCTGCTCGTTACTTTTGTTTGGCTGTGTTTTAAAACTATTGTTTGTTTTTTTAAGATAGATAATGAGGAGGGCAATTCTCCGATATTACTTCATTTTACTATGCATACTTACCAGGAATTATGTAATATTAGTTTTAAAAAACAAAAACTTTGAAGATTTCATAATGGCTTGGTATTCAATTAAGTGTGGCTTCCCTTGAAAGCAGTGTATCATGTACACCTTTATATTGTACCTATATCAGTGCCAGCCCCTGAAACCTACATTTCAGAAACAACAAGGTGAATGGTACTCCTGGAACTGTGCACTGCAGATGACCCTGCTCTAAGCCACTGTTCACCCAAAAGGAATATTAATTTGGCAATCCAAGTCCCTGCTACATTGGAGTTTGTTTTAATACTTTCACAAAATGATACATCAGCATATTATCACCTAAGCACCTTATTTTCCTTAGACAACTAGGGAACTGGGAAGTAGGATTCAGGCAGAGGTTCCAGAAGCCTGGCTAGACATGGGGAGAGTAGCATGGAGCCAAGAAAGATCTGAAAAGCAGAACTGAAGATCAGTGCCAGCTTGGAGAGCTAGGCTGAGAATCTAAACCTTGGTGTCAGCCTTTCTAGAAAGGCCTGGCAGTCCAACAAAACAGGTTAGTGGATTTGTCCATATCAGAACAGAGCAAATAAATGCAAAGTACAGAAAAGGGAGACAAGCCTTGATGAAAAGTTCCCAGAGACTCTTGGTGGGATGGCTAGGGCTTAACCTTGGCAGGAATGGGAAGATGATAAAGGGTTCTGAGCTAGTTTGGTCACTTTTACATTTTGGTACTTTAAACATTTGGCTGCATCAGTATTTGAGGTTGTTTTTGTTTTTGGAGAATATACTGGAGGTTAAAGAGCGAAGTAAGGCCAAACATCATGATACAAAACACCTCTTAGAACAAGATTTGATGTACCTGGCTTATGCCTTTTGATGGTATAGTAAGCTAGAAGGGGATAGAGAGGTCCTGAAAGTTAGTACCTAAATTTAATTACTTACAAGTTCTTACCTACAAGACTTAGTCGTAGTTTACTTTGGGTTAGTGTTTCTTACTCTGTTCTTATTTTCTCACAGCCCCACTGATGCTTATCTTCCCCTCTCACATGGCTCTTAACCATTCCTTTATTGTCTTCACATCTATCTATATACAGGCCTTTGGGGTTCAATCATAGTTGGGTTTTGTATGGTTAGTAAGGCGCCTTGTAAACTAGCCTAGGCTCATGGGTTCAGAATCTGAAAGAATTTGTGTGTTTTCATTATCTGTAAACATTAATAAAAATATAAACTGGGATTTAGACTTTTTTGTAAACTTTTTGTGTGCCTGATCATTGCAATTTTATGCATTATACTTCTAAGCATATGAAAATAGGTGCAGATTGGGATTGTGTGTGTGTGTGTGTGTGTGTGAAGTAGGGTGCTTGGACACTTAATTATTGTAGATATATAACACAACTATGTCTTATTATTAGGTTGGGGGCATGTCATTTTAATCCTTACAAACTGAAAATAAATCTTGAGTATAGAATTTTATTTTGTTTTTTAAAATTTTTTTAAAAAAAGATTTTATTTATTTATTTGACAGAGACACAGTGAGAGAGGGAATACAAGCAGGGGGAGTGGGAGAGGGAGAAGCAGGCTTCCCGCCAAGCAGGGAGCCTGATGCGGGGCTCGATCCCAGGACCCCGGGATCATGACCTGAGCCGAAGGCAGACACTTAATGACTGAGCCACCCAGGCGCCCTGAGCATAGAATTTTAAGTGGGTTTCAGTCCTCAATTGATTAAGTGACATTCTGGCAGGTATGGAGTTACTCTAGATGCATTCTTAAGGTTTCCAACAATGAAAACAGATGGGAAGATCATTTGGTTATTGTCCTGTTGGCTAATACCAAGGACATTTTGGATGCTGATGGTTTTCCCTGTATTGGACTCAGTTTATTCTAGTAGTTAGAAAGTTTTATCTGAATACGAAGAAGACTCTTCAAGTGCAAATATCTGATAAAATGTTTAAAAATAGATAAATATGTAATATAATTTATCTGAAAAATTTCATTTTTTGTTTGTACATGAGGATAGCTCTCTGTCTCAGATTCAAAACAGTTGAATTAAACCTGCTCCTTTCTATAAGTAATTAGAAGGATGCTATTATATTCATTTAGCTTCTATTATTCCTTGAAGAGTCATGTGGCAGTGTACAATATTATATAGAAGGGTGTTGGCTCCTTACATTATTGCCTCATTTCCTTTTTTTTATTGTGGCAAAAAAATACATAACAAATTTACCCTCATAATTTGTAAGTGTATAATACAAGTATTTTTAACTCTACGCGCCTTGTTGTACAACAGATCTCTCAAACTTTTTCATCTCGAATGACTGAAACGCTATACCTATTGAGAAACAGTTCCCCATGTCCCTGTCTCTCCAGCCCTGGCAATCATTCTACTTTCTGTTACTATGAATTTGATTATTTTAGAGACCTCTTATAAGTGGTCTAAAATAATAAAAAGTATTTGTCTTTTGTAATTGGCTTATTTCACTTAACCTTATGTCCTCAAGGTTCATCCATGTTGTTGTATTTGTCAGGATTACCTTCTTTTTTTTTTTTAATGTTGTAAATACTGGCATTTTTAAAAAAATATTTAAATTCTAGTTAACATACAGTGTAATATTAGTTTCAGGTGTATAATACAGTGATTCAGCACTTCCATGTATCACCCCGTGCTCATCACAAGTGCACTCTTTAATTCCCATCACCTATTTCACCCATCCCCCCACCAACCTCCCTTCTGGAGGATTACCTTCAAGACCATATAATATTCCATTATATATATACACATATATGTGTGTGTGTATAACATTTTATTTATCCATTCATCCAGTAATGAGTATTTAGGCTGCTTCTGTATCTTGGGCATTGTGAATAATGCTATAATGAATGTGGGTTTGCAAGTATCTCTTTGAGATCCTGTTTTTAATTCTTTTGGATAATGAACTTGCTGGATCATATGGTAGTTCTGTTTTTAATTTTTTGAGGAACCTTCATACTGTTTTCTATAGTGGCTACATCATTTTATATGCCTTCTAGCAGTGTGCAGAAGTTTTTAATCTCTCCACATCCTTGTCAATACTTGTTATTTGTGTCATTATTTTTGTTTTGATATTAGCCATCCTAATGATTTTGATAATGCCATAGTGTTTTTGCCTTGCATATCCCTAATGATCAGTTAAGTTTTTCATAAGCTTGTTGCCCATTTGTCTATCTTCTTTGAAGAAATGTCTATTCAAATGTCTATTCTTTGGAGAAATGTCTACTTGCCCTTTTTTAGTTTGTTATTTTGTTGTTAAGTTGTAGGAATTGTTTATTCTGGATATTAACCCCTTATCTGACACATGGTTTGCAGTATTTTTTCCCATTGTGTAGGTTGCCTTTTTACTATTGTTGATTGTTTCTTCCCACAGTGCAGACATGTGTAAGTTTGATGTAGTTCCATTTGTCTTTTTGGCTTTTGTTGTCTGTGCCTTGGTGTCATTTCCAAGAAATCATTTACATTCCATTGTCATGAAGGTTTTCCCCTATGTTTTCTTCTAGGAGTTTTATGGTTTCATTTAGGTCAGTAGTCCATTTTGAGTTATTTTGTATTTGGTGTAAGATGAAAATTCATCTTGATTCTTTTGCATGTGAATATCTAGTTTTCCCAGCACCATTTGTTGAAGACTCTCTGTTACCCGTTGTGTAGCCTCGGTGCCCTTGTCAAAGATATTTGACCACATATGCGAGAGCTTATTTCTGGGCTCTCTGTTCTATTCTCTTAGTCTGTGTCTGTCTTTATGCCGGTACTGCATGTTTTGATTGCTGTATGTTTTGAAATCTGGAGTTGTGAGACCTCCAGCTTTATTCTTCCTCATGTTGTTTTGGCTATTTGGTGTCCCTTGAGATTTCGTATGAATTTTAGGATTTTTTTTTTCTATTTCTGCAAAAGTGCCATTGGAATTTTGCTAGGGATTGCATTGAATTTGTAGATGGCTTTGGGTAGTATGGACATTTTAATTAGCAATAATCGCGCCTCGGATAAACCTCATTGGCTACGATACTGCCACTGTGCAAAGCTAGTATGGACATTTTAACAATATTAAATCTAATCCAAGAACATGAATGGATGTTTTCACATTTATTTGTGTCTTCTTTAATTTCTTTCAGCAATGTTTTGTAGCATTCAATGTATAAGTCTTCTTTCTTGGTTAAGCTTATTCCTAAATATTTTATTCTTTTTGATGCTATTATAAATGGGATTATTTTCTTAGTTTCCTTTTAGGAGAGTTCCTTGTTAGTGCATAAAAACACAACTGACTTTTCAGTGTTGATTTTATATCCTGCAACGTTGTTGAATTCATTCATTATTCCGACTATTTTTTGTGGAATCTTTAGGGTTTTCTGCATACAAGATCATGTCATCTGTGAACAGAGATAATTTTGGCTTTTTCTTTTCCAATTTGTATGCTTTTTGTTTGTTTATTTTTTGCTTAGTTGCTCTGGCTACAGCTTCCAGTACTATGTTGAATAGAAGTGGCAATAGTGGGCATCCTTGCTTTGTTCCTGATCTTAGAGGAAAAGCTTTCAATTTTTCACTATTGAGTATGATGTTAGTTGTGGCCTTTTCATGTATGACATTTATTTTTTTTTATTTTTATTTTTTTTTTTTTAAGATTTTATTTATTTTTTTGAGAGAGAGCACATGAGAGGGGGGAGGGTCGGAGGGAGAAGCAGACTCCCCGCAGAGCAGGGAGCCCGATGCGGGACTCGATCCAGGGACTCCAGGATCATGACCTGAGCCGAAGGCAGTCGCTTAACCAACTGAGCCACCCAGGCGCCCGCCATGTATGACATTTATTATGTTGAGGTAAATTTTATCCTATTCTTAGTCTGTTGAATGTTTTTATTGTGAAAGTGTATTGAGTTTTGTCAAATACTTTTTCTTCATCAGTTGAGAGGATGATGTGATTTTTGTCCTCTATGTTGATTGATTTTGAACCATCCTTGCATCCTAGGGATAAATTATACTTGGTCATGGGTTTAATTTTTTCTAATGTCCTGCTGAATTCAGTTTAAAAGTACTTTGTTGAGGATATTTGCATCAATATTCATCAGGGATATTGGTCTGTAGTTTTTTGTAATATCTTTGTCTGGCTTTGGTATCAGAGTAATGTTGGCTTCATACAATGAGTTTGGGAGTGTTCCCTACTCTTCATTTTTTGGGAACAGTTTGAGAAGGATTAGCATCAATTCTTTTTTAAATGTTTGATAGAATTCTCCAGTGATGCTATGTGGGCCTGGGTTTTTCTTTGTTGGGAGGTTTTTGATTACTGATTCAATCTCCTTATTATATATCTATTTACATTTTCTATTTCTACATGATTCAGTCTTGGGAGGTTGTATGTGTCTGGGAATTTATCCTGTCTTCTAGTTTATCTAATTTATAAGTGTACAATGGTTAATAGCAGTCTGTTATAATTCTTTTTTCCTTGATATCCTTTTTGAAAATTAATTTCTAAGTTAATAATAATTTGTGAATTTTAGAAAAATATTGGTGGGGCACCTGGGTGGCTCAGCTGGTTGGGCATCTGACTCTTGATTTTGGTTCAGGTCATGATCTCAGGGTCATGAGATTGAGCCCCACGTTGGGCTCTGCACTCAGCTTGGAGTCTGCTTGTCTCTCCTCTGCGCCTCCCCCTGCTCTCTCTCTCTCAAATAAATAAATAAGATCTTAAAAAATAAAAATAAAAATATTGGTAATCCCCCGCAATGCAAGAGTGTTTTTGTCACTTTTGTATATTCTATCAATTTATATATATAATCTATATTTTACATAAAATATATAAAAGTATTTTTTTTAATTTAATTTAATTTTATTTTTGTGCCTATCCAGTGGAGTCTATGTCCCCTCTCCCTGAAGCTGATTGGGCCTCTGTGACTGCCTTGACCAGTAGAATAGGGCTGAAGTGATGATGTGTGACTTTTGAGGTCTGTCACAAGATGTCTTGCACTTCTCCTTTGTTCTTTTTCGTTGCTCATTCTTAAAACTTGGGTACTTTGGTGTCAGACTAAATCTGAGGAGAAGCTTGGTGAAGAATTGAGGCCCCTAGCCCACAGCCCTGGCTGAGCTCATATAGTCAGCATCAGCTTACAAGCCAGTGAATGAGCCATCTTTATTTTATTTTATTTTTTAAAAGATTTTATTTATTTGTCAGAGAGAGTGCGCGAGCACAGAAGCAGGGAGAGCGACAGGCAGAGGGAGAAGCATGCTCCCTGTGGAGCAAGGAGCCTGATGCAGGACTTGATCCCAGGACCCTGGGATCATGACCTGAGCCGAAGGCAGATGCTTAACCAACTGAGCCACCCAGGCGTCCCGAATGAGCCATCTTTAAAGCAGACCTTCTGCCTCCTGTCCAGAGGCCCTCCTAATGCTATGTGGATCAGAGATGAACTTGCAGATATACAAACAAAATGAGTGATTCTTGTTATTTTAAGCCATCAGGTTTTGGAGTACTTTGCTACACACACAATGATAGATGCTTAGAAAACACCCTTCAAGTGGTCTCATCTGTTTCTATGGCATTAACTACACTGATTCTCAGATCTGAACTTTCAGGTCAAATTTTTCTTTGGACTTCCTAACCCATATATCTAACTACTAATTAGATGTATTTCTTGTATCTCTAACTACTAATTAGGTGTATCTCTCCTTAAGCTCAATATGTCCAACATCAGTGTGTTGTCCTTCTCCACCATCTGTTCTTTCTCCATTATCTTGGTTAATTTACTATCCAGTCATTCATAGCAGAAACCTGGGAAATCACTCTCAATTCCTGCATCTCCCCGCATCTAATTTTACATCTTAAATATCTTTTGAATTCTTCGTTCTAACAGCCGATGCCTTAATCGAGGTTTTCACCATCTTTCATGTTCTATTTTAGTAATAGTAACTGATCTGGTCTCTATCCTCCCCCTCCCCTTTTTTTTTTCACTCCCTTGAAATTCATACTTGCCATTGCTGGCAGAATAATATTTTTAAACACACATGTTATAATATTTCTTACAATTTCTAAATGGTTTCAATTCATTTACAGAAGAAAGCCCCACTTTCTTAGGAGGAAATAAAAGTTTTTAATGATTTGGTTCCTTGCCAGATCTCCATCCTTATTGCTTATTCCTCGTTTTCACTTTTTAATGCTGAATTACTGATTGTTCTCCCAATACACAAAGAAGGAACCAGGTTTTTCTGTTCCTTCAGGCTGTTCTACCCATTCAAGCTTTGGTATAATTCAGTTTGATGTGGTTGTAGGACTGAGGTCTCCACTTTCTTGCTGCTCATTGGCTGGTGTTGCTCTTAGCTCGTACAGGCTATTCTCAGGTCCTAGCCATACGGCCTTCTCCAAAAATTGCAGCTTCCTCCTTCAGAGCCAGCAGGACAATCTCACTGCGTTGTGCTGACAGCCTTCTATAACGTAACCTAATCAAGGGAATGGCTCTCCTAGGGATTGGTATTATACAAGATTTGTGCACCAGAAATCTTGGGGCCCATTTTGGAATTCGGCCTACCATGGGTAAATATCAATTTTTCTCTAGAAGCTTTGAGGATTAACAAAAATTCTCAATAATTGCAAAGCTTGCAAGAAAGCATCTTCCTGTGTATCTACTTTTATCCACTATTTGGTTACTCAGTGGCTCTTTCAGTCTGGCAATTCATGTTCCTTCAGTCATGAGAAACTTCTGTGTTTATTTCAGTGATGATTCTTCCTTCTCTCCCTTCTCTCCCTTCTCTCTTTCTGGGACTCCCTAGTTGGACATTGGACCTCTTGAACCTGTCCTTCACCTTTATTACATTTTCTCCTATTTTCTGTCTTTTGCTGTACGTACTTTCTGGCAGATGTGTTCAATTTTAATTTTTATTTCTTTATGGATGCAGTATCTTCCCATCACCTGGAGCTTATCGGTGGTGATTTTCTGAATCTGCTTCCTGAATAGTCTTTGTTTTCTCCATGTTATCTGTTTTTCTGTTTTTTCTGGTCTCTATCTTTTATGTTAGAGGCTTCCCTCAGGTCCATGTTACTCCTTGGATATCTGTTTGTGATTTAGAATATGAACCTAAAAAGCTGATTGGAAATTCTGGGACTGTAGATGAGACTCGTTAATTCTGAGCTCTATAGGGGATTGGACCTGGGCTGCTTTTTGGTGAACCCTAATGTCAGTATCCTCAGGCTTTTTCTTGGGCTTATGGTTCTCAGAAAAGGATCTTCCCTTCTTCTGCCCAGAGGACAGAAGTCTGGCTGCCTTTATTCTGGGAACTGAGTGGGTAGGGAGTTGGGGGTGTCTTAGCATTTGGTTACTTAATCCCCCCACTTTTGGCATGGTATTCACACTCTGAGATTTTTCTGAAGTCCCCCCCAGATTTCTTCTGGTGTGAGGGAGGAACAGTTGCCTAAACTCATGGAGTCGGGAGGAGAATCTCAGGATCTAACTCCTCCAAAGCTTTTTTACCTATTCCTCATTTCAGAGCCTTCCTGCCGCTGCCCTCCAGTGTTTCTCTCCTGGTTCCAGAGATACCAGGCACGGACAGGTCCTGAGCAATTTTAGGGATGCTGCAGTTAAAATTGTTTCTTAGCTTTCTCTCTCATGGCTTATGGTTTTGCTTTGTTAGATTCTCCTAAGTCAGTTATTATTCTGTTCTTCAGCTTCCAAAAAAATGTTTGCCTTTTCTCTTTTCCTTTCTTCACATACGTATGTTTATCTCCTTAAAAAAAATCTTCCTGCTATAGTTTTCCTGGGATTTCTGGAGGGAATAAAATTAGATGTATATATTCAAACTGCTGTCCTAACTCAGATGTTCCTCATTGTTTTGTAATGTGTCGTTAAATTCTTATACAAAAGAATTTATTCCTGTTATTCTATTTCATTTGAAATATCTCTTTATCAGTACCACACTGTTTTATTAATTGTTTTTTTTAAAATTTCTTTATAATATGCTTATTCCTTGTGGTTGTAATTTCATGTTTAACTCCTTGTAAATGTGTTAGTTTTATAATGCTAAAACTATATAGGTACATCGGGAGGATTAACCTTAGGAAATAATGAGGTCATTTCTGTTAATATTGGATTTATTTCAACAGACTTGTATTTTTTTTTAACTCATGACTTTATTAATAAGAATTAGAGTTTAAATCCAAATGTTGGAACCCTATTCTCACACAGTGAAGACCTTTTGTTCTTTTTTTAAAATGAAGACTGAAGTTGCTGAAGACCCTCAACAGGTTTCAACTGTTCATCTCCAACTAGGATTACCACTGGTTTTTATTGTTAGTCAGCAAGCGACGTATGAAGCTGATAGAAGGACTGCAGAATGGGTCGCTTGGCGTCTTCTGGGGAAAGCAGGAGTTCTACTCTTGTTAAGGTATCTTAAACATTAAATATTCACTGTATTTAGCAAAACACTAGAGTTTTTCTCTTTTTAAAATATGGTAATATATTCACTTGTAAATAAACTTAGATCTCTAGTAAATTCTAGTATTAGTAAATTCTAATAAATTTACTCTAGTAAATTCTAATAGAACCAGTTGCTAAGCTAAAGTCTGTACATTAATTATTAACTTGATTAAAATTTAGACCTTTAAACTTTGCTAAATGAAGATGAAGATAGAGACTGGAACATCTAGTCTGTATTTATGTCTAAAATTTCTCAGACTTACTAAATTGTAATCTTTTTTCATAAATTGTTTTTATGTAAGAACTTATAGTTTTTAGTGTAAGAACTTAAAGTTCGCTTTTATGTTGACATCCTGGATGACTGTTCTTCAGATTAGCCATATAAAACATTTATTTCCATTTTGAAAAAGGGACTCATTGGAAGTAGACATTCCTCTGCATGCTAACGTGGTCTTCAGAAGAGCAGAAGAGGTTAGTCATTTTATGTATTGCTCTACAATGTCTGCTTATTTAAAGAAAGTTAATACGTGTGGTCATAAAATAATATATGCTTATTACAGAAAAGAAATTCTGTAAATTGCCACTAGTCAGAGATTATTGCTGTTAATATTTTGGTGTTCTTTTTTTTCTTTTTCCATTTGTTAGTTTGTCTCTTTTCTCATGTTCATATATATATATTTTAAAGAAAATTAGGGTCATGCTATATAGCCTACTTTTCATGTAAAATTATATTTAATTACTTGCTATTGTGCTATATGATGCCTGCCTTTGTACACTGTTTTGAGTATCACTGGTTCTTTCCTTTGGCTAAACTTCTGGACGTGAAGTTTGTCAAAGGAAATGGGGGTTTTTAAGGCTGTTAGAATATATTGTCAAATTGCCCTCCAGAAACCAGCAAGGTTTGGAATTCCTTGTTGCTCATACATCTTGCCACTACTGAGCATCACTATCTTAAAAAAAAAAAATCTTCTCTATCGACAAAGTTCCTGTTTTAATTTGCATATTTTTGATTACTGGTGAGGTTGAACATTTTTTAAAGGCTTATTTCCCATTTATTTGCCTTTGTAAATTTCTGTTAATGTTCTTTTTTTCTTATATTTTTCTTAAAATTTTTCTTAATTATTGAGAACCCATTAATTCTGCACATTTCAAAATATTATATAAATATGCTAAACGATTGATGTGTTTTTGAACTGCCAGTTTTTTTTTATTATGTTAATCACCATACATTACATCATTAGTTTTTGGTGTAGTGTTCCATGATTCATTGTTTGCATATGACACCCAGTGCTCCATTCAGTATGTGCCCTCTTTAATACCCATCACTGGGCTAACCCATTCCCCCACTCCCCTCCCCTCTAGAACCCTCAGTTTGTTTCTTGGCGTCCATAGTCTCTCATGGTTTGAACTGCCAGTTTTTAAAAACATTTTTTTAAATTTACCTAAGTGATCTCTGCACCCAACATGGGGCTCAAACTCATGATCCTGAGATCAAGAATTGGGTGCTCTACTGACTGAGCCAGCCGGGGGCCCCTGAACTGCCAGACAATTTAAACTTAAATTCTCTTGCCTAGGACTATGGCATGAATACTGGGTCAAAGGTCAGAAGACTTGGATTCTGTTTCTTCTGGTTCTGGAACCAGATTAATGAATTAGCTTCTCCAAGCTCAGTTTTCTCATTTGTGAACTATTCATAAAACCTTCCCTTCTAACTTACAAGAAATTTATAAGACAAAATAGGAAAATACTTTGAAAACTGTAGTATTGTTGAAATGTGTATACTATAGTATGGGGCTAGTATGCTCTGCTTTTTGGCTAGGTCATGGAAGGAGTACTTTCTGAAGCTCTTCTTTTTGCTGGTAGATCAAGATCCCTAAATAAGAAATTATAATATTTATTATTGGGAAATAGGTTTTATGGAAAAATTAAAGTTCATGATGGTTTTTGAGTTTTGATGTCTTAAATTGTTAAAATGTAACAATTTTGTATAGCATGAGGTAAGAGAGGTTATAAGATAGCTATCTCTGCAAAGAAATTTTCTGTAAAGGATAGAAGAGTCTTTTCTATGAGTCTCTGTATTGAATTCAGTGTAAATTTTTTTTTTTTTTTTTACCTTCTCATCAGGGCAATAATGTTCATCCTGGGTTTGTATAATCATTCTTTCTCTCTCCCTTTCCAGGCAAAGGGTTTGAGGGTCCTTAAAGTATAGAACTGCTTAGATAGTATTGTATGCTCATATTACTATATTACAAGCCTTGTATAGTAAGTTATAAAACATATCTTTTAGTATTGCATTAGTTCTTCAGAATTTTTTTTCCTACGGCAGTAATTAGCAATATAGTATTAAGAGTTTATGCTATAGAATCTTACTGCCTAGTTCAAATCCAACTTTGTAACTCTGGGCAAATTACTTCTATATGTCTCTCTCTTTTTTTTTTTTTTTCATTGTAAAGGAGGGTTAATAATAATATCTACTTTAAAGAGTTGTTGGGTCAGTATATTAAAAGAAATAATGTAAAGTGCTAAATTAGCACAGGGTCCAATACATTCGTAAGTGCTCAATAAATACTATACTCATCCATTCATTCTTTCCATAAGTATTTATTGTATACCTGCTTTGTTTCAGGCACAGTCCTAGGCTCTGAGGATATGGCAGTGAACAAAAGCAAGTTTTTGCCCTCATGGAGCTAATATACTAGTGGCAGGAGACAAATACAAAACCAGTATAGCTAGAATGTCAGATGGTGTTAAGGACAGTGGAAAAAAAAACAAGGTAAGGTGAGAGAGTAGTTTCGGAAGATCTCACTGATTAGTAACAATAAAGTAAAGGAATATGCCTGTGGATATGTGGGGAAAGAGTGATGAGTGTGAGAGGACGCACATGCAGAAGCCCTGAGGGGAAGAATTGTTTGTGTTTTAGCATAGTAGTATGAGGAACAGTATTAATGCTTAGGATCTTTCTTAGTATCTAAGTTTTTTTTTTTTTTTAAAGATTTTTTTATTTATTTGACAGAGAGAGACACAGCGAGAGAGGGAACACAAGCAGGGGAGTGGGAGAGGGGGAAGCAGGCTTCCCGCTGAGCAGGGAGCCCGATGTGGGGCTCGATCCCAGGACCCTGGGATCATGACCTGAGCCAAAGGCAGACGCTTAATGACTGAGCCACCCAGGTGCCCCAGTATCTAAGTTTTTAAAAGCCCTTTTTAATTCCTTTCTTCAGAGTTTTTTTTTTTTTTGTATGAAATCAAACAAACTGAAAAGTTGAAAAATAGAATGAATAACTATATACTTACTACCTAGATTCAACAATTAGTATTTTATCATATTTGCTTCACCTATAATTTTTTTCTAAAACACTCCAAAGAATGTTAGATATCATGGCATTTACAGATTCATAAATATCCAGCATGAATCTTTAAAAATTACTGTTCTTCTTCTTTATACAATCATAATTTTATTATCACACTTAACAAAATTAACAGGAATTTGTTTTATCATAGCCTAATCTCATAGCCAGTTCATATTCAAATTTTTTCATCTAAAAGTATTTTCTATAGGTGTTTTTTGTGAACCAAAATTTAGTTAAGGATTACGAATTGCATTTGGTGTGTTTCTTAAATGTCTCAATGTCTTAACACTCCCTCTTCTTCTCCCCCATGATGGTGCCTTTTAGATAAATGGGCCAGGTTTTCCATATTCTGGATTTGTCTGTTTCCTTTTGCTTTTGTCTGCCTTGCTCCTCTGTTCCCTTATGTTTTCTAAAAACTGGAAGTTAGATTGCCTAGCTCCATTAAATGTTTTGGGTAAGAATACTTCACAGTGCTGGCTTACTGGTATTTTATCTTATTCTAACGTGGATGATGTCTGGTTTTCTCACTTAATGATGCCACATTTGATTACTGAATTAATGTGGAGACAGTTAATTCTCTCCATCATAAGATACATTTCCCTTATCCAATTAGCAGATAAACTGTAGGTAGAAATGCAAATAAAACCACAAGACATACCAGTACTCACCCCCTGAATGGCTAAAAATTTAAGAAGTAACAATTCCAAGTGTTTTTAAGAAGGTAGAGTTACAAGAACTTTTGGTAGGAGTGAAAATTAGTACAATGAAAATTGGAAAAATATTTGGCAGTGCTTCCTGAAGCTGAGGCTATATATATATCATGTGAACCAGCAATTTCATTCCTAAGCACTGCCCAACAGAAATGTGTATACACGTGCACTAAAAGACAGCTGTAGTAATGTTCATAGCAGTTAGTATACTTTTATATGGTCTGAAGCTGGAAATAACACGTCCATGAGCAATAGAATGGATAAACACATACGTACATATATATGGTACATACTAGTACATTCATATAAGGAATACATCTTTGAAAAAGGATAAACTGCTTTTAAATGTAACATGGATAAACCTCACAAATAGTGTTGATCAAAAGAAGTGGTCACAAAAAGAGTACAGGGCGTATATAGTTCTATTATATAAATTCAAAAACTGGCAAAATTTATAGATGGTGATGAAAGTCAGAATAGTGATTACCTTTGGGGGGGAGGGTAATGACAGGAAGCGGCAAGAAGATGGCCTCTCGGTGTGCTGGTAATGTTCTGTATCTTAACCTGTGTGGTGGTTATATAAGTGTATCAGCTCTGTAAAAATTCATCAAACTATACACTTACAATTTGTGTTCTTTCCTGTGTGGATGTTGTATTTGAATAAAAAAGTTTACTACCACAATATCTATGTATACTTCAAACAAATTTGGTTTGACTTTAATCACTCTACCTTTTAACTCCGTTATTATTTCCACAGAAGTAAAAAGTTGCTCACTTTGAATGTAATATTAAAAAGATAAATATGTGATATCAAAGAACAAACACACAGTTATTTTATAGCTTTATTCTCATGTATAGTTACAGTCAGGAATGATTTACTGAAATAATCTAGTGGCCTAAAATTTCATGTTTTTAAGATGTGATAGTTGGGTATTAGTAAAAGAAATTATAATGGAATAATCTCCGTGGGCTAGATTTGGTATTCTTAAAATACCTGGGGGCAGATTGTAGTTTTATTTTAGTGGAATTATTGTAGGATGAGATATTATTTTGAATATTTCTGTGGAATATCAAAATAATTTTGATGGCCCTATTTGCAATTAAGTTTTATATTGAAGTGGGACATGCAGTTATGTGTGAAATGTTGCAGACGTCAGTGTAATACCATTATGTCAAGGAAGTGAGACTTTCAGTTCTTTTTTGCCTTTTTTTTTTTTCATTAGTACACACTATTTTATATAAAGTATGCTTTGGGTACTTTTCATAATGATTATGGAATTTCCTTTTTTTGTTTAATTTTAAAACTGAAGTTCAAAGATTTAGTTTCATTTTAATATCAAACAAGTAAAACATTTTTATTAAAATGCTTTGGTATTGGGGCGCCTGGGTGGCTCGGTTAAGCGACTGCCTTCGGCTCAGGTCATGATCCTGGAGTCCCTGGATCGAGTCCCACATCGGGTTCCCTGCTCAGCAGGGAGTCTGCTTCTCCCTCTGACCCTCCCCCATCTCATGTGCTCTCTCTCATTCTCTCTCTCTCAAATAAATAAAATCTTTAAAAAAAAAAATGCTTTGGTATATTTTTAGTCATGATTTTAAAAATGAATGTATTTCTAGGGAGTGCCAGTGGAATTTTTGGTCTTACATGATATTGATTTAATAATATCCCGTGTGGAAAGTAATATGCACATTGAAGAAATACAAGAAGACGGAGATGAGGACATGGGAAGTCCAGATATGGGTAATACGTTTTGTGATGCTCCTTTCCCCTCCACCCTCCATTCCTCCTCGGCACCCAGGAGGTCAGTGAAATTTCAATGAATTAACTTTCTCATAGAATGTTTTGACATTCAAGACTATGAAAATACCTGGAGAAACCTATTTTGAATGACATTTTATCAAGTTGATTTGGTGGGAAAGGTAAGGATGCTGTATTTTGTTGAATGTGATACCTTTCATTGTTACATGCCAGGATGTAGCTTTCCACATCTGTGCCTTTATCTTCTAAATCAGTTCTTTCAGCCCTCCTGGTCTACTCCATGTTTAAAAATGACCCAGGAGCCACAACAGGGTATTTTATTTTTATTCTTCCTATTAGGAAATGAAATCCTAATAAATATTGTTGGATTTGTAGTTGTAAATAAATCTGATGACGGTCTGGGAGTAAATTTCAATAACATTTAAAACCTCTTTTTAACACGTTATATTTCTTTTTATTGTACTTATTGCGTATGTTTTTGAAGTATTCTATAGTTTCAAGGCTATTCTCCTACACATTATTTACTTTGGTTGAGTTAGCTGATGTCACCTTCACTTTGTAGATCAAGAATCTGTGTTTTAGCAGGATTAAGTGATCTACCCAAAGTCAAACAAATGGCATGTGGTAGAGCCTGGACTAGAACTTAAGCATTCTGACTTGAAATCTTATGTATTATCATTATTGTTACTGACACTTCTTCATAACATTAATCCTATCCTGTAACTGCTTACTTGCTTTTCTCTCTTCTCCACTAGTCTATAATATCTCTAAAGCAGGGATTATGTCTTGTTCATTTTTGTATTGCATTTAGTATATACTTGAATGTTTTACCTAGTACTATTATGAGTGTCAAGAAGGGAGTAATTTATGTATTCTTTTTGTGAGGTCCATTCATTATTTTGATCAGAATCTAAATCATAAATTTAATAAGGGCTCTGAGATTTAATGGTTACCAGTGACCAGTTTTTTGGTTTGAGTTATGTTCTAGCTCTTTTCTAATATGCAGAGGTTGGAACTGCTCATGGTTTAAGCCAGAGTTCTCTATAGCATTGTCATTACATAGACCTGTGTTCTGGTCTCTTTCTCCTGGCTCTGTTTTCTATCATGGTTCATAGATTCCCCCTTCCAGTCAAGGGAATCGCCCCTGTGTCAGCTTAGTGAGATTCCTGTTCTCAGTGGGAGTTGTTTGTTTCAAGATTTCCTTGCCACATCCCCTTAATTTGCCCTGTGGTGTGGCCTTCTCTTTCTTCTCTGCCTGTCTTCTCTCCCCAGCCTAGTTCTAGGATTCCTTTTACAGCTTTCCCTTTTGTTTGTTTTGTTGTGGGTTTTTTTTTTTCTGTCTTAACTTTCTACATCTGTAATCCATATTGGCCCATAATAGTGTATGTAGTCATGTCCATATACATAATCCCCCCACCTTGTTTTGTTCCCATTTGTATAGGAAAAATACACGTATAGGAAAGAGTTTGTTACCATGTGAGAGCACCACACAAAGAAAAATGTCCTTCAAAGGAAATGGGCACAGAATGAATCAGAGTAAAATGGACTGAATTCTACAAAAGGACGATATGGAAAAAATATTACACATGTATGGCTTAAAAGAACGTGTGTATATATTGATGAATAGGTGAAAGATAGAGCTAAAGAGTGGATCAATTTAGAAGTGAGGGTAGCTTATTGAGAGAGAGAGAATAGGAAAGAGGGAAAGGAAGTGTTGGAAGAAGAGGACAAGAATGGATTGGGAAATAAAGGATTGGAAGGAAAATGAAAATATGTGAATAAGAAGGAAAAAATACAGTAAATAGGAAAATAGGCCTTTATTAATTTTGGTATTGGAGTTGTAACTTGTTAGTATCATAGAATGTGGTGTTTTAAAGTTCCTTTAAGTTAGTATAGTGCAACTCTTAGGTTTCAGATTTGAACACTGAGGCCCATACAGTTATGTGACCCACTGGAGTCACACAGCTGAAACCTGTGGAGATGCACTGTAATTCAGATCTGGTATTTTATTTTATATATTAGAAATCATATAAAAACAATACTTTCATTTTTAAATTGTCTTCCTCCGTTCCTTTCTTTGTAATGTGTTATTATAAAGAATTAGGAACTTAGCATAAAGTAGACAGGATAATAGAACAAATCTCCTGGTATCCCATTACCTGGCCCCACCCAGCTACCATCAACCCATGGCTATCCTGTTCTAGTCACTGCCCACCCCTTACTATTTTGTTGCAAATCCCAAATATGTAGTTTCATCCAAAAAGATTTCCCTGTGTTTTTCAGAAATATAAGGATTCTCCTTTTAAAATGAACATAATGAGCTCTGGGTGTTTTATGCAACTGGTGAATCACTGAGTTCTACCTCTGAAACTAATAATAAAATATATGATAATTAAATTGAATTTAATAAAAAATTTAAAAAATAAAAATAAAAAATAAAAAATAAAATGAGCATAACTGGGGCAGTTAGTTGGGTGACTTAGTCCGTTAAGTGTCCAATTCTTGATTTTGGCTCAGGTCATGATCTCAGGGTCATGAGATCAAGCCCTATGTCGGGCTCCGTGCTGAGCATGAAACCTGTTTGGAATTCTCTCTCCTCCCCCCGGACCCAGGCTTGTGCTTGCTTGCTCGCTCACTCTTTCTCTCTAAAAAACAAAACAACTCCCCCCCCAAAAAAAAACCAAAAAAACAAAACCAAAAAAACTTCCCCAAACCCCCATAATTATTGCTATTATTACATCTCAAAAACTAACAGTACTCCTAAATATTATCAGTGTTTGCATTTCCATTTGCATGCTCCTTCATGCCACTGTGCCTTTGCACATGCTATTCCCTTTGCTCTGTATGCCTCCACTGCCTTCCTTCACTGCCTACCTAAGTTTCATTTTCTTTTAATATTCAGCTAGTGTGAACTCTTCTAGGAAACTTTGTCTCTCTAATCAAGTCAGATGTCCCTTCAGTGTTACCATATAATCTGTACAAACTTCCAACAGAATATGTACAAGTGCAAAAAAAATTTTTTTTAACCCCATACATGGATGGATGGATGGATAAATGGATTGGTCCACTGGTTGGTTAGTTGGTCTAAGTTAACGATAGGTTTTTACATATTCAGAATCCACATAACTTGATGCACTTAGAATAAAATCTAAAATTCTTGGCTCATATGGCTCTTTATGATCTAGCTATTGCCTAGTCTAGAGTTTTGTCATGCCATTTACTCCTTCATCCCATCTTGTTTTAGCTAAATTTGCCTTCCTTCAGTACGTAGTATATGCTAATCTCTTCTGTGTCTTAGAGCCTTCATATATGTTTTTCTTTTTGCCTAAGACTTTTTTTTTTTTTTTTAATTTTGGATTCTCTAGCTGGAAGGCTTTGGCTCTCCCAACCTAAATCTCCCTATTACAATCTATCATGTACCATTTTCTTTCCTTAAACTGACATAATTTATAACTATGTGTTTATTCAGTGATGAGTTTATTGTCTGACTTTTCTGTAAACAGGAGCTCCATGTGGTCAGGGACTAGTGTCCATCACAGTGGTTGTCATACAGTGGAATTTGTATTTATATAAGTTATGTATTTATATACACATTAATGTATTTTTGAACATTTTAGATATTCAAGATGATGAAGTGGCAGAAACTGTTTACAGAGATAGGAAGAGACGGTTACCTTTGGAACTCACGGTAGAACTAACAGAAGAGACGTTTAATGCAACAGTGGTGGCTTCTGATAGCATAGTGCTTTTCTATGCTGGTTGTGAGTATGAGCCTTTAGAGGAGGGACTGTTATGTATTAAAGGATTTAAAGTTGGTGGATTTTATTTTTGCATTCTGTATATTGCATGTGGTAGAATGACATAGCTTTCGCACTGTCCCAAGTAGACTGCACATATTGAAAGATTTACTAATTTACTAATTTAGAAAAATTGTTAATTCAAGCTAATGTTTTTAATATATTAACAGTTCTTTTTTAAAAATATATTAACAGTTCTTATGAATCTATAGGACATATATTGCTTTTACCTTCAAATAATAGCCCTTCAACTATATCCCTTGCAGTCTGAGTGCAGAAAATTAGTTGCATTTAGAATCCTCTTGAATGTTTGCACAACATTGAGTACTGTATATTAAAATATTTCTTATGAAGGAATAACAATTTTGGGAAACCCTATAAATCTATATGTTTGTTAATGTATAGGTATGGATGCTTTGGAGATATGCATATTGCAATATCTGTTGAATTTTTTATTTTAATGTAGGGCAAGCAGTATCCATGGCATTTCTGCAATCCTATATAGATTTGGCAATTAAATTGAAAGGTATGTAATATGGTATGCATGCTTATTTTCTTGATTCTAAGCTATAGCTATTTGTAAAGCTATATCATGCTAAAGATGAAGAAAACCACAGAAAATTTCACATTATTATATTTGTGTCTCCAACTTTATGTTAATGAACCATGAGTTTCAGAAATGCTCAGAAGCATTCATCTTGGTTCTTTTCATGGAACTGTCTTCAGTAGAAAGTAGAGAGCCTACGTATAAAGTACTTGTGGCCACACAGTTAATCCAGTAATCTTTTTGGCTGAATTCATTCAGCAAACATTTATTGAGTGCCTACTCTGAGCTAGTTACTATTAAATATTATTAAATAAATACTAAATACACTTAAACAAAAATGTGACAGATAAGACCCAATCTCACAGTCTAACCAAAGATCTAAGATCTCAGTGTTCTTAAAGCTATTCAGTTAGCTCCTTATGGACTGGGATATTTCTTAATAGCCAAGATCTTTTAACTGTTCTATGAAAACCTGATCTAGGGGTAGGTAACTAATCCAAGGAATAGACTTGAACTCAAAATATCTATGCCATCATTCTAGCAAAGACGTAGGGAGAGGTAGGGAGGCATGTTAATAAGAGAGAGATAATGATGGATTAGGATAATGTTTTATAATCATTTGAATAAGACAGAATGTATCATGCTTCATATCTGTAATACGATTTTCTTCTACTGTTTTTCTTGTTTTTTTCTTAGCTATTCCAGTTAAATAGGCTTATTCTTTTAGCTACTTTAGGAATGTATCCACCATTTAGTTTTTTAGGTTCTTTAAATTTTTAGTAAGTTCTTTATGGGTAGGTAGTATATCTTATACTCAGTTCACTGGACTTGGCATATTGCCTTACATCGTAGAATATTTGGTATTTAATAAATTGTTGAATAAATGAATAAGCTAATAAGGTGGAGTTTAGTGGAAAATGTCTACTAGTGTACAACTTATTTATATACTAGGGACTTTTGTGAACTTAAATTAATTCTGGAAAGTCAATCCTAAATATAACATGTTCTATGGTAATAAAAACATCAGAGATTTTAAAACTTTTTTCCTCAGTTCATTTCTCAACCACATTTGATCCAACTTTTGATTACTTCATTACCTGAATGAAGAGGTGATTAAGTCTACAGATAATGTGATTACCTAATATATATATATATTTAAAGATTTTTATTTATTTATTTGAGAGAGACCCAGTGAGAGAGGGAACACAAGCAGAGGGAGAGAGAAGTAGGCTCCCTGCGGGGCCCGATCCTGGGACCCTGGGATCATGACCCGAGCCGAAGGCAGACACCCAATGACTGAGCCACCCAGGCGCCCCACCTAATATTTAAAAAAAAAAAAAAAAAAATCAAATCCTCTTACTCTCTTTCAGGTTCTCCTTTGTAGTTGCAATCTACGGAAAGATTTAAGTTTCTTCTTTTAGGTTCCCCAGCCTCATTGGCAAAAAATTAGAAGAAAGAAAAAGGAAGGGGGGAAATATAAACCACAATGAAGGAATAATTGGATAATGTCCCTGAATAATAGAATTATCCCCCCACCCATCCCATTTGTCAATACCAAATGAAAATGGAAACAGATTCCCTTATATTCTTCTCTATTAATGATTGAAAAAAGAGGCTCCCTGGCCCCTCAATGCAAGGACTCTGAGTTGTATATGTTTGTAGAATAAAAAAAAGCAGATAACCAAGCCAAGACTTGATTTCCTTTTTCATTTAGGATGTTCTTTATGAGTAACAATCCTTTTAGTAATTAGATAATCAGATAAAGGGACTGTTTCAGAAGTTCAGGGGGCTTAATGTAGAAATGCATAGCATAGGTAACTATTTTATGTCTACATTGAAGCCCATACTATAACTTTGTAAATTGGGAGAATACTGTAATGCTTCGGGCATTTAGTCCTATAACCTTTCACATTGACTTTATGGAAAAAAGCCACTGTTCATCTAAGATGATGAAGAATATTTTATACTCAGTCACAAGATGGCAGCAAATACCAAGTTTTTATACCTATCTAGTACCTAGTTAGCTGTAGCTAAGAGAATTTTTTTTTTTTAAATCTTTAAATTAGGAACACCATGGGAAATTCCTGCATTGATAAAGTATAGGGGATGTAATACTGCAGGCAACTTAGACTCTACTGGCAGACCAGCATGCAAAAGGGACCCACAAATTGAGCAGCAAAGGAGGTGGGGAAATAAGCCAATTGGAGAAGGGGTTGCAAAAATCAGGGGAAGAGTGTCCAGTGGAAGCAGTTCATGCTCATGAGAGGTTAAAATAAGAATGGGCTATAAAAATATTGTCAAGTCTACACAACTGAGTTTTCTACATTAATATTTATAAAGTGTGCATTTCCTGTTGTTTAGGCACATCCAGTATGCTGCTTACTAGAGTGAACTGTGCAGATTGGCCTGATTTATGTACTAAGCAAAATGTTACTGAATTTCCTGTTGTAAAGATGTATAAGGAAGGCAAGAGCCCGGTGTCTTACCCTGGAATGTTAGGAACTGAAGATCTCCTAAAATTTATCCAGCTGTAAGTATTCAGCTTCTCCCTAAGACTTAAATTTTGGGGTCTGTAAACCTTCTAATTCCTATACTTTGTTGACACACTTTGAATAGGTTAAGGAGGAATGAATTGAAATAACAGGATTAGGTGAAGAGAGCTTATTCCTTCACTTTGGGGGAGATAGAAATTGTGTTTAATGAGGGTGATTTTTTTTTTATTACACTAGTATTTAGTTGTCTTTATTTTGTCAGATACTTATCCTGTGGATACAGTGTTTGCCCATGTTAGTAGTATGTTTTATCTTTTTGCAAGCTGAAAAGTATCTTTAAAAATTAATTTTGAATATAGTATATTCATTCAGCAACAGGATTTCATGCCCAGTGAACATAACATCTGTCCAAGAAGCAGAAGAATATTTAAGTGGGGAATTATATAAAGACCTGATCTCCTACTCTAGTGTGTCGGTGCTAGGACTATTCAGCCCAAACATGACAACAGGTAAGTAGTTAGGTAATAGTTAAAAACTTGATTTTTTAAAAATGAATTAACATCTTTTTCAATTATAGAGAACTCAAATTATAGAATTTTGAAAATAGAGAAATTTGAAGGAAAAAATCTAAGATTATCTAGTTGTTAAATTTTGATATAATTCCTTCCCTCTTTTTTCTGTGTACCTATGTATTGCATTTTTATATATATTTTAATGTGATTGGGCTAGTACTGTGTATCTAGGTTAGTATCTTGCTGTTTTTATTTAATATTGTGTGGGTGCATTTTTTCCCTGATTAATATTCTTCAAAATCATCATGGCTGTATATTTGGATGCATATACCATAATTTATTTAACTCTTTACCAACAAATAACATCTTTTGTTTCCCTTTTTTCTTTTTGCTATAAAGAATATTTTTATTTATGCGTCTTTGTGTGGGATTTAGGTGATTTAATGGGTGTAGATTCCCAATAGGAGGATAACTTTATGTTTTCTATAAACTGTGTGTTAAAAGTGTTATTCATTTTTAAAAATGGGGTTTTAGTGCTTGTCTAATGAATTACTATGAGATTTTTATGTATTAAGGATATTAAGTTCTTGTCATTTTGTTTGTTATTTCCCCCCAGTTTGGTTGTTAGCTTTAATAATTTTATATCTAGCAGTTTAAAATTTGTTTTCAAATGTATTGATTTTGAGATTTATCCGCTGATTTCAGTTATAGAAAATCTCTATTGTCCTTATCAGTTAATAGTCACTTGTATTTTCTTCTTGCTTTAATTTATATTTTCCTACACTAATTTATAGTCTTCTTGCTTTGAATATATTTTTTTTAAAACTGTGATAAAATACATGTAACACAATTTACCATCTTAACGTTTTAGCATATAGTTCACTAGTGTCGAGTATATTTACATTGTTGTGCAGCTAATTTCCAGAACTTTTTCATGTTTCAAAACTGAAACTCTGTATCTGTTAAACAGCTATTTTCCTGTTTCCCTAGCCCCTGGAAACCTCAATTCTACTTTGTAACTCTATGAGTTTGACTACTCTAGGTACTGCCTATAAGTGGAATCATACAATATTTGTCTTTTATTGGCTGGCTTATTTCACTTAGCACAATGTCCTCAAGGTTCATCCATGTTGTATCATGTGTCAGAATTTCCGTCCTTTTAGGGACCTCTGGGTGGCACAGTTGGTTAAGCATCTGACTCTTGGTTTCAGCTCAGGTCCTGATCTCAGGGTCTTGAGATCTGGTTCTGAGCTCAGCGAGGCATCTTCCAGAGTTTCTCTCTCTCTCTCTCTCCCTCTGCCCCTCCCTGCACTCGTTCTCATGCTCGCTCTAAAATAAATAAATAAATAAATCTTAAAAAAAAAAGGAATTTCCTTTTATTTTTTTAAATTTTATTTTATTATGTTAGTCACCATACATTACATCATTAGTTTTTGATGTAGTGTTCCATGATTCATTGTTTGCGAATAACACCCAGTGCTCCATTCAATACAAGGCTAAATAATATTACATTGTATGTATGTAACATTTTATTTATCCATTCATCTGTTGATGGACACTTGGGTTGTTTTCACCTCTTGGCTATTGTGCGTAATGCTTCTGTGAACATGGGTGTACAAATATCTCTTCAGGACCCTGCTTTCAGTTCTTTTGGATGTATACCCAGAAGTGGAATTGCTGGGCCATCTGATGGTCCTATTTTTAATTTTTTGAAGAACCACCATACTGTTTTCCCTAGTGGCTGTATCATTTTATATTCCTACCCATAGTATACAAGGGTTCTGATTTCTCTACATCCTCACCAACTCTTGTTATTTTCTGGTTTTTTGATAGTAGCCATCCTAATAGGTCTGAAGTTTTGATTTGATCATGGTTTTGATTTTCACTTTCCTAATAAGTAGCGATATTGAACATCTTTTTATGTGCTCCTTGGCCACTTGTATATCTTCTTTGGAGAAATGTCTATTCAAGTCCTATGCTCATTTTTAAATCAGGTTGTTGTTGTTGAGTTGCAGGAATTCTTTATTCTGGAAATTAACCCTTTATCATATATATGAATTGCATATATTTTCTTCTGTCCCATAGGATACCTTTCTACTCTGTTGATTTTGTTCTTCAATATTTTTTTTTTCTTTTTTAAGTCTTTAACTATTTAGATATTTTTGTGCATGGTATGAGGTTAGGGGCCAACTTTATTTTGTCTGAATAGTTAACAGTTGTCCTTTTTTTTCCTCTCTTTTTTTGATTCCACCATCACCATATTAAATCCATGTCTGTATGTGTGTATGTGTGTTTGTGTGTGTGTGTGTATAATCTGTTTAAACATTTTGTTTTATTCACTTTTTTAAAAAATATTTTATTTATTTGACAGAGAGAGTTAGCAAGAGCAGAAACACAAGCAGGGGGAGTGGGAGAGGGAGAAGCAGGCTTCCCGCGGAGCAGGGAGCCCGATGTGGGGCTCGATCCCAGGACACTGGGATCATGACCTGAGCTGAAGGCAGATGCTTAACAACTGAGCCACCCAGGCGCCCCTGTTTTATTCACTTTTATCTCCCTGTCAATACCTAATCTATTCGTTTTCTTTTTTTAAGATTTATTTATTTATTTGAGAGAGCGAGCGAGCATGCAAGCAGGGGGAGGGGCAGAGGAAGAGAGAAACAAGCAGACTCTGCACTGAGCAGGGAGCCTGATGTGGGGCTCGATTATAATACATGTTGAATATATAATTGGGTCAACTCTCTTGTTTGTCTTTTGTAAATTTTTTTTTATCTTTTTTGGCTTTTGGCTCTTCCAGGTGAACTTTAATCATTTATACATATTGTCTAAACTTATTTGTATTTCTCTTGCTTGTTTTGTGCTCCACTAGTGTTTCTTTAGTCTACATGGAGTATGCTTCTTTTGGTTTTATTTTCCCCAGAGCCAGAGATGTTCTTTAAAAAAACAAACAAAAATGTTTGAATCCATAAAATTAAAGACCATTTTTAATGATTTTGAGAGACTATGGACTCCAGGAAACAAACTGAGGGTTTCAGAAGGGGGTGGGGTGGGGGGATGGGTTAGCCCGGTGATGGGTATTAAGGAGGGCACGTATTGCAGTGAGTACTGGGTGTTATATCCAAACAATGAATCATAGAACACTACATCAAAAGCTAATGAAGTACTGTATGGTGACTAACATAACATAATAAAAATAAAATAATAAAATTTTAACACATTTTTTAAAAACCAAAAACAAAAATTATTTTGACTTTTATAGAAGATGAGGATGCTTTTAATTTCTTCTGTCATCTTTTTCTCTATATGGGCCTCTATAGCCTCATATTATAGACTCAGATTATCATTATTGCTGAACTTTAATATTTTTGCATTATATATTTCTCTTTCAAAAGTTTCTTGCACTTATTTTTCCAACATTTTATTATGAAAATTTTCAAACATAAAGCAAAGTTGAAAGATTTTATAATGAACATCCATATACCTACCATCTAGATTCTACTATTAACATTTAACTTGTACTTGATTTAGCACATATCTGTGCATCTGTCCATCCTTCCACCCATCAATTAATTCATCTTATTTTTGGTGTATTTCATATTAATGTTTTTTCATTCAGCTTTGATACAGTGCTTATAGCAATTAATTTTACTTTGTTAGTTTTACATAGCATCATAGAGTATAGTGTTCTTTTAATATCACAGCTTCACTATTTTTAGACTATTTTTTTCTGGCTTCATAGGAATGCCTTTCAGTAAGTTGTAAAGGAAGGGTACATAGGGGTTTTTTTCTAACCAGTACTATTGCTTAGAATGTTATTCTCTTGCCTTTGCATATGGATGGCTTCTTGAATTGACTGTGTAACACAACCTTTAATGTTTTTTCGTCACATGTTAGTTGTTTGCATTTATCTAGCAAACCTGCCCCCTTATATTTCTTTCATTTAAGATGAATTTCAAATTCTGAATAAAATTTTTTAAGGATATTTTTCTGGGAAGAGTATCCCCATATCTAGCATCATATCTACAGATAGTGGATACTGTTAACTAATTATTAAATTTTGCTTTCTACAAATTTCTGTCTAATAATTGTTCCCCTCTATGTTGTCTTCAAAATTTTTTAAAATAAAAGCCAAAATAACTTGAAAGAAATAATAAGAATGTGAATGTGTGTTCTGTGGCTTCCCATCTTAGAAGGCAAAATCATAGAGGGGATCGCTTTTTCATTTGTATTCTCTTTATGAAAAATTGTGAAGTGAATGAGTCTGTGGTTTACTCCTTTGTCTTTGCCTTTCTAATGTTTTTGCTTCTACCCGTTGACTTTGTCTTCAATCTATGTCAGGTGCCTGGTGCCCTGAGGTTGTATATTATTTACTCAGGGCTTCCTTCCAAAAAGAATTAAGGTCTTCAGATAATAAAAAGCACAAATACAATAAAATCATTAAAACAAGAATAAGAGTTAAGCTGTAAAAGAGAAGGGGATAATTGTGTAGTATACTTAGAAAACACTGCAGTTGGTCATAAAACTTAACCTTAAGCAATCTGGCAGCAATTGGAAACATGAAATTTTTGCCATCTTATCATCATTATATAATAAATGGCAATATAAAAGTTAGGATGCTGACTCATCCACAGAAAAAACTTTTCCCTGATTGTAAATGCTGAGAGGGATTTTTCATATTTTTTTATATGAGAGATATAGGGAACAGTATATTTTATGATAGTTCTATACAAATGATAAGATTTACACATAATTATCTCTTAACGAAAGTCAAAAGTATAGGGGCACCTGGGTGGCTTGTTAAATGTCTGGTTAAGTGTCTGACTCTTGATTTTGGCTCAGGTCATGATCTCAGGGTTGTGAGATAGAGCCCTGTGTGGGGCTCCGCGCTCAGCAGGGAGTCTGCTTGAGTTTCTCTCTCTCCCACTTCCTTCCCCCCACCCCTCCCCCATTCACGTGCACACGCATGCGCTCTCTATCTCCCTCCCAAATGAATAAATCTTTAAAAAATAAGTCAAAAGTATAATGTTAAACAACATAGAGATTGTTCTGGTATGCCAGAATGATGTAATCTGGATAGGATGCTTTTTTTGTTATTTCACTAGATTGATTGTTCTCAGACTTTTCAGTCAGGTATTAGATTCTCTTCTTTTTTGTTTTTTTGTTTGTTTTTTGCAGATATTCATATGATAGTTACTGGACTTTCAATGTCTATTGAATGGGAAAATGTATAACAATAAAAGGCTATTATGAATTCACTAACACTTTTATTTACATGTGTATTTTATTCATAAGAGCTAACTACTAACATTTATCAAGCACTTATTTTATATCAGATAGTGATTTATTTTTCATGTAGATGCTAATGATTTACAGATTAATGTGGATTCCATGAGGGCTGAAATGTCTCCTTTGTCCAGTGTTGTATCTGGCAGGTCTCTTTACTTGGAAGATACTTATTAATTACAAAGGGAAAAAAAAGTATCTTGTGGGAATAGAATTTAAAGCCCTGTAAATGTCCTGTTTCTCATTATACTTTTGCATTCCAGTTTTAGAATCCATTGCTTGAAAGAGCTATAACTATGATGGTTGCCAAGTGGAAAATTTCTGACTCCCTACCTATTCCTTCTATACACGTACTAATATAGTTCACATACTACTGTACGAGCTTTTCCTTCTCGTTTGATTTTCAGTATAGATGCCTGAGTCCTTAATTTTATTCAATGGGTTATAATTGGTTGCTATCATGCCCCTTCAATCTGACTCCTGTGTCCTTTTGACGTATCTCCATCATTCTTTGGGTATGTCCTTTTGGCACAAAATGTTCCTAGTCCCATTCCTGGAATCAGCCATTTCTCAACCAAGAGTCTAGGTTCCTTTTAGTGGGACATTGAATTTAGAAACCAAAATCTAGTGCTTTTAGTTACTGGAGTGTTCTTGCTTCTCAACTGTTGTTGGTAGAGTTAAAAAATAGATGTATGTGTACTATGTGTATACATGTATGTCTATAAATGTAATGACTCAGTAACATGTGATAGTGGGGGAAAAGCAGTATTGCTAAATTAATGTATTTTATGCAATTAAAACATGTTTATAGTTACACAACTAAGTATTGGAGGTCACTATTAATATTATATCCCAAATATATTTATTGTGATATAAGAATCCTTTTATTTAGATTAACTGATTATTTTCTTATACTTGGGGTTGCAATATATTCTGAAATATGTGTAGTTTTCACCAAGGAGGAGAGTGTGTCTGGTTTTAAATGTTCAGAGAAAAATTGACAGTCTGGTTTAGTGGAAATGGATATGTATCTAAGGTCTACAGTTTTTATTTATTTATTTAGTTTTTGAGGTCTACAGTTTTAAATGCTTCTGTTGCAGAAGTAACAGGATATATGAACAAGTGGATTTATGCAGAGCCTTTTAAAAAACATATTCATGTGGCTCAGTTGGTTAAGTGTCTGCCTTTGGCTCAGGTCATGATCTTGGGGTCCCGGGATTGAACCCCACATTGGGCTCCCTCTCAGCGGGAAGCCTGTTTCTCCCTTTCCCTCTGCTCCTCTCCCCCACTGATGCATCTCTCTTTCTCAAATAAATAAGTAAAATCTTTTAAAAAAAAGGAAACATATGAGGAGAGAGGCTTCTATATGAGGGAATTATATGGAAGTAGTGTAATTTTCCACTGTTACTTGAAAAGAAGCTGAAATAGATTCCATTATGTCATTGCTTTAGATAATGATCATCAACTACTAAACAGAATTTAGTTCTGTTTTGAGAAATGAAAGTATAAGCACTCAGTCCTAATTGTTTACTTTTCTTCTCTCTCTCTTTTTTTTTTTTTTTTGAGGGGGCGGGCAGAGAGGGAGAGAGAGAATCCTAAGCAGGCTCCACGCCCAGGGCTGAATCTGATGGAGGGCTTGATCTCACAACTCCGAAATCATGACCTGGGCTGAAATCAAGTTAGATGCTTAACTGACTGAGTCACCCAGGCATCCCTTTGTTTATTTTTCTTACGAATCTTTACTGCTTTGGTATAACACAGGCTGAAGAAAATATTTTCATGGAGTAATAGTTTCTCATTAAATTCATGGTTATAAATGAGCTCTCAATGCTGCCTCCTGGCTGACGGTGCCACTTTAGTAAATTGGCTTTCCTGTAGTATTTCTTAATCTTGTGGAAAGTATGCATCCTTTTTAAAGAACAAAACTTGTGGTTACCAGACGGTAACAGTGCTGATACTCACACCGTGAATACAGTACTGACTGCTTAGGTACAGATTTCTTGGGTTCAGCATGTCCAGAGTACTAGGTGCTTTATGACTCAATTCTTCCATCATTAGTTTTCTGTTTGAACTGCCATGAACCTTCCATGCAGTGAGCTGAGTTATCGTTTGGCCTTCACTTGGCAAGAATACATCATTTTTTTGAAAAGATTTTATTTATTTATTTGACAGAGACAGCGAGAGCAGGAACACAAGCAGGGGGGAGTGGGAGAGGGAGAAGCACCTCCTGCCAAGCAGGGAGCCCAATGCAGTGCTCGATCCCAGGACCCTGGGATCATGACCTCAGCCGAATGCAAACGCTTAACAACTAAGCCACCCAGGTGCCCCAAGAATACATCATTTATATAAGTTTACCTCTGTTCTTTTCTCATTAGTCTATGACTGTTTAATTCAGACTTGCTTCTTGGTTATAAAATACACATTAACATGATCCAGAATATACTGTTATTTATGGAAATGTATTCAGAAAGCTCCTGAAATAATTTTTTAATATCTGTATCCTAACAAATGAAAAAAGACTGATACACAAATTAATCAAAGTTCAAAAGTAACAAAAACACATTACAGAAAATATGGGAAATATAAAAAGACACAAATCCCTCATAATTGCAGAATCCTAACACAGATACTGTTAAAGGACTAGAATTTCTAGTCTTCTATTTTTTTCTGTGCATATAGGCACTTCTAGATTTGTGATGATAATGTGTGCATCATTTCACATACTGCTTCTCTTTCCAGGCTATGTATAAGATAGCTGTTTCCATTTACCTTACCTTAGGAGTAAATTAAAAAGCAACAAATATTTATTCAGTAACTCTGTTGAGTTACTGATTAGATGTGCTATGATCAGAGTGCTATAAATTTGATAAATCACATTTAGAGTACATTTGTTTAGGGAACCATAATTACATTATATCAATTTACATTTCTGTAGTAATCAAAGGTCATAAAAAGAACACAGATTTGGGCGCCTGGGTGGCTCAGTTGGTTAGGTGACTGCCTTCGGCTCAGGTCATGATCCTAGAGTCCCGGGATCGAGTCCCGCATTGGGCTCCCTGTTTGGCGGGGAGTCTGCTTCTCCCTCTGACCCTCCTCCCTCTCATGCTCTCTGTTTCTCATTCTCTCTCTCTCAAATAAATAAATAAAATCTTTAAAAAAAAAAAAACTTAAAAAAAAAAAAGAACACAGATTTATTTTAGAACCGCTAAGTTATATGAGGTCTACCTGTAAATATTTGTCTTTATAATTTGTCTTTATAATAAATTACAACCATTTATAAATGTCAGTTGATCAGCACACATAATTTTAAAGGTTTCAGATTTTTGTCTTGTCTATGTATTTATAGCAAAAGAAGATTTCACTGAAGCAGGAAACTACCTAAAAGGATGTGTTATCACTGGAATTTATTCTGAAGATGATGTTTTGATACTGTAAGTTTGTTGGTCTTCTAATTTTAGAGAGGAAGAAGTTTGCAAAATAATATATTGTTTGTCTTTACACAGTTGATGAAGGAAAATAGGTCAGCAATATAACTAAATTTTTAATTTTCTTCAAAGAAGATCTGGGAAGTACCACCTGACTATTTAGAATTTTTAGATACTCTTTTGCTTTAGGCTAGAGTCCCCATAGGGACAACCTTGGATTCATACTATTTCATCTTCCTATAAAAAATTTCCTCTTTTGTTTCTATTACCTGCAGTTTTGGTTCTTTGGAATTATCAAAGTTTTTTGGGGAATTTTACATCTTGAGTGTCTGGGTTTTGATTTGCCACCAAGGTATATATAAAAATCAGAATTTTCTCATATTTCTACCAGAGTTTTAGGTGATATAACTATACCTGACAGTTCTACCTAATTTTAAGTTATTGCAAACATATACTAAATCAGTGCTTTTTTTTTTACCCACATTAGTTGCTTTATTTGTAGAATGTAGGACTCTTGTGAACTACCAGATAGTTGCTTCAGAATGAAGGACTGAACTGAAAATTTGGAGATTATTAATGCATACACAATACATACAGTAATACATGTACATCACATTCTGCATTAATGGCTTATTTTCAGGTGCAAGTGGAGTTGGTAAGTCCCAATAATTTGTCTTGCTTACCTCCTGACTGTAATATTCCTATTGTGATTTCTGGGCTTACATCTTTCATCCTGAACACTGGTGACATATGCTCTTCATGATTAAGCTCCATTTCTATCCATGAAATCATACTGAACTCCAGATCTTTAGAAAATATGAGACCTGTTCACCTGACACATGGACAGTCACCTACTATCTTCTACTCTGCTGTCATGGTGCATTTAGCTGTGGTCAGCTAATCAATTAAGAGAGTCTTTCAGGTAATTTGAAGACTGGACCCTCTACTAATGCTTTTAGTATTATAACATCTATACTTTGTTTTAGCATTAGTTGAGATTTTACATGATATAAATGTGACTACCTCACGGGTCATTTCACACCAAGCATTTTTTTCCTATTTAATTTAGTGATTTCCCTTTCTCGTTAGCATACGTAGTGGTAAGAAGGAGCAGATTTGGGCTCGTTTACAGTGGAGAGAGCATAGACTTTTTATCTGGGGCATCTTGCTTTGAATCCTGTCTCTGCCATTTATCACTCTCTGAGTCCTGGTTTCCTCATCTATCAAATGCAGGTGATAGTGGCCTCATTATACGGCCATTCTGAGGGTTAAATAAAAATGAAAGTACCTGAAAGAGTGCCTGGAAAATGATAGGTTTCTAGTAAATACTTTTCTCCTTGCTCAGCAGTATGGTGAGCAGTCCAAAAGGGTTGAGAGCCATGCAGTATGTTCCTAATCCTGTTTAGACATTTTCTTGATGGTAAGTTGTCTAGAGGAAAAAAACAAAAAATCTGCCTGTATTATTTTCTGTTGCTTTCTTTTGATCTAGGTTGTCAAGGCTCCTGAACTTCCTCAGCCTTACACAGAAGATAAGTTTGCTGGGAAATTGAGTTCATTTTTTTCTTTAGTGGTAGGGCTTCCCCATTTGCTACTTCCCACCCTGATCGCACGGACTAATTGTTTATGTTTTTGACGACTTGCTGTATTTTATTGGAAATCTTAGTACTGCGTTTCTCCATAGGTCACACAAATACGCTGCAACCCTTCCAGCCCTGCTGCTGGCCAGACACAAAGAAGGCGAAATAGAGAGCATTCCATTAGCTAACTCCCCTGCACAAGACATAGTTCAAATAATAACAGATGCGTTACTGGAAACATTTGTGAGTATATTTTGTAATAAGGATGTTATTTAAAATAAAATCGAGACCAGTTAAAAATAGTCTGTTTTAATATGCCATTTTCCAGCTTTTGTTGGCACAGGGCATGACATTTTGTGAGCTGAAGATTCACCAGGTTGCTCTGTGTCATTGTTCAGTCATTATGCGTACAGCTTCTCCAGTCCACTGCCGAAAGTTTACATGTCTTTGGATTATTTTTACTGCTGAGACTAGTGTAGCTGATGGCCAGTTGAAGGAAGTACTTAATCTAGGCTGAAACTTGGTGTATATATATATAAAGCACATGGATTTTGGAGAGTCAGGCTACTCAGCTTCAGATCCTTGCTTGATTCCTTACTGGCTCTTAACTTCTCTCTGCCGCGTGTAAAATGCAGGTGGTCATAGCACCTGCTGCGGAGACTTAATTGCGAAGACTAAGTGAGACATGTGTATGGTGTTCTGTGTCATATTTGGCCCGTGGTGAGCATTCAACAAATGTTAGCTAGTATTCTTACTTACACAGTTTTGGGACAAAATAGTGTCTTATGAAAAGCCTTTTCCACTGCTTCCTTTGAAAATAGTGAATTCAGGGGCATAACAGTTGTAACCTGCATTTCTCAATTTCAGTTGTTTTTGTATTTATGTTAAACATAGCTAGAATATTGTAAATTTATGCTTTTTTGCATTTCTAAAGTGACATAAGAAGCATTATTATCAGCTATAAATACTAAATGAATATCCTCCTCTCGTTATGTTTCTTGCCATGATGGTCTAAATAACATTACATTTTAGGCTCAGAATAATGGCTGTAGCCTTTATTAAATCTTTTTGTTACCTTGGTTCTGTTCCCTCCCCTCTTCCCATTAAAGTTACAGGCTATAATTAAAATCAGATCATTAATATTTTCAGGATGTAGTTTTCCAAATTATTGAGGTAACATTTTTGTATTTAATGACATGTTATTAAATGAATATTTCCTTAACCATATACATAGTGTAATATTTTTGGAATTATTATAAGCCTTTACCTTCCTTTTCCCAGATAATACAGAGAACTATTAAGAGAAGAAAATTGGAATCAACCATATCCTCTTTGACCAAATTTAAATTGGGGGAAATATTTTCTCAAACAAACAAAAAAATTCCATGTGTATCTGTGTGATTGTCTTTTTATATTAAGGGATATTTCCATCAAGAAATGAAGATATACATACTTTTTTTTTTTAATATCTGTATAATATTCTGTTGCACTAAAAAAGCCACAATTTATTTAATTTCCTGTTGATGAATTTTAAGTTGTCTTTAGTTTTACTCAGGGACCAGCCTTGTGCATAATCTTTGGGTGTTTCCATGATTCCATACTCATGGTAAATGCACAGATTTGAATTGCTAGTCCAAAGGGCATGCACATGTTTAAGGCTGCTGATACTTGTTCCTGTTTTGCATGAGAAGAGATTAGAACATTTTACTCTTTCATCTTTGCTTGACTGATGAATAAAAAATTGGCATCTATTTTTTAAGATTATATTCTTTAAGGCTGAGAAACTTGGGGCAAACTTAACTATCAGAATCTGTTTATAAGTTAAGCGTTGTGGCAGTGTTTCCAGTTTATAGTGTTTTGGTTTACAGCGTTTGACTAAAAACCGAACAGCTATAATAAAAATTGTTTTGCGTTTAGTTTATGACCTTTCCATAAATTCTAAAACCCTCAAATAGTTATTAAATTTTTTTTTTAAAGATTTTATTTATTTATTCATGAGAGACAGAGAGAGGGAGAGGGAGAAGCAGGCTCCCTGCTCTGCAGGGAGCCCGATGTGGTACTCGATCCCAGGACTCTGGGATCATGACCCGAGCTGAAGGCAGACACTTAACTGACTGAGCCACCCAGGAGCCCAAGGTGGTTAAATTTCTTAAAGCTGCCCTATGTTGGAGATTTAAGTCTGGAGTATGTAGCAGCCAGCCAGCCAGCCACAAGCTCATCTCCTGGTCTGCACTAAGGTGCTAGAAAGACTTTGGTTTCTTCATCTGGATAGGAAGGAGAAATGGGTGAACAGACAGTAAACATTTTTTATATGGCATTCAGTTTTTATTTTAATGAACCGGATGATAAATCAGGCTAGGTAAATAATGCCCAAATCTGAAATACACGATAATTAACTACATAAGCAATGATCTATTCAAGGCTGTCACGTTTAAACATAGTTTAATAGCACTTTGCTCAGATATGTTAATTTCCTTTAATTATGCTTTTATTATGAATAAGTTACAGCCTCTTGTATACTCAGATAGCCAAAGGACACCTTCCTATTACCATGTTTGATGACCTTTTCTGTAAGTAGCAACCAAAACTACTGACAATGCTTTTTCTTTTCAAAATTCTCTGTTCCTCTGGCTTTTGCAATTCAGTCCTCTCCAGATACCTCCTTCAACCCTCTGGCCACTCTAGAATTCCATCTTCAACCTTCAGTCTTTTTCTTCTTTTTGCTCTTCTTTCTTTCGGAAGTTTTGTCCATACCCACAATTTCTACCATCAGTATTACCAACTGATGATTCCTAAATCTGAGGTCCTGATCTTTTCCTCCTCAACTCACAGAACTCTTGGTCTTTCTTCCCTGAAATGCCTGTCACCGGTCTGTCTTTTCACAGATTCGTATTCTAGTTAGCTTTCTAAAACAGGCATAACCATGTCGCTCATTTGATACAAGATCTTCTCAGTATTTCTGAGAGCTAGAACACCTATCAAGGTATTTTCCCATCTGGTCTTACAGCCACATTTGCCTCTTGCATGCCTCAGTCTGGCAGACTTCACTCCCACTGTTCCCAGATGGCATGAATGCTCTCACAGCTCTCTGCCTATCCCCATGATGCTCCCTATATCGGGAATCCCGGCTCTAGCACATACCTTCTTCTGTCAAGATCTTATTTCTTGCCCAAGGCCAGATTAAATATCACTTCCTAAAATCATCCATGAGCTCCCATACTTTGTTTTTTTTAGCTTAATTTTGTTGTCCTACATTAAATTTTCTTGGCTCACAGCAGTTTGTCTACCTGTCTCCTCCTTGAGAGTAGGAGCGCTTTAAGGGCAGGGAGAGTATCTTCCTTCTTTCTGATTCAGTACCCAGCATTAACATTTTGAACTTTGTAGTGGTGGCTCCATCTCCCCTCGTTTCAGATCTGTTCAGAGTGAGGAGATCTGCCAGCCTGATGAGATCTATCAATTTTAGGAAGGGGATATAACCTGTGTAGAAGATTAAGGATGAAAATTAACATAAGAAGACAACATAGGGAAATTTGGAGAAGAGGGGATCTAAGATTTAAGTCATGAAAGTGGATTAAAAACCTGTGAGAAGAGGATTTCGAGTGTGAAAGAGAAAGAATTAGAAGAAAAATGAGAATTGGCAGAGGAAGGTGGCTTTGAGAACTAAATAAGGAAAAGTACATACTGGAGTTTGGTATTTGGGCTTAAACTGAAAAGAAATGAGACTGATATTTTTATTTGTTTAAACATGTTTTGATTATATTAATTATGCTAAAATCATAAATATTGAAACAAAATAAGATTTTTATTTTAAATAATCATAGATGTTGAAGGATTATATCTTTAGAGCTCAGCATTTTTCCCCCAAAAATTTTATGTTAGATACAATAAGAGTTTTGTTTGTCATATGTGTGTTGTCTAATCTGGTCCAGATTTTAGCATAAGAAATTATTAGAAGTGGTACATCCTTGTAAAACAGGGAACTTGTTTATCTTCAAATTAGCTTTATTTTGGAAATAACTAAGATAAAGTGAGCTTAAATAAAAAGCTCTTGATATTTATAGTTATTAGTCAGTATTACAAAATCTCCACTTAAAATATGTTTGAATTACATTTTAGAAACTAAAATTGCATGAGTGATTTGAACGTTATTTTCTATTTTATCTCATCATTCTCCATGTTTGTTTTTTTTTTTTTAACAGCCAGAAATCACTGTGGAAAATCTTCCCATTTATTTAAGACTTCAGAAACCATTATTTATTTTATTTAGTGACGGCAGCATAAATCCTCAGTATAAAAAAGCAATATTGATGCTGGTAAATGAGAAACACTTGGATTCACTTACCCCTTGCTGGTTAAATCTGTAAGTATATTTTTATTTTTTAATATGTAAAAGGGAAGAAACTATAATGATTACATTTTCATTAGGAAATGAAACTCTCTAACTGTGTCTTTGGAGTTAATATTATGGGACCAGTGTATAAGTTATGATAGTTTAGTAACTAAACTTCCTCATGGTCTAAGATGACCTTGTTTTAGATTGAATTCTGTTCTACAATAAATTTTTTATTTTGCTGAATGTTATTTTTTTTTCAGGGGTATATAGGTATAATTGACAAAATTGTAAGATATTTAAAGTGTACATTGTGGTGATTTGATACATGTATACATTGTGGAAGGATTCTTCCATGTAATTAACATATTCATTACCTCACATTATATATATATATATATAGGGAGGGAGTAAGAACATTTAAGTTCTACTCTCTTAGCAAATTTCAGTTATATAGTGTTCACAACTACAGTCACCATGTTATACATTAGATCCTCAGACCTTATTTATTCATCTTACAGCTGAAAGTTTCTTTCCTTTTCCCAATCTCTTCCTGTTTCCCCCAACACTGAGTCCCGGGCAACCACTTTTCTACTCTGGTTCTGTGAGTTTGACTTTTTGATTTTTCACATAAGTGATACCATGTAGTATTTGTCTTTCGCTGTCTGGCTTATTTCACTTGGCGTAATGCCCTCAGAGTCCATCCATGTTGTAGCAAAGAGCAGGATTTTCTTCTTTCTCATGACTGAATAATATTCCATTGTATATGTACCACATCTTAGGTTGTTTCCGTATTTGGCTATTGCAAATAATGCTGCAATAAACACGGGAGTGCATATATCTCTTCACTGTCTTGTTTTCATCTCTTTTGGATAAATGATCCAGCAGTCCTACTTCTGGGTAGATGGTAGTTCTCTTTCAGTTTTTTGAGGTTGTGGTTGTACCAATTTACATTCTCACCAACAGTGTACCAAGGGTTCCCTTTTCTTTATATTTGTTATCTTTTGTCTTTTTGATACTAATTTTAACAGGGTTGAGGTGGTATCTCATTGTGGTTTTGTTTTGCATTCTCTAATTTCCCTAGTGATGTGGAACATCTTTTCTTGTGTCTGTTGGCCATATGTGTCGTCTTTGTAAAAATGTCTATTCAATTCCTCTGCCAATTTTTAAATTGGATTGTTTGTGTTCTTTGCTGTTATGTGTGTTCTTTAGTTATTTTGGATATAAACCCCTTATCAGATAGATGATTTGCAAATATTTTCTCTCATTCCAAAAGTTGCCTTTTCATTTAGTTGATGGTTTCCTTTGCTATGCAGAAGCTTTTTAATTTGATGTAGTCCACTTATTTTTATTTATGTTACCTTTTCCTTTTGGTGTCATACAAATTTTAAGAAGTAGTAATTTTTTTAATTTTAAAAGTAATTGATGTCCATTGAAGCAAATACAGAAAAATAAACATTGTGATATTTTGGCATTTTTCTTCAGTTCCTTTTTCTGTACTTTTATATTTTTAAAATGCAGCCTAAAATGTTACAGATAATTTTCAGTGCATTCACCAACAATATTTTCTGTTAGGTTTTCTAGATGTATGGCTTGTGTTACATTTAATGTCTGTGAACACAGTTCACATAAATACTATCTATTGTTCAAATTCATCAAATGAAAAGACATTTTTAATTCATTTGAAAAATTACAAGAATGAGGCAATGTACATTTTTTTTTTCCCATGAAGAGTTCACCAACAATACAACATACTGCTTAAGACAAAATTTTCCCAGGGCTTTGTAGGTACCTCAGAGTAAAACAGTATTTTCCACAGTGTGGAATGTGCTGTTTTAGGAAACCTAGGTATCTTAAAAGTTATGGTTTCTGTGTATGACCAAAACTTTTAAAAAATGTTTTTAATTTGAAATTAACCCCTTCTCTTTGTTCCTGAGGAAAAACAACTTTATTTGGAGAAGAAGTATTTATTATAAATATTTTATATTTTGTAACCATTTAATTTTTAAGTTGACATGTGATCAGATACTTGGCTCAGCTTTGGAAGGAACCTGTTGATTATATCAAACCCAAATTGACAGATCTTTGAACTATAACTGGTTTTCATGAAAATAGTCATTGACTGCCTTTTTTTTTTTTGCCCTAAGAGAAACACAGTGCCCACATTAAAAGAAACTCATTAAGAATCTGATTACTAATAACATAGACCTCTTGGTTTTTAAGATCTCTTTTTATAAAAACTTAATGACATGATACTATATTTAAAGTTTAATGTTCCACAACCTTTTATTTTCATAATTTTGTTATAGAGAGAAATATTAACGTGTTCAGTTGCTCCCTTTTGCAGAAAGAATACTCCTGTGGGAAGAGGAATCTTGGAGGCATATTTTGATGCTCTGCCTCCCCTTCCTCTTCTTGTTATGGTCAATCTGCATTCAGGTGGCCAAGTATTTGCATTTCCTTCAGACCAGGCTATCACTGAACAAAACCTTTTATTGTGGCTGAAGAAACTGGAAGCAGGACTTGAAAGTCACATCAGTAAGTTTCCTGTTTTAATACACGCAGTTATGTGTTTTCATAGATTTTTAAACTTGAATTATAGCTAATACATGCTAGAATGAGTTGAATTGTAATGTTTATATCTTAAATATTAATATGTTATAGCATTGTCCATGGAATAATCTTCTCTGTGGTAAGTATTTATTACCCCCGAGAAAATAAGTACCATTACATTTTATTAAATTTAATGACAGTAAAAACATTTATTGAATGCTGAATAGGTGTCTAGCACAATGCTAAGTGATTCACATGTGTTAACTCATTTAATTCTCCTAAGAGTCATAGGAAGTATTGTTACCTGTAGAAGAGTTAGGTAACTAGTTCAAAGTTAAATAACCAGTAAATAAGGAAGCTTGGATTCCAACCTGCATCTCTTTTACTCCAGAGCCAGAATTTTGAACCATAACAAAATAGATCTTGGTCAATTTATGATGCTGGCTTATGATATGTCATAGTCTCTACTTTTCTAAAACATATGTGAATTTATATCTGTGGTACAGATGTATGTTAATTTATGTACAATTGTGGTAACAGGCCTGTTGCTATAATTTAAATAAGAAGTAATAAACTAGATCATTAGTATATTGAGGAAATAGTGTGAAATTTGATGTAATGAAAAATCTCCTGAGATACTAACCAAGGATTTTGTTATTGGATACCAGATGAACTATATTTTGACATTGTTCCATGACAGAGTCCTGAAATAGGGGGTGTGTGTATATAAATATATATGTGTATATATACACACACACAGTTCTTATGTACAAACTCCAATTCAGTGTTATATTGTCTCTCAGCCAGCTTGCATAGTGTGAATCTATCATTATATTTAATCAGATACCTAATTTAAGTGTCAATCATTGCAGCACACCTGTTCTTCCCAGGTGGTCTGCTTCATTTCTGTTAAGTTAGGCAGTTTTAACGATGCTTAACTTGCCCATGGATGATATTTTTATATTGAAATATAATTCACATACCATAAAATTCATCCTTTTAAAGTGTACAATTCAGTAGTGTTTAGTGTATTCACAAGGTCATGCAACCATTACCACTGTTGAATTCCAGAACATTTCATCACCCCCAAAAGAAACCCCCTACCCATTAGCAGTCACTCTCTCTTCTCCTTCCCTCCACTCCCTGGCAATATACTTTATGTCTTGGTAGATTTACCTATGCTAGACAATTTATATAAATGGAATCATATGTGGCCTTTGGATCTGGCTTTTTCACTTAGTATCTAAGTTTTCAAGGATCATTGATGTTAAACATGAATCAATAGTTCATTTCTTTTTATGGATGAATAATATTTCATTGTATGGTTATACCACATTTGTTTATCCACCAGTTGGATATTTGGGTTGCCTCCACATTTTGGCTATTATAAATAGTGCTGCTATGAACATTCCTGTACATGGTTTTTTTTTTTTTTTGTCTGTCCTTAGGCCAGTACCACACTGTCTTGAATGCTACAGCTTTATAGTTGGCTTTAAATTGGGAAATTTGATCCTCCAACTTTGTTCTTTATTTCCAAGATGATTCTGGCTATTCTGGATGCTGTTAGATGGCATTATTAGGTCTTAATTTTAATATTTTCCTAGGAAATGTGAAAAATAAATTAACTATATTGTTTAAGACGTAATCTGGAAGGAGGTCTTTCTGTGTTGTTACCACTCATCTGTGACTCACTCATTCTGGTCACATGGTATAGGGGTCCTTTAAGTTGTAGGTTTTAGTTGTAGGTTTTGAGCTCTTGAGACACTCTGTGTTCACTTCTCTATCTGCATTGCTATTTTATAGGCTTGAATGAGGTGTAATCATTTTGTAGTTATGGTGTGACAATTAAAGGAGCTCATCACCAGTAAGCCAGCCTTACAAGAAATGTTAAAGGGAATTATTTAAGTGGAAAAGAAAAGGCCATAACCAGAAGAAGATTATGAAAGAAAAAAATCTCACTGTTAAAAGCAAACATAAAGATAGTGGATCAGTCACTTATAACTAGTATGAAGATTAAAAGACAAAAGTAGTAAAATCAGCCATCTCTAAATTAATTAATTGATACACAAAATAAAAAGATGTAAAATATGACACCAAAGACAGAAAACTGGGGTGTGGGGGAAATAGTAAAAATGTAGTGCTTTTAGAATGTTTTCAAACTTAAGTGACCATCAACTTAAAATGGACTGCTATATACATAGTCGTGATAACCACAAACCAAAAATCTGTAATAGATACTCAAAAAATAAAGAGAAAGGAATCCAAACATAACACTAAAGAAAGTCATCAAATCACAAGGGAAGAGGACAAGAGAAGGAACATAGAAGGACTACAGAAACAGCCAGAAAACCATTAATAAGGGGTGCCTGGGTGGCTCAGTTGTTAAGCGTCTGCCTTCGGCTCAGGCCCTGATCGAGCCCCACATCGGGCTCCCTGCTCAGCGGGAAGCCTGCTTCTCCCTCTCCCACTGTGTCTCTATCAACTAAATAAATAATATCTTTA
>NC_138377.1:41874450-41896591 GCF_054177405.1 Leptonychotes weddellii
AGAGGTTGTGGAGAAAGGGGAACCCTCTTCCACTGTTGGTGGGAATGCAGGTTGGTACAGCCACTTTGGAAAACAGGGTGGAGGTGCCTCAAAAAATTAAAAATAGAGCTACCCTATGACCCAGCAATTGCACTACCAGGTATTTACCCCAAAGACACAGATGTAGTGAAAAGAAGAGCCATATGCACCCCAATGTTCATAGCAGCAATGTCCACAATAGCCAAACTGTGGAAAGAGCTGAGATGCCCTTCAATAGATGAATGAATAAAGAAGATGTGGTCCATGTGTACAATGGAGTATTACTCAGCCATCAGAAAGGATGAATACCCAACTTTGACATCAACATGGATGGGACTGGAGGAGGTTATGCTAAGTGAAATAGGTGAAGCAGAGAAAGTCAATTATCATATGGTTTCACTTATTTGTAGAACATAAGGAATAGCATGGAGGACATTAGGAGAAGGAAGGGAAAAATGAAGGGGGGGAAATCAGAGGGAGAGATGAACCATGAGATACTATGGACTCTGAGAAACACACTGAGGGTTCTAGAGGGGAGGGAGGTGGGGGGATGTGTTAGCCTGGTGATGGGTATTAAAGAGGGCACATATTGAATGGAGCACTGGGTGTTATACGAAAACAATGAATCATGGATCACTACATCAAAAACTAATGATGTATTGTGTGGTGACTCACATAATAAAATTAATTAAATTTAAAAAGTCAGTCAAGGGATTCACAAAATAAAAGGATATAAAGTATGATGCCATATACCTAAAATGTGGGGGAAGAGGAGTAAAGAATGTGTTCAAACTTAAGTGACCATTAACTTAATATAGACTACTATATGCATAAGATGTTATATATAAACCAAATGGTAACAACAGATCAAAAATCAGTAATAGATATGGAAAAAATAAAGCAAAAGGAATCCAATATATCATTAAAGAAAGCCAGTAAACCATGAGAGAATAAAGCAAGAGAGGAAAGGAACAAAGAGGAACCACAAAAACAACCATAAAACAAATTAACCAAATGGCAATAAATAACATACCTATCAATAATTGCTTTGAATGTAAATGGACTAAACGCTCCATTCAAAAGACATAGGGTGAGGGAATGGATAAAAAACAAGACCCATCTGTATGCTGCCTATAAGAGACTCATTTCAAACGTAAAGACACGTGCAATTTGAAAGTGAACCAATAGAAAAGCATTTATCATGCAAATGGAAGTGAAAAGAAAGCCAGGGTAGCAATATGTATATCAGACAAAATAAGCTTTTAACCAAAGAGATAGAACAATTGTAAATATTTATGCACCAACATGGGAGCACCCAAATACATAATATCATCTAGTAACAAACATAAAGGAAGTAACTGATAGTAATATAATAATAGTAGGGGAATTTAACACCCCAGTCACATCAATGGATAGATCATCCAAATAGAAAAATCAACAAGGAAACAGTGGCTTTGAATGACACATTGGCCCAGTTGGACCTAACAGATATATTCAGAACAGTCTATCCTTTTAAAACAGCAGAATTCACATTCTTTTCAAGTGCACATGGAACATTCTCCAGAATAGATCACATATTAGACCTCCAAAACAAGTCTCAACAAATTAAAAAAGATTGAAGTCATACCATGCATTTCTTCTGAGCACAACTCTATAAAACTAGAAATTAGTTACAAGAAAAAATATGGAAACAACACAACTACATGGAAGTTAAGTAACATTCTACTAAACAATGAATGGGTCAACAAAGAAATCAAAGAGGAAATAAGAAATAGAGATGAGGAAAATGAAAACAATGGTGCAAAATCTTTGGGGTGCAGCAAAAGTTGTTCTAAAAGGGAAGTTTATAGCAATACAGGCCTACCTCAAGAAGCAAGAAAAATCTCAAATAACCCTACCTTACACCTAAAGGCGGTAGGAAAAGAACAAACAAAACCCCAAACCAGTAGAAGGAAGGAAATAATAAAGATCAGAGCAGATATAAAGGAAATAGAAACTAAAAAAACAATAGATCAGTGAAACTAGGAGCTGGTTCTTGGAAAAGGTCAACAAAATTGATAGACCTTTAGCCAGATCATGAAAAAGAGAGAGAGAGGGGACTCAAAATCAGAAGTGATAGAAATAACAACTGACAGCACAGAAATATGAAGGATTATAAGAGAATGTTATGAAAAATTCTATGTCAACAAATTGGACAACCTAGAAGAAATGGTTAAATTCCTAGAAACATGTAACCTCCCAAAACTGAATCAGAAGGAAATAGAAACTTTGAGCCAGCAATGAAATTGAATCAGTAATCAAAAGACTCCCAACAAAGAAAAGTCCAAATGGCTACACAGGTGAATTCTACCAAACATTTAAGGAAGATTTAATACCTTGTTCTCAAACTATTAAAGAAAAGAGAGGAAGAAAAGCTTTCAAATTCATTCCATGAGGCCAGATAAAGACCCTATAAAAAAAGAATCACAGGCTAATATTTCTGATGAACATAGATGCAAAAATCCTCAACAAAATATTAGCATACTGAATCTAACAATACATTTAAAAAATCATTCACATTATCAAGTGGGATTTATTCCTGGGATGCAAGGGTGGTTCGTTATTCATAAATCATCATTGTGATACATCAAATCAACAAGAGAAAGGATAAAAAACCATATGATCATTTAAATAGATGCAGACAAAGCATTTGACAAAGTACAACATCCATTGATGATAAAAACAACAAAGTAAGCTTAGAGGGAACATACTTCAACATAATAAAGGCCATATATGAAAAACCCACAGCTAACATCATACTCAATGGTGAAAAACAGCTTTTACCCTAAGGTCAGTAATAAGAATGTCCACTCTTACCACTTCTATTAAACTTAGTACTGGAAGCCCTAGCTACAGCAATCAGACAACAAAAAGAAATAAAAGGCATCCAAATTGGTAAGGAAGAAGTAAAACTGTTACTATTTGTAGATGACCCGATACTATAGACTCCACCAAAAAACTACTAGAACTGATGATGAATTCCATAAGGTCGCAGGGTATGAAGTCAATAAACAGGTATCTGTTGCATTTCCATACACTAACAATGGAGCACTGGGTGTTATATGCAAACAATGAATCATAGAACACTACATCAAAAACTAATGATGTAATGTATGGTGATTAACATAACATAATTAAAAAAACCCAAAAAACAATGAAATAGCAGAAAGAGAAATTGAGAAAACAGTTCCATTTAAAGTTGCACCCAAAATAATAAAATATCTAGGAAAAAACTTAACCAAGCAGGTAAGACCTGTACTGTGAAAACTATAAAACATTGATGAAACAAAGACAACATAAACAAATGGAAATGCTCATGGGTTGGAAGAATTAATATTGTTAAAATGTCCATACTACCCAAAGCAATCTACAGATTTTAATGCAATCCCTATCACAGTACCAACAGAATTTTTCATAGGAGTAGATCAAACAATTGTAAAATTTGTATGGAACCAGAAAAGAACCTAAATAGCCAAAGCAATCTTGTGCAAGAAGAACAAAACAAGGAGAACAATCCCAGATTTCAAGATATACTACAAAGCTGTGGTAATCACAACAGTATGGTACTGGCACAAAAATAGACACATAGATCATTGGAGAATAGAGAGCCCAGAAATAAACCCATGATTATATGGTCAATTAATCTTTGACAAAGAAGGTGAGAATATGCAATGGGAAAAAGATGGTGTTGGCAAACTGGACAGCTCCATAACAACAAATGAAACTGGACCGCTTTCTCACACCTTAAAATGGATTAATCCATTTTTAAGGTGAGTCGTTAACATTATTAAGGACATAAATGTGAGATCTGAACCATAAAAATCCTAGAAGAGAGCACAGGCAGTAATTTCTTTGGCATTGGCCATAGCAGCATTTTTCTAATATGTCTCCTGAGGCAAGGGAAACAAAAGCAAAATTAAATTATTAATTAAATTAAATTAAACTATTGGAGCCCAGCAAAATAAAGGACTTCTGCATGGCAAAGGAAACAACAAAACGAAAAGACAGCCTACTGAATGGGATAAGATATTTGCAAATGACATATCTAATAAAGGGTTAGTATCCAAAATATATAAAGAACTTACACAACTTAACACCCCCAAAATAAGTAGTCCAATTAAAAAGGGACAGAATACATGAATAGATATTTCTCCAAAAAAGACATCCAGATGGTCAACAAGACATGTGAAAAGATGCTCAATGTCACTCATTGTCAGGGAAATGCAAATCAAAACCACAATGAGATATTACCTCATACCTGTCAGATTGGCTAAAATAAAAAATACATGAAATAGCAAGTGTTGACAAGGATGCGGAGAATAAGGACCCCTTGTGCATTGTTGATGGGACTGCAAGCTGGTGCAGCCCCTGTGGAAAACAGCATGGAGGTTCCTCAAAAAAATTAAAAATAGGGCCACCTGGTGGCTCAGTCATTAAATGTCTGCTTTTGGCTCAGGTCATAGTCCCAGGGGTCCTGGGATGGAGCCCCGCATTGGGCTCCCTGCTCTGTGGGAAGCCTGCTTTTCCCTCTCCCACTCCCCCTGCTTGTGTTCCCTTTTTCACTGTGTGTCTCTCTGTCAAATAAATAAATAAAATCTTAAAAAAAAATTAAAAACAGAATTACCATATGATCCAGTAATACCACTACTGAGTATTTACCCAAGGAATATGAAGACAGTATCTAATTCAAAAAGATATATGCACTCCTATCTTTATTGCAGTATTTACAATTGCCAAATTATGGAAGCAGACTGTCCATTGATAAGTGAATAAAGAAGATCTGTGTGTACACACACACACACACACACACAGGAATATTACTCAGCCATACAAAAGAATGAAATCTTGTCATTTGCAACAACATGGATGGATCTAGAGAGTAATAATGCTAAGGGAAGTAAGTTAGTCAGAGAAGACAAATACCCATTTGATTTCACTTATATGTGGAATTTAAGAAAGAAAATGAACAAAGAAAAAAGACAAACCAAAAATCAGACTCTTAACTGTAGAGAACAAACTGATGGTTACCACAGGGGAGGTGCGTGGGGGAATGGGTGAAATAAGTGAAGGGGATTAAGAGTGCACTTATCCTGATGAGCACTGAGTAATGTATAGAATTGATGAATCACTATATTGCAACTAATATAACACTATGTTAACTATACTGGAATTAAAAAAAAAAAAGTTCCAGTTCTTTGGGATAAAGTTGTGTAGGGTGGAAAGCAGGAGGCTTTTTCATTTTAACTTCTATCTGTATGTAATCTCATTACCATATTGCTATTTTTTTAAAAACCTCAACAAGGGTTAACTAGTCGGGAGATTTGGGACCTTTTTTTCCCTCTATTAATACTAATGTTTAGGGGCACTTGGGTGGCTCAGTTGTTAAGTGTCTGCCTTTGGCTCAGGTCATGATCCCAGAGTCCGGGGATTGAGCCCCATGTCAGGCTCCCTGCTCAGCAGGGAGTCTACTTCTCCCTCTACCCCTCACCCCACTTGTGCTCTCTCTCTTTCAGTCTCTCTCTCTCAAATAAAACCTTTTTAAAAAACAAATGTTTTAAAAAAATACTAACCTTTATTTAGAATAGCTTGCAAATATATAAAAAAGTGAAAATGGCTAGTAATGACAAATGTATCAAGTTTCTTAGACAATGACAATAAAAAAATCTAGTTTCATTTAGATAAGTAAAACTGATAAAGCCTTTACTCCTACAAATATATTTTTCAAAATACAATATTTTCTAGTATTTATATGATGATTTTATAGCTGTTCATTATTAACCTTTGGTTGTATCTTCCTTGCAGCAATTTTACCTGCTCAGGAATGGAAACCTCCTCTTCCTGCTTATGATTTTCTAAGTATGATGGATGCTGCAGCATCTCATCATCCCACAAGGAAAGATCCTGAGTGTGCAAAAGAAACAGATGCACAGGAGAATGAGAAAAAACATGAAGATAAATCAGCATTCAGAAAAGAACCAATTGAAACACTGAGAATAAAGCATTGGAATAGAAGTAATTTGTTTAAAGAAGGAGGAAAATCATTTAAGCATGATAATAAAGAGTTATGATGCTCTAAAGAGTTAACGAGCTGGTTTCATAGGGCTGTGGAGAGCTTTACAAAGTCTTTTTAGTTTATTTGATAGACTGAAGAATTTATTAAAAGATAATACTAAATCATTTCAAGTTTCTAGACCAGTTTTGTCCAATGGAAATATAATGTGAGTCATATATGTAACTTAGAATTTTCTAGTAGCACATTTTAAAAAAATGAAAATGAGCAGGTGAAATTAATTTTAATCTTTCACCCAGTAAGTATACCAAAATAGCTCAGTTAACATAAAAATTATGAGATATTTTACATCCTTTTTTCCTATCAAGTCTTCAAAATCCAGTGCATATTTTACCCTTACTGTACATTTCACTCCAGAGTAGCCACATATGGCTCGTGACTGCTGTAGTGGATAGCTCAGCTCTAGACAAAAACTGGTATACTTAATTTAACTTAGGTCTAGCCATGAATTAGAATAAAAATGCAACTCTAGTTTAATCACAGTCAGTTCCACAATGGTATCACACAGCTGGAAATTGTATTTGTTTTGTTGTAGACATGATGTTAAAACCAGTGTTTTTAAACAAGGGAGCAGTTTTGCCCCCCAGGGGACATCTGGCAATGTCAAGAGACATTTTTGCTTGTCATGACTAGGGTTGTTACAGGCATCTAGTTGGTGGAGGCCAGGAATGCTGCTAAACACCCTATCATGCATAGGACAGCCCCTCATGGCAAAGAACTATCCTGCCCAAACGTCACTAGTGCCAAGGTTGAGTAACCCTGTGTTAAACTAACCTGTGGTAGAATGTTCTTGTTTTACTCACTTATGTCTGAAAAAATCTCGAATATTAGAGATAAATATTAGGTGGTCTTATCCTGATTATTATCTGGACACAACCATGTCTTTTATTATAAATTCATTTTTATAGTATTTTTGAAAGGTGATGAGATAACTCTAAAAAGGACTCAGAATTATATATATAGAGAGAGAGTTATATAGTTATATATAATATATATCATTTAGTTATATAATTTAATATAAATTATAAATTTATATATAACTATAATTGGTGTGTGTGTGTGTGTATAAAGGTATATGAGATAAAGATATGTATGTATAAAGGTATATAAGAAAATCTTAAAACCTGCTCTTAATTCTACAAGTTATATTGCTAAATTGAAGAGAACTTAGACATTCTGCTATCCTCTTCACAAAAAGAGAGGCTCCCTCCTCTGAACCATGTGTGAAATCTACCTTTGTAAGTTTTGGACAAATCAATTGGTCTCCCTCATCTATCTAATGAGAGGAGAAGCCATAGGGCCTCATCTATATAATGAGGGAAAGATCAGCCAAAAAATTAATTTTTATTCTAAAAGCACTTACTTGTCAGACTGATCTGTTTGTAGCAGTTGTCTCATTTTCACTCCATGCATTTTTTTTTTTTTTGAGACATTTGTTGAGAACATCCTACTTGGTGCTCCACTGTATTTCTCCCTTTTAATACCTACTTGGGGTATCTTGTTCTTGAAATTTTCTGCACATACAGTTTGCCTAATACAACTGAGTTCATAATTGGAATCTACAAAAGCAAAAATAGCTGTATTTCATTCTAAATAGATCATTTGCTACTGTTCACATTCCCTTCCTTGATATTTTTTCTCTAGCATGTAATGCATATTATTTCAGTTCATTCTCATTTATTTTGATTTCTAACATGGGAGATATGAGAATGAACTGTAAATAAAGTTTGTAGTAATAAAACATTATTAACCTATTAGATAATGTTAATTAACTATAAGCACACAGAAACATGAAGTTGATTAGTTATTGTATCATAGCCAGCAATTTTGACAGTTGTTAATAACATGTTCTTTTAATAATTTTAAATAAAGTATCTGGATTTCAGGCTACCTTCAAAAACTTCCTTTAACCTCTGTCATTGCCCTCTATTGGACCACTTACCCTGTATCAGTTGGGTTTCTTTGGTTGTAAGCAACAGAAACTTAAGCAAAATAGAAATAGTGGGTAATTCACAGAGTTAGAAGAAAGAATAAGCCACATTTAAAAATAATAGGAACCAAGGCTCTTCTGGGATCTATGTGTGAGGAACCAACAGCTCGGTGACGAATCAGTCCGACTGTTTTTCTATCTTTTGTGACTCAGGGAATCCTAGGAAACTTGCTTAGGGGAAGAGTGGGCACTTTATTTGGGAGCCCTTACCAGACTTCCACAATGCAGAAGAGGTAAATCTCACAGAAGAAATCTAGATTTTGTTTACCAAAAAAAGAGAGTGAATGTAGAGAGGGTTTTCCCACAACACCACCTGCTGTTCTTCTATCTTTGTATCCTTTTCAGGTCTTTCTGCCATATCCTCCTGTTCATTTTTGAGAGCTTCAAAAGCCCTCTTTCTAACTCCAAGTGGTTGGAGTTTTCCCTCAATGTCCCCCTGATTTCTATAAGACTTGGTCACTTCATATGTACATTCTGCAGAATATCTCTCACGAATCATTCTTTCACCCTTTCCTGCTTCACCTGTGCTAGAAGGTAAACATCCTTGGTCCATTGCTTCCAGCTCTGGGATGAAACATTCCATGGACAGTTTTTCAAAATTCTTAGAGTTCTTCATCCAAGTTTACACTGCTTTAAAAAACTAATTAAACATGTGCATAAGCAGAACGATGGAGTTTACAAATCAGTAAGTGTCTGTCTTTGATAATAGAAAGTAATCAAATAAATACATCTTAGGAGCTGTGCTTCTCCTTAATATGTAGAAAGCTGCATGAGAATGTTGCCCAATCCTAACATCAAGGAAAAAAATCATAGATTTTCTTACTCCCCATCAGAGAAGGCAACCAAAGGAACTGAACAAGACCTTTCAAGGGGAGACAGGATATATGAATGGTTTCCCCTTTGGCAGAGAGTATAATACTAAAGCAAGTAAGAAGAAATTATCAAGAACTTGGAAGAGTCTAAGATATTACCCTACCTTCAAGTTATGTTAGTGTGCCACAGTTTCCTGAATCAGAGGAAAAGGACTTTATTACTCAGTGTAATAGCATTTATCAGAGTGCTAGTTCCCTGATCCCCAATCCTACAGTGCCATCAGAAGAGGGCCAGGTGACACCTATACGGGCAGTGGGTCGCATTGCAAGGGAGGAAGCCTGAGTTCAGGGAACCTAAATATTTTGTAATAGGTATAAAGTATGCCTGCCCTTTCCTCTGAAGGGAGACATCTTTATGATAGTGGACAGTAATCAAACCTAGCTCTCTTATTTTCCCAGGCTGAAAAGGTAGTCCAAGACAAAGGCAATCAGTGCTTCTATTCATAAATCACTCAGAAGTGGGAGACCTTGGAAGATTTATCTCCCAACAGGATTCAGCTAAAATTTTAAAGTATTCTTTAAAGACTGTGTGGATAAAAATATAAGCTTGGAATAAGTGGGAACCCTGACAGGACAACAGTTAACATTCATTCACAAGCCTTCACTGGGTACTAATGAGAACCCCTAGGGCAGAAGCCTGGCAAGAAGAGATCTCTCAGTGACACAGGCATGCAGGTAGTCGTTGATAGAATGGTACTGGGTGGCAGATGTGAAACACTACCCACTTCCTCAGATCTTTCTCTTGCATAAGTAAAAGCCATTAGGCACTGGTGGAGGGACAGCAAGCCTTCCTGCCTCCAGGGCCCAGGCAAACATCCACTGCCTCTGGGGGAAGGGCAAGTACAAGAACTTTTGCCCCTGGGGAGAGGCAGAATACCTCTTAGGCCCAGGATCCTGCCCCAATACCAAGCAGAAATCTATCCCTGGGAGAATGTAAGAATACTTCTGTTTAAGAACTGTGAGAAGTGTCTCTGCCATGTTTAACTGCCATGGGGGAGGAGTTAGAAATTTTCAGAAGGTGCTACCACAGAGTCCAGGTACACAGACTCTACTTAAGTCTGAGGATGGGCCAGGGGAACCAAGAACTTACACTCCCACTTATTATCAGCTCAGTATCAAATAACAAGCAATAGCAGTTCACAACTTCGGGAAGCACAAGATTGTGGGATGACATGGGCAACCAGGAATTGCTGAAAGCTGAGGGTGGAGCTGGAAAATGAACCCTCTGGCACCTGGGTCTGACTCTAAGTACAAGATGATAGTGCAGTAAAAGTAAAAATAACAAAATCAAAACCAGTTTCAACTGACTAGATTGACACAGGCCTTCACACTAATGGCCAGATGTAGATGTTATCAATCTATCTCTACTGTTTTCCACAGGATGTGTGGCACTCAGTTAAAAAGTCTAAGACTAGGGACATCTGGCTGGCTCAGTCGGTTAAGCACCCAACTCTTGATTTCAGCTCAGGTCATGATCTCAAGGTCATGAGATCGAGCCCCATGTCAGGCTCTGCACTATGTGAAGAGTCTGCTTCTCTCTCTCTCTCCCTTTTCCTCTCCCCCTGCTCACACTCTCTCTCTAAATAAGTCTTCAAAAATTCTAAGACTAAAAGAAACATAAGAAAAAACAATCCATTGTGAAGAGATGAAACATGACAGAACTGAACTCAGAGACATCCTAGATACTGGAACTGGGATTAATGTGTTAAAGGATTTGGTGGAAAAGATGGGCAACCTACCTGAACAATGGGAAACTTTAGCTGGGTTAGAAATGAAAAAACATGCTAACAGCAATGAAGCCTTTGGTGGGCTTATTGATAGACTTGTCACAGCTGAGGAAAGAATCTGAATTTGAAGATACGTCAGTGGAAATTATCCAGAGTGAAACACAGAGAGAAAAACAATAAATGAATAAAACAAGATAGATGATTCAAAAGCTGTGGGATAATATCAGTCTAACAGACATGTGATTGGAATTCCAGGAGAAAAGAGAGAGAGAAGTATTTGAAGAGAGAGTAGTTGAGAAATTTCAAAAATTAATGAAAGACAATAAATCACATATCTAAGATGCTCAGAGAACCCCAAGTAGGATAATTTAAAAATAAAACACCTAGACACATAATAGTCAAAATACTAAAAAACAAAGATAAAATCTTGAAGATAGCCAGAGCAAGAAACAGAGTCCCATCCTCCTCTTTGCTCTCTCTCATTCTCTCCTTTTTACAGCCTTTTAAAAAATATAAAAGCCATTCTTAGTTCAGGGGTCATACAAAAACAGGCCCAGGGCTGAATTTGGCCTGCTGGCCATAATTTGCCGACCCCAAGTCTAAAGCAAAAACTGGAACAACAATATATTGTGAGACTCATACATATATAAAAGTAAAATCTATGCCAAAAAACATCTGTGACAATAACAGCACAAAGCCTGAGGGAAGAAATTGAAATATACTGTAGCAAGGGTCTCACTTTATATGAAGTGGTATAATACTATTTAGAGGTGAACTGTGATAAGCCCCTAGTAATTGCTAAAAATAAAAAAGAGATACAACTAAATAAAATAAAATTAAAAGATATAACTAAATAAAAAATAATCCAAAAAAGGGAAGACAATAACAAAAATAGGACAAATAAGAAACACCCAGCAAAATGGTAGAGTTAAATATACCTGGAGCAATACATATATTAATATAAATGGCCTATACACCCAAATTAAAAGGCAGAGATTGTCAGAGTAGATTTTAAAAGAATTATATACTCTATAAAAAACCCACAACTTTAAATATGAAGATGTAGATAGGTTAAAATTAAAGAGATGAGATAAAACTTGCAAGCACTAATCAAAAAAGATAACTGGGGTTATCTTAATATTAATATCTGGAGTTATATATTTTTTTAAAGATTTTATTTATTTATTTGACAGAGAGATACACAGTGAGAGAGGGAACACAAGCAGGGGGAGTGGGAGAGGGAGAAGCCAGGCCTCCCGCCGAGCAGGGAGCCCCATGCGGGGCTCGATCCCAGGACCCTGGGACCATGACCTGAGCTGAAGACAGATGCCCAACCATCTGAGCCACCCAGGCGTCCCTATCTGGAGTTATATTAATATTAGGCAAAAGAGACCAGAACAAGGACTATTAGCAGGGATAAAAAGGTACATTGCATAACAACAAAGAAGTAATTCATCAAGAGGATGTAACAAGTCTAAATGCACATGCATCTAAAATGAGATCTTTAAAAGTTGATAGAACTGCAAGGAGAAATAGACAAATCTATTAAATAGTTGGAAACATCAACACTCTCAGTAATTGATATAATAACAAACAGAAAATCTGTAAGGGTATAAAAGACCTAAATGACAATTTACTTAATAGACATTTAGAGGACATTCCACCTAACAAGAGAATATACATTCTTTTTTAAGTGCACATAAAATATTCACCAAGGTAGATTATATTCTGGGTTATACAATAAACTAATTGAAGAGATTTAGCCATACAAAGTTTGTTCTCTGGCACAACAGAATTAGACTAGATATCAATAATAGAAAAATACCTTGGAATTTTCCAAATTTCTGTAAATTAATCAATGTTCTTCTAAATAACCATGGGTCAAAGAAAAAGTCACAAGAGAATTAGACAACTAAACATACTGAGATGTATGACACAGCTAAAACAGGGCTTAGCGGGAAATATATACCACTAAATACCTAGATTTGAAAACAAAGATCTGAATAATCTAAACCCCTAAGAAACTAGAAAAAAAGGAACAATTTAGGCCCAAAATAAGAAGAAAAAAATTTATAAAGGTAAAAGCATAAAGCAATGAAATTGAAAACAGGAAAACAATAGACAAAAATTAGTGAAACTGAAAGCTGATTTTGTTTGTTTATTTTATTTTATTTTTTAAAGATTTTATTTATTTATTTGACAGAGACACAGCGAGAGAGGGAACATAAGCAGGGGGAGTGGGAGAGGGAGAAGCAGGCTTCCCGCCGAGCAGGGAGCCCGATGTGGGACTCGATCCCAGAATCCTGGGATCATGACCTGAGCCGAAGGCAGACGCTTAACGACTGAGCCACCCAGGCGCCCCTGTTTGTTTATTTTAGAGAGGAGGGGAGGGGCAAAGGGAGAGGGAGAGAGAATCTTAAGCAGTTTGCACACCCAGTGCAGAGCCTGACATGGGGCTTGATCTCATGACACTGAGATCATGACCTGAGCTGAAGCCAAGAGTTGGACACTTAACCGAATGAGCCACCTACACACTCCCAAAAGCTGATTTTTTAAGATGGTCAATAAAAATGACAAACCTCTAGCTCGAGTAGTCAAGGAAAAAAGAAAGACACAAATTATCAATATTAGCAACAAGAGAGGGAGCATCACCACAGATTCTATAGACATTAAAAAGATAGTAAGGTAATATGAACAGCTTAATGCAATAAGTTTGATAATTTTGAGGTGGGCTATTGCCTGTTTTGTAAATAAAGTTTTATTAGAATACAGCCCTGCGCATTTGTTTACATATTGTGTATGGCTGAGTAGTTGCAGCAGAGACCCTGTAGCCTGCAAGCCTAAAATATTAGTTATATAACACTTTTTAAAAAGATTGTCAACCCCTAACTTAGATGAGTTAGATAAATTCCTTAAAAGACCCAAATATAGATTTTCACTCAAGAAGAAATTAATTACCCTATATCTATTGAAGAAATGGAATTTGTAGTTTAAAATGTCTCCACAAAGAAAGTTCCAGGCCCAGACAGTTTCACTGGCAAATTTATCCAAACATTTCAGGAGAAGTAATATGAATTCTACACAAGATCTTCCAAAAAAATAAAACAGAAGGATAGACTTGGCCTGTATTACTCTGAAACCAAATATAGAGAAAGACATTACAATAAAACAACCAATATTCTTCATAGGCATACACACAAAATCTTCAGCAAATATTAGCAAATCGAATCCAACAATATATGAAAAAGTTAGCACATCATGAGTAAGTAGAGGTTATATCAAGGGTGCCAGGTTGGCTCAGTACTCTTTTGTTTACTTCATTCATATTTTAGAAATATGCCAAATACCCAAGTCTAGATAACTACAGTTTGTCCTTTCCAGCACAAATGATATTCTATGGAAAAAACAAACAAAAAACCTTGGCTAGTTCAACTCTCAATACAATCGCACAATTGTTTTTTCCCAAGACAAACATCACACTTTGGGACGCTCCAGCACTTCTTTGTGTATACTTTCCATTTCGTCACTTAACAATAAGATATGCACTTGTTTCAGAATTTAATCAAGTAAAGTAACACTTTTACTGCTTCATCAAAGACAGATATTCTTTTTTTTTTTTTTTTTTAAGATTTATTTATGGGACACCTGGGTGGTTCAGTCAGTTATGTGTCTGACTTTGGATCAGGTCATGATTTCAAAATCCTGGCATCAAGCCCCATGAGGGGCTCCCTGCCCAGCAGGGAGTCTGCTTGTCCCTCTCCCTCTGCCCCTCCCCAACCTCCCTTTATTTATTTATGTGATAGAAAGAGTGGGGGGAAAGGGGCAGAGGGAGAGGGAGAGAGTCCCATGCAGATTCTGCTGAGTGTGGAGCTGAGGTGGGGCTGGATTTCATGACCCTGAGATCATGACCTGAACTGAAACCAAAAGCCAGATGCTCAACCAACTGCCACCTAGGTGCCCCAAAGAAACATTTTTTAACTGACACTGTCCTACTCCTACCCTCCTTTTTCCCCCAAAGTGTCATAATGACCACCAAACCTGCTGAATTAGGGAAAAGAAAAAAGCATGATAAAATTGAAATTAGAAGACATGGAGAAATTGCCATTACTCTTTGCCACTTTCCTGACATTTTAGGAATATGGGAAAATCACTTATCTTGGAGATTGTGACTTGACAAATTCAGACAAGTCATTTGAGTTTTCCCAAAACAAAAGTTGCATAGACCACTGTGGGAAATGTAAAATACAAAAAAATATATATATATATTTGATGGCTTATCTTTGAGTAAAGAGGGTCTCTCTGTACTAAAAATCTCATATAAATAAACTGGTTATAGTTTAATTCACCTATTCACCAGTTGTACACTAATTTAGTGGACAGAACCTGGGGTGGCCACCATATGTTTACACACTATATAATTTGCTCCCTTCAAGTGTGGGTGGGACCCATGGCTTGCTTCCAACCAATAGAATATAGCAAAGGTGATGAATATCACTCCCACAATTACAATACGTATATACAATACGTATGTATATCCATCTTACTAGCATGCACTTAGAGATTCTCTTTGATGATTTAAGAAAGTAAGTAGGAATTCCTCTAGACATTGCAAGCTGCCTTTAGGACCTGAGGGTGACCTCTGGTCAGCAGCCAGGCAAAAACAGAGGACCCTCAGTTATATAGCCCAAGGAAATAAATTTTGTCAGCAGTCTGGATGAATTTGGAAATGGACTCTTCCTCATTGCACTCCCAGGTAAGAATTCAGCTTATGAAACTCTGAGCAGAAGACACAGTAAATTTATGCTTGGACTCCTGACCCACAGAAATTGTGAGATAAAGAATGTGTGTAACTGTTTTCAGCAGTGTGAATAAAACATAGTCCCTTCTCCTTCGTGGAACTTACATCCTAATGCATGTGAGATAGAAAATAAGTAAATACACAGTTGGTTAGTGATGATAACTTATGAAGAAGAATAATGCAAAGGTGGGTAAGAAGTGGTATGAATGATTTTTTTCTTAAATAGGAAATGGTTAAGGAAATCCTCACTGATAAGATATTTGAAAAGAAAAAAAGAAGCAAGGAGCAAGACTTAGAGTTCTTTGTGAGAGGGAAAAAGAATGTCTCAGATAGATTTAATAATAAGTGCAGGGGCATCTGGGTGGCTCAGTCAGTTAAGCATCTGCCTTCGGCTCAGGTCATGATTCCAGGGTCCTGGGACCAAGCTGTGCATTGGGATCCTTGTTCAGTGGAGAGCTTGCTTCTCACTCTCCCTCTCTTGCTCCCCTTGCTTGTGCTCTCTTTCTGTCAAATAAATAAATAAAATCTAAAAAAAAAGGAAATAGCAAGTGTAAAAGCCCTGAGTGGTGAAAAAGCTTGATGTGTTTGAGGAACACCAAGATCACCGGCTAGAATATGAAGAAGGAATAATAGAAAATGAGGTTGGAGATACAGCCAAATGTCATATCATTTAAGACCTTGTAAGCATGGCAAAGACCTCACATTCTAAGTGTGATGAGAAGCCATTAGATGGTTCTGAGTATTCAGGAGAGTGATAGGATCTAATTTTTCAGTCATAGTGATTAGTCTGACTGCTGATCTGAGAATAGATTGTAGGTGAGTAAGGACAGAAGGCAGACTGGTGGAAAGGCTATTGCAATAATTCAGAGGAGCGCTGAGGGTATGGCTTAATCTAGAATGGTGAAGGTAGTAAGGATTCGGGATTTATTTTGAAAGTATAGCTATCAGGATTTGCGGATGGATTAAATGTGAGGTATGGGGGGGCAAGATGGTGGCAGAGTAGGGGACCTCATTTCATCTGGTCCCTCGAATTTAGCTGGATATCTATCAAACAACTCTGAACACACACGAATTCTACCTGAGATGTAAGAAGATTTATCTGGATCTCCACAAGCAGAAAAATGACTACTTTTTGCAAAGTAGGAGGTGTGGAATCTTGAATCTTCAGGGGAAATATCCAAAGATAAGTGGAGTGGGGAGGGAGCCTCCATAAGCCAGCCACTGGAAAATGATATAACACCACAGCAAAAAATTGGGACCCTTGGAAATTTACTCTAGTGAGAAGCACCCCCTTCTGAAAAGGGCACAGGCAGCGAGTAGGGCAGAATTCTAGGTAGATCATTGTGGTCTCAGGATTCCAGGAAACTCAGAAAGAATGGGGGAGCCCAAACCAATAGAGTACCAAAGCAGTGGAGCAGGGAGACTGGTTATGGTCAGTGAGCCCAGAGAGAACTTTCAGCTCTGGTCACCATAAACCAGAAGCTGAGCCAGTAGGGAGACTGCCTTCTGCCTGACCACCCTGAAAAGGACTAGACGGTGCGGGCTGTCTAACATCCTAGGGGAGATACAGAACTGCCTGCGTCCATGACAGGGACAGCTCTCAGGGTGGTGTGGCCCATGAGGAAACACTGGGGCGGCACCCAGCATGACCTAGGAGCTGCGGAGGAGGGTGCATGTGTGAGCCCACGGCTGCTAGCAATTGCAAAGTCACAAAGCGCAGAGAGGCTCTCAGGTCCCCATGACTCCCCCAGGAGAGGTGTGGTGGGCATGAATTGTGCAAGTCTGTAGAGTTTGGTACCTGCAGGGGTGGAGACAGACCTGGAAGATTTGTTGAGGGGGGTGGACTGTGACACTGCAGCTCTGGGATGGAGATTCCTGCAAGGCCATATTTGCTCTGACCCTCTAAAGAGATGTGGAAAGACGTCAATGAACAAAAGCAGCTCAGCCAACCAGCTCACATTAAGCCCATCCCCCTGACAGGGGGTGGGGCAACTCCACCCAGGCAAAGACACCGGAGAAGCTGAGCAGTAGGCCCCTCCCCCAGAAGACAGACTGGAAGAACAGGGGAATAAGCTTAAGCGTATTTCCCATAGGACTGTAAAACTCCAGCACCAGGGGAAAATAATACAGGGAACTCCAGGTGTTCCCTCACGACTCGCTTATACTTCAGGCTAAAATTTTACATTTCTTTTTTAGTTTCTTTTCTTACCCCTTTTTTTTTCACCTTGCTCTTGTTTCAAATAGATTTGTATTTCCCAACCTATGTTTTTAAGTCACTTCTAAACTTTTATTTTTTTCACATATATGTATTATACATTTATGCCCCATACTAGCCCATTTTTCACTCTATTCAATTTTATCTTGATATATATGTAAGTTCTGATTTCCTTGCAATTTTGGGATATACTTTCTTCTAACACACAGACCAAAAATCAAGCAGGAACAGGCAGATCACCTTGCTGTGTCTACCCTGAGAGAGAATAATCTCTCTCCCCACTGCCCTCTTTTTTTCCTCTTTTCTTTTTTCTTTCTTTTTTATTGTATTGGATCATCTTGGCTTTGGTGGCATATCTGTGGTAGCTTTTGACCACTTCAGATTTTTTTCTAAGGTGCATTTTGCTTGGGTAGTGGTTGATATTTTGGTACATTCCCTCAAGCATCCCTCAACAGAGTGACTAGGAGAAGGAACTCCCAATAAAGAAAAGAACCAGAGACAATGTCCTCTGCCACAGATCTAATGGATATGGATATAAGCAAGAGATCAGAGATAGACTTCAGGGTAGCAATCATGAAGTCAATAGCTGAGCTTGAGAAAAGCATTAGTGACAATATAGAATCTCTAAGGGCAGAAATGAGAGCTAATCAGGCCAAATGCTATGAATGAGATGCAGTCTAAACTGGATACTCTAACAGGCAGAGTAAATGAGGCAGAAGAACAAATTAGTGATCTACAAGATAAACAGAGGAAGGAAGCAGAGGAAAATAGGGATAGGCAGCCAGAAGCCTATGAGAACAGACTTAGATCATTGATGCCATGAGACGTTCCAATGTCAGAATTATTGGGATCCCCAAAGGGGTGGAGAGAGAGAGAGGACTAGAAGGTATATTTGAGCAAGTCATAGCTGAGAACTTCCCTAATCTGGGGAAGGAAACAAGCATTCATGTCCAAGAGGCAGAGAGGACCCCTCCCAAAATCAATAAAAATAGACCAACACCCCAGCATGTAAGGGTGACGCTTGCAAATCTTAGGGTCAAGGAAGCTATCCTGAAAGCAGCTGGGGGTGGGGGGTTAGAGATTTCTTATGTATGGAGGCAGGAACATCAGAATAACATTAGACCTGTCCACAGATACCTGGCAAGACAGAAAGGGCTGGCAAGACATATTCAGGGTACTAAATGAGAAGAACGTGCAGCCAAGAATACTTTATCCAGCAAGGCTGTCATTCAGAATGGACAGAGAGATAAAGAGCATCCAGGACTGGCAGGAACTGAAAGAATATGTGACCACCAAGCCAGCCCTGCAAGAAATATTAAGGAGGATTCTATAAAAGAAGACAGACCCCATGAGTAATATAGACCAGAAATTAACAGAGACAATCTATAGAAACAGGGACTTTACAGGCAATATGATGGTACTAAATTCATGTTTTCAATAGTTACTCTCAACATGAACAGGCTGAATGTTCCCATCAAAAGGCACAGGGTTTCAGATTGGATAAAAAAGCAGGACTCATCCATATGTTGCCTGAATTTTGAACCTAAAGACACCTCCAGACTGAAAGTGAGGGGATGGAGAATCATTTATCATGCCAATGGACATCAAAAGAAAATTGGGTAGCAATTCTCATATCAGACAAGTTAGATTTTATTTATTTATTTATTTATTTATTTATTTTAAAGATTTTATTTATTTATTTGAGAGAGAGAATGAGAGAGAACACATGAGAGGGGATAGGGTCAGAGGGCAAAGCAGACTCCCCGCCGAGCAGGGAGCCCGATGCGGGACTCGATCCAGGGACTCCAGGATCATGACCCGAGCCGAAGGCAGTCGCCTAACCAACTGAGCCACCCAGGCGCCCCAGACAAATTAGATTTTAAACCAAAAATTGTAGTAACAGATGCAGAGGGACACTATATCATACTTAAAGGGTCTATCCAACAAGAAGATCTAACAATTGTAAATATCTATGCCCCCAGCATGGGAGCAGCCAATTACATAAACCAACTATTAACTAAAATAAAGAATCATATTGATAATAATACATTAATAGTAGGAGACTTCATCAACTGGTCATCATCACCACACTGGTCATTATCACACTGGTCAGGCCTCACAGCAATAGACAGACCATCTAAGCAGAAGATCAACAAAGAAACAAGAGCTCTGAAAGACATTGGACAAAATGAACTTCGTAGATATATACAGAACATTCCATCCTAAAACAACAGAATATTCATTCTTCTCGAGTGCACATGGAACTTTCTCCAGAATAGATCACATTCTGGGTCACAAATCAGGTCTCAACCAATACCAAAAGATTGAGATTACTCCCTGCATATTTTCAGACCACAATGCATTGAAACTGGAACTCAACCACAAGGAAAAATTTGGAAGGAATGCAAACACTTAGAGGTTAAAAAGCATCCTGCTAAAGAATGAATGGGTCAACCAGGAAATTAAAGAGGAACTTAAACAGTTCATGCAAACCAATGAAAATGAAAACACATTGGTTTAGAACCTAAGGGATACTGCAAAGGTGGTCCTTAGAGGGAAGTACATAGCCATCCAAGCCTCTCTCAAAAAATTAGAAAAATCACAAATGCACAAGCTAACCTTACACCTAAAGGCTCTGTAGAAAGAACAGCAAATAAAGCCTAAATCAAGCAGGAGAAAATAAGTAATAAAGGTAAGAGCAGAAATCAGTGAAATAGAAACTACAAGAACAGTAGAACAGATCAACAAAACTAGAAGCTGGTTCTTTGAAAGAATTAATACGATCAATAGACCTCTGGCTAGACTTATCCAATAGAAAAGGGAAAGGACCCAAATCAATAAAATCATGAATGAAAGGGGAGACTTCATGACCAATACTAAGGAAATAGAGATGGTTATTAGAACTTATTACCAGCAGCTATATGCCAACACATTAGGCAATCTGAAAGAAATCAGTGCATTCCTAGACACGTATAAACTACGAAGACTGAAACAGGAAGAAATAGACAATCTGAACAGACCAATAGTCAGCAAGGAAACTGAAACAGTAATCAAAACCTCCCCAAAAACAAGAGTTCAGGGCCAGATGGCTTCCCAGGGGAATTCTACCAAACATTTAAAGAAGAAATCATATCTATTCTACTGAAGCTTTTCCAAAAAAAGAGAAATGGAAGGAAAACTTCTAAACATGTTCTATGAGGCCAGCATTACCCTGATCCCAAAATCAGGCAAAGCCCCATCAAAAAGGAGAATTACAGACCAATATCCCTGATGGACATGGATGCCAAAATACTCAACAAGATCCTAGCCAATAGGATCCCACAGTACATTAGAAGGATTATTCACCATGACCAGGTAGGGCTTATTGCTGGGATGCAAGGTTGGGTCCACATTTGCAAATCAATCAATGTGATAGATCACATTAACAAAGAAGAAGGAGATGGAAAAGATGGCGGAGGAGCAGGGGACCCTATTCCAACTGGTCCCCGGAATTGAGCTGGATATCTAAGAGACCACTCTGAACACCTATGAAATCAGGCTGAGATGTAAGAAGATAAATCTGGATCCCTAAGAACAGAGTATCGCAGGTGGTTGGTTTCGAGGTATGAAGCGGGGACCCATGATTCCTCAGGGAGATGTTGGAGGATAAATCAAAGGGTGATCCTACACCACCAGTGAGCCATAGCCTCCCGTGTTGGGGACAGGGCACAGACTCGCAGACTGGTAGTGGCAGGGAAAGGACTTTAGGGCAGCCTCATACTGACACCCAGAGTGGTGGGGCCGCATGTGTGAACTGGGGGTGGCTGGCAGTTTTAGAAGCACAAAGGGCAGAGACATGCCCTGACCTGAAGGCGAGGACTGGGAGCGCTGCTGAGGGGCGCACAACCCAGGACGCTGCAGTTTATAGCAGCACAGACAGAAATGGAGATAGTGTGGCCTGGAGAGTTCACTGAAGAGCAGACTGCAATCCCTTTGCTCTGAGGCAGAGGGTTGGAAATGATCTCTTCTGTTCTGACTCTAGGAAGAAAACGCAGAAAGCCACCAGGGAAAGCCGCCAAGGAAAGCTGCCAGAGAACAAAAGCCCCAAAAAACCGGTTTTCACTGAGCCTATCCCCCACCACAGGGGGCAGGCAACTCTGCCCAAACAGGGTTGCCTGAGTAACAGCGTGGCAGGCCCCTCCCCCAGAAGACAGGCTGCGAGAACAAGAGAACAGCAACCCTAAGGTCCCTAGAAAACAGGTGCATCTTGCTCAGGTTGTGATCAATAATTTGGACTCTGTACATTCCCTCAACCACCCCTCAACAGAATGACTAGGAGGAGGAACCCCCAAAATAGGAAAGACTCAGACACTGTGACCTCTGCCACAGATTTACAAATGAATTCAGATATAACCAAGATGTCGGAGATGGAA
>NC_138377.1:41897091-41921700 GCF_054177405.1 Leptonychotes weddellii
AGACACTTCTCCAAAGAAGACATACAAATGGTTAACAGACACATGAAAAAATGTTCAACATCACTAGCCATCAGGGAAATACAAATTAAAACCACAATGAAATACCACCTTACACCAGTTAGAATGGCAAAAATTAACAAGAGAGGAAACAACAGTTAGTGAGGATGTGGAGAAAGGGGAACCCTCTTACACTGTTGGTGGGAATGCAAGCTGGTATAGCTACTCTGGAAAACAGTATGGAGGTTCCTCAAGACGTTAAAAATATGACCCAGCAATTGCACTACTAGATATCTACCCCCAAAGATGCAGACATAATGAAAATAAGGGGCACATGCACCCCAACGTTCATAGTAGCAATGTCCACAACAGCCAAACTGTGGAAAGAGCTGAGATGTCCTTCAACAGATGAATGGATAGAGAAGGTGTGGTTCATATATACAATGGAATAGTACTCAGCCATCAGAAAGGATGAATACCCACCATTTGCACTGACATGGATGGAACTAGAGGGGATTATGCTAAGTGAAATAATTCAAGCGAAGAAAGACAATTATCATATGATTTCACTCATATGTGGAATGTAAGGATTAGTGCAGAGGACCACAGTGGGGGAGGAGTATGGAGGGAAAACTGAATGGGAAGAAATCAGAGAGGCAGACAAACCATAAGAGACTCTGGACTCCAGGAAAGAAACTGAGGGTTACAGAAAGGAGAGGGTTGGCGGGATGGGGTAACCGGGTGGTGGGATTAAGGAGGGCACGTGTGGTGATGAGCACTGGGTGTCATATGCAACTAATTAATCACTGAACACTATACCAAAAACTAATAATGTATTATATACTGGCTAATTGAACATAACAAAAAACCATAAATGTGTGGTATAGGGAAAGAGACAAGTCAAAGGTGACACCCAAGATTTTTGGGCTGCACAACTGAAAGAATAGAATTACTATTAACGGAGATAGGAGAAACAGTAGGAGCAGGTGGGAGGTGAGTGGGGAATCAGGAGTTTAATTTTAAACTATTAGGTTTAAGATGTCTATTAGATATTCAATTGTATATACAAATCAAGAGTTGAAAGTTGGGGTCTGATCTAAAGATACAGATTTGGGAGAAGGGTGCCTGGGTGGGCTCACTTTGTTAAGTACCCAGCTCTTGGTTTCAGCTCAGGTCATGACCTCATGAGTTGTGGGATCCAGCCCCACATCAGGCTCCGTGCTCAGCAGGGAGTCTGCTTGAAAATTCTCTCTCCCTCTCCCTGTCCCCCCTGCACCCTGCGCTCTCTTGCTCAAATAAATAAATAAATAAATAAATAAATAAATAAATAAATAAATCTTTTTAAAAAAGATAGATTTGGGAGTTGTTGGGGTACAGGTAATATTTAAAGCTACAAGACTGAATGAAAACACAAGGGAATGAATGTAGATAGAGCAGAAAGACATTTCAATTGCTCAACATTTAGGCGTCAGAGAGATCAGTTTGGAAGTCCTTAGCATATAGATGGTGTTTAAATCCTTGGGAAAGGAGAAAAAAGATCACCTAGAGAAAGAATGCAGGATGAAAATAGACTGAGTCCCAGGGAACTCAAGTATTTTAAGCAGCTGCCAGTAGGAGGAAAACCAAGGGAACATGTTACCATGTTAGTGCCTTTAGGCAAGAGTAGAGTATCTTACGGAACAGTGACTATTCACTAGGATCAGATAAGGATGAGAGATCAAATGTCAAAAAAATGATTTGGTGGGTGGAAAAGATACCAAGACTTCTTGTAAAACTATTTGCTGGCACTAATAGAGATAATATTTGGGGGGCACTTTGGCCAACTGTTAAGTAAAGAATGCAGAGAAAGGCCACTGATAAGCTCATAATACCATTTAACCAGAATGTCATCTAGCATCCCAAATGCACAACTAGGCATGAATCAAATACCTGAAAAATACGCAGTGGAGAACAGCAACTACCAAGTGGTTCCAGGGATATGGCAGCCTATGTCATTTGGATCAATCCTGTTACTGAATACAGTTTAAAATGGTAGGTAATTTTAAAAATAATCTTTCTTAAAAGGATTGAGGGGCTAACAAGAGACCAAGAAATTATCAGATCAAAATCTAAGTAAAAGCAGGAAACCAGAGAAGTGAAAGAAGCACTTTAGGTGCTTTTCTGGAAAAGCATTTGTCCATGTGAGCTAATTTGAACTTCAGCTTTGTTGTAGGGGCCAGAATCAAGGCCCAGGATGGAAAGTTGGGACTCCAAAGAGCGCCTACATCTGTGAGGGAAAAGTAAACTGGGGGGAAAAAAGCACAACTACCACCACCTCTATCTCTGCACACTCAAGTACTACAAGGAGAAATGTTTTGATACTAGGTAAGCAAAAAATAAAACAGAGCTAAACAAAAACAAAAACAAGAACAAAACCCAAAATGTTAAATACTGTCTCAGAATATAGAACTACATCTAGGCTTGAGAAGATGTACAAATCAAATTGACATAATCTGTGTGGTTCAGGAAAACTTCAAGTAATAAACGAATTTTACATGGTCCCAAAAAGGTTCTGGAACTAGGAATCTGGAAAAAACAGATACTTTTGGGGGAAAGCCACTTTCATACTAGGCCTCAGATGATTCCTGCAAGTAACCTTTTCAAGGACAATGATCTACATGTAGTAAAGAATAAGCAAGTACACAAGGAAAAAACAAGCATACTATGAATGAGAACTAGCTTGAGTTAACAGCAAAAACAAACCGATAAAAACTTCAGATATTAATATTATGAGACACATAGTATAAAACAATTACATTTACCATGTTTTAAGAAATAAAAGGCAAGATTGAACATACCACAGAAAATAGGCTGTTATAGAAGATACCAGAGCTGATTTGAAAAAATCCAAATAGAACTTTTAGAAATAAAAAAATACAATAACTAAAATAAAAAATTCAAATTAGACACAGCTGGAATGAGAGAGTTAACTGAAAGATAGAGGATAGATATTATTCAGAATATACCACGGATAGGCAAAAAGGTGAAATATACAAAAAGATTTAAAGTCCTGGGAGATGAAGTGAGAAAGATTAATATACATGTAATAGGAGTTCTAGAAGGAGAGGAAAGAGATAGAATGGGGGCAAGGTTCCAAATGAGGAGGCAATTACTGAAAAAATTCAGAATGTTGAAAGCTACCATAGGGGAGCAAATTTTGACACCCTACAATGTGTCTTTTTGACATGTGGATTCATTTTAGAGTCATTATATCTAAGAAACAGAAGGCTTAGGAAGAACCTGTGACCTTCCCCCTAAATGTCTAAAAGAATTTAGATAGAGGACCTATTCCAGGAAGGGAGCTATCACCATAGATGACTACAATGTAATATGAACTAGGGGTGGTAGACAGAGAGGAACCTAGCAGACTGTTTGTTAACATTCCTCTATGTCTCATTGTTTCTGTGTGGCCCGGCAAACATTTGTTTACCAAACATTTACTCTTTTTCATCTTCTTGTAAATTGTCTTTCATCCCGTTGAAGTCCCAGACCTCTATCCCCTTCTCCTTGGCTCTGGATGGCATATAAGCCTCAATTGTCTGTGTCTGGGTCTCATATACTTAAGAACCCCCATATGCACATAATTAAATTTAATTTTCTCTTGTTAATCTGTCTTGTGTGCATTTAATTCTTAGACCGGCCAAAAGAAACTTGAAGGGTAGAATAAAATTTTCCCCTCCCTAATTCACAGTTCACAAATTCAATAAGCTTATACATTCCTAAACAGATTAAATAAATAAGAAATCCACACTAGGTACACAGTGAAACTACTGAACATCAAAGGCAAAGAAAATCTTAAAAGGTGACAGAAAAAAAACAGATCACATTCAGAGTAGTGGCAGTTAGACAACAGATAAACCAGAAGACAATGGAATGATATTTTCAGTAGGCTGACCAAAAAATAATTGCTAACCCAGAATTTTATATTCAGTGAACATATTTTCAAGAAAAAGGAATAAGATAGACATTTCAGAATAGCAGAAACAAAGTTGCCATCAGCAAAATAAAGAGATTCAGGATCTACACCTCATATGGGAGGAAAGAGCTTCTGGATTGGGGGACAGAGAAGCAAAAGAGAATGAGGAGCAAGGTGGTAAGTCTGTGGTTAAATCTCCATGAGCACTGAATGTATAAAACAATAATGTCTTATGGGATTAAAAAGCAAACATGATGAAATTAACATACACAACAATATGTAAATAGGGAAAGGAGTCAATAGAGTTAATGTATTCTAAGTTTTCTGGAAAAAAGATAAAGTTTTTGATTAATTTTAGTTTATAAAAAGCAATAAGTATGCATTTTGTAATTTCTAGAATAACCACTAAAAGAATAGAAAACTTTTGAACTATGAGAGGGGAAAAAATTGTAGCTATAAAAATAAACAAAAGAAGGCAAGAAAGGAAAATAAATGAAAACAGAACAGGTGGGAGAAATAGCACAAAATAAGGCAGCAATTTAAACTGAAATGTCAGTAAAAAAGTGCAAATGGACCAAATATTCCAACGAAATGATTGTCATGAAGGATCAAAAATGTCAATTATATAAAAGATACAAGAGATACATGTTAAACTTAAATAGAAAAAAAGTTGGGGAGAGTTAAGATGTGCAGTAGCAGAAGGACCTTCTCCTTGCCTCATCCCTTGAACACGGAAAGATAAATATCAAATTATTCTGAACACCGAAGAAATCAATCTGAGGACTGACAGAACAAACTACACAACTAGAGGGAGAGAAGAGGCCATATAGTGGAAGGTAGGAGGTGCAGAGATGTGATTTAGGGGAGAAAGAGATCGTGGGTGCTGTGGAGAGGAGGGAGCCCTGATCACAGAGAGAGGTGAGAGAGAGAGAGAGAGAGAGAGAGAACAATGAACAAGGGATTGCACAAGGAAAACACTTCCCCAAAGCCATTAACTGAGAAAATGAAAGGGGCTGATTATTGTGAATTTTTATAACCAGCGGAGCTCAAAGATTGGAGTTTTAGAAGTCTGCACAGTGGCTGGTGTTGGGCCAGTGCTCCTGTAGTGAAGGAGGGCAGAGGCCTGGGAGTGGATAACGTGATCTGAGGATCCTCTGGGATGCACTGGGAGAGAAGTTTCACCCTTCTTGGAGTGCCTCTTGGAGAGATGGCACTGCCTCTCCAGGGACAAAAGAGCTGGTGGGTGCCACTGAGCTGCCCCATTCATTAGCATACAAGCAGAGGCAGCTGCTGAGGGCAGCTAACCTGGACGCTGGCCTTTTGCTTTGTTTTACCATAAACTCCAAGCCCCTGTGTGTTTCTGCAACTGCCCTTCTGGGACGACCTGGCACCAGCCCTGGTGTGGCAAGACCCTCCCCCAGAGGATGAGACTGGGTCTATGTTGTGCAGGACCCCTAAAATTTGGAGTTTTGAAACCCAGCTGGCATACCTGAGATATACACAGCACTGGCCTGCTGGGAGGGCAGATGGCCTGGACACAGACAGGGTGAAGGCAGGGATCTGAGACACACCTGGGACACAGGAGGGGAGTCTGTTTGCTCTTCTGTGAGGGCTTACTGGATGGTGGTGGGTGTAAACTCCCTAATCTGGGGATGAGGGAGAGGCACCATTTCTCCCCTCCCCATTAGCACAGACTTTCTTCAGTAAGCAACACAGTTCCCACAGTGGAGGCTTAAGCCACTTATACCAAGCCCTGACTCCCTGTGCTCAACTGGTGCTTCTTTACTAGTGCAAGTGTGTTTGAGAACCAGAAGCAGCAGTCTTCTTCCCCAGGAGACCAGAACAAATCCCCTGCAGGCACCAAGTCTACTGACGGTAGAGTGCTACAAAGCTTCAGCTCTAATGGAAATAGGATCAGCCCTCTTTTAACAAGCAGACCAGAGCACACCTACTTAAAACTCATCACACTCTGGACAAATTCTAAACACTCACCACTGTAGGCAAGGAGAAACTCTGCAGAGGACTGACCTGAGCAAAAGAACAGCCAAAATACAGCAGCAGAATGCACAAAACATACATCAGAAACACTTCCTGAAATGCCAGACCACGGACCGTATATGACCTCTTCTTAATAAAGCCATTACCTCAGGAGCAGGAAACATAACAGGCTTTCCTAACACACAGAAGAAGACAGAGATGTTGACATAATGCCAAGATTGAGAGATTCACCCCAAAAGAAAGAAGAAGAAAAGGTCATAGCCAAGGATCTAATCAAAACAGATATAAGTAATATGCCTGATCCAGAATTTAAAACAACAATCATAAGGATACTAGTTGGACTTGAGAAAATCAGTGAAGACACCAGGGAGTCCCTTACCACAGAGATAAAAGACCTAAAAACTGTGAGGCCTAAATAAAAAATGTGGGGAAACTGACTGGATGTAATGATGTAATGACCACAAGGATGGAAGAAGCAGAGGAGCAAATAAGTGATATAATGAAATAATAATGAAGCTGAAGAGGGAAAGAAAAATATTGGATCACGAATGTAGACTTAAGGAACTCAGCGACTCCATAAAGCATAATAACATTCATATCATAGGAGTCCAGAAGAAGAAGAGAGGGAAAAGCGGGCAGAAGGTTTATTTGAGGAAATTACAGCTGAATACTTGCCTAATCTGGGAAAGGAAACAGACATCCAAATCCAGGAGGCACAGAGAACTCCCATCAAAATCAACAAAAGCAGGCCAACACCAAGACATATCGTAGTAAAATTTGCAAAATATAGAGATAAGGAAAAAATCCTAAAAGCAGCGGGGAAAAGAAATCCCTAACTGACAAAGGAAGATGAATAAGGTTAGCAGCAGTTCTCTCCACAGAAACTTGGCAGGCAAGAAGAGAGTGGCAGGATATATTCAATGTGCTGCAGGGGAAAAATATACAGCCAAGAATACTCTATCCAGCAAGGCTGTCATTAAGAACAGAAGGAGAAATAAAGAGTTTCTCAGACAAATAAAAACTAAAAAAGTTTGTGACCACTAAACCAGCCCTGCAAGAAATATTAAAGGAGACTCTTTGAGTGGGAAAGAAAGACCAAAAGTGACAAGACTAGAAAGGAACAGAGAAAATCTCCAGAAATAACGACTTAACAAGTAATACAATGACACTAAATTCATATCTATCAATAATTACTCTGAACGTAAATGGACTAAATGCTCCAAGTAAATGACATAGGGTGTTAGAATGGATAAAAAACCAAGACCCATCTATATGCTGCCTACAAGAGACTCATTTTAGACCTAAAGACACCTGCAGATTGAAAGTGAGGGGATGGAGAACCATTTATCATGCTAATAGATGTCAAAAGAAAGGCAGAGTGGCCATACTTAGATAAACTAGATTTTAAAACAATGACTTTTTTGGAGGGAATGGGGGAGGGGGGATTGGTTAGCCTAGTGATGGGTATTAAGGAGGGCATGTACTGCATGGCGCAGTGGGTGTTATATGAAAGCAATGAATCGTGGATCACCACATCAAAAACTAATGATGTATTGTATGGTGACTAACATAACATAATAAAATTTAAAAAATTTTTTTAAAAAGAATAAAACAAAGACTGTAACAAGAGATGAAGAAGGCACTATATCATAATATAGGGGTCTATCCAACAAGAAGATCTAACAATTGTAAATATTTATGCCCCCCAAATTAGGAGCACCTAAATATATAAAACAATAACAAACATAATGAAACTCATTGATAATAATACAATCATAGTAGGGGACTTTAATACCCCACTCACAGCAATGAACAGATGATCCAAGCAAAAAATCTACAAGGAAATGATGGCTTTGAATGACACACTGGACCAGATGGACTTAACAGATATACTCAGAACACTTTAGCCTAAAGCAGCAGAATACACATTCTTTTCAAGTGCACATGGGACATTCTCCAGAAAAGATCACATACTAGGTCACAAATCAGGCCTCAACAAGAACAAGATAGCGATCACACATGCATATTTTCAGAGCACAACTCTTTGAAACTTGAAGTCAACCACAAGAAAATATTTGGAAAGACCACAAATTCATAGAGGTTAAAGAACATCCTACTAAAGAATGAATGGGTTAACCAGGAGATTACAGAAGAAATAAAAAAAAATACATGGAAACAAATGAAAATGAAAACACGGGTCCTAAACCTTTGGGATGCAACAAAAACAGTCATAAGAGGGAAATATATCACAATACAGGCCTACCTCAAGAAGCAAGAAAAGTCGCAAATATACAACCTAACTTTACACTAAAGAAGCTAGAAAAGGAACAGCAAATGAAGCCTAAAGCCAGCAGAAGAAGGGAAATAATAAAGATTAGAGCAGAAATAAATTATCTAAAACAAGCAAAAAACCCCAGTAGAACAGATCAATGAAACTAGGAGCTGGTTCTTTGAAAGAATTAATAAAATTGATAAATGCCTAGCCAGACTTATCAAAAAGAAAAGAGATAGGACCCAAATAAATAAAATCATGAACGAAAGAATGAGAGAGGAGAGATCACAACCACAGAAAAATAGAATTATGAGACTATTATGAAAAATTATATGCCAACAAATTGAGTAATCTGGAAGAAATGGATAAATTCCTAAAAACATAAACTACCAAAATGGAAACAGGAAGAAATAGAAAGAAAATGTGAACAGACCAATAACCAGCAAAGAAACTGAATCAGCAATAAAATATCTCCCAATAAATAAAAGTCAGGGCCAGATGGCTTTCCAGGGGAATTCTACCAAACATTTAAAGAAGAGTTAATACTGTTCTTCTCAAACTGTTCTAAAAAATAGAAAGGGAAGGAAAATTTCCAAACTCATTCTATGAGGCCAGCGTTACCTTGATTCCAAAGCCAAAGACCCCACTAAAAAGGAGACTTACAGGCCAATATCCCTGATGAACATGGATGCAAAAATTCTCAACAAAATACTAGTAAGTTGAATCCAACAGTACATTCAAAGAATCATTCACCATGATCAAGTGGGATTTATTCCTGGGATTCAAGGGTGGTTCAATATTCACAAATCAATCAACATGATATACCACATTAATAAAAGAGAGGATAAGAACCATGTGATCCACTCAATAGATGAGGAAAAAGCATTTGACAAAATACAGCACCCCTTCTTGATAAAAACCCTCAACAAAGTAGGGATAGAGGAAATATGCCTCAACATCATAAAGGCCATATACTCAATGGGGAATATTTTAATAAAATATTATTTTGTTTATTATTATTATTCTCAATGGGGAAAAACTGAAAGCTTCTCCTCTACAGTCAGGAACAAGACAGGAATGTCCACTCTCACCACTGTTATTTAACATAGTACTGGAAGTCCTAACCTCAACAGACAAAAACAACAACAAAAAATAAAAGGCATCGAAATCAGCAAGGAAGAAGCCAAACTTTCACTATTTGCAGACAACATGATACTCTCTGTAGAAAACCCAAAAGATTCCACCAGTACTCCACGAATTCAGTAATGTCACAGGATACAAAATCAGCGTACAGAAATCTGTTACATTTCTATACACCAATAATGAAGCAGCAGAGAATTCAAGGAATTGATCCCATTCACAATTGCACCAATAAACATAAGATACCTGAGAACAAATCTAACCAAAGAGGTAAAAGATCTGTACTCTGAAAACTATAGAACACTTGTGAAAGAAATTGAAGAGGACACAAAGAAATGGGAAAACATTCCATGCTCATCAGTTGGAAGAACACACATTGTTAAAATGTCTATACTACCCAAAGCAATTTACACATTTCATGCAATCCCTATCAAAATACCACCAGCATTTTTCACAGAGCTAGAACCAACAATCTTAAATTGTGTATGGACCCAAAAAAGACCCCGAATAGCCAAAGCAACCTTGAAAAAGAAAAGCATAGTTGGTGGCATCACAATTCTGAACTTCAAGCTCTATTACAAAGCTGTAGTCATCTAGACAGTGTGGTACTGAAACAAAAACAGACCCATAGATCAATGGAACAGAATACAGAACCCAGAAATGAACCCATAACTATACTGTCAACTAATCTTCAACAAAGCAGCAAATAATATCCAATGGAAAAAGAGTCTCTTCAACAAATGGTGTTGGGAAAATTGGACAGCAACATGCAGAAGAATGAAACTGGACCACTTTCTTATACCATAGACAAAAATAAATTCAAAATGGATGAAAGACATAAACGTGAGACAGGAAACCATCAAAATCCTAGAGGAGAACACAGGCACTAACCTCTTTGACATCACCCATAGCAACTTCCTACTAGATATGTCTCCTGAGGCAAGGGAAAGGAGAGCAAAAATGAACTACTGGGACTTCATCAAGATAAAAAGTTTCTGTACAGTGACAGAAACAATCAACAAAACTAAAAGCCTTTGGAATGGGAGAAGATATTTGCAAATGACATATCTGATAAAGGGTTAAGATCCGAAATCTACAAAGAACTTACCAAATTCAACACCCCAAAAATAAATAATCTGGTTAAGAAATAGGCAGAAGACGTGAATAGACATTTTTCCAAAGAAGACATCCAGATGGCTGACAGACACATGAAAAGATGCTCAACATCACACATCATCAGGGAAATACAAATCAAAACTAGAGTGAGATATCACCTCCCACCTGTCAGAATGGCTGAAATTAACAACACAGGAAAACAACAGGTGTTGGTGAGGTTGTAGAGAAAGGGGAACCTTCTTGCACTGTTGGTGGGAATGCAAACTGGTGCAGCCACTCTGGAAAACAGTATAGAGGTTCCTCAAAAAGTTGAAAATAGAGCTACCTTATGAACCAGAAATTATACTACTAGGTATTTACCCAAAGGATACAAAAATATTGATTCAAAAGGGCACATGCACCCCAATGTTTATAGCAGCATTATCAACAATAGGCAAATTTGGAAAGAGTCCAGATGTCAATTGGCTGATGATGAACGGATAAAGAAGATGTGGTGTGATATATATATATAAAATGGAATATTACTCAGCCACAAAAAAAGGAATCTTGCCATTTGAAACAATGTGGATGGAGCTAGAGTGTATTATGTTAAGCGAAATAAATCAGTCAAAGAAAGACAAATACCGTATGATTTCACTCATATGTGGAATTTAAGAAACAAAACATATGAACATAGGGGAAAGAAAAAAAAAGGGGGGGCAAACCGTAAGAGACTCTTAACTATAGAGAACAAACTTGAGGGTTGCTGGAGGGGAGGTAGGCAGGGGATGGGCTAAATGGGTGATGGGCATTAAGTTGGGCACTCGCTGTGATGAGCACTGGGTGTTGTATGGAAGTGATGAATCATAAAATTATACTCCTGAAACTAATATTACACTGTATGTTAACTAGTTAGAATTTAAATAAAAACTTGAAACATTAAAAAAGAGAAAGAAGTAGATTGCTGCTCTAACAGATACCTAAAAATGTCACAGCAGCTTTGGCAATAGGTGATAAAGGGAGGCTGGAAGAGTTTGGAGGCACCTGATAGAAAAAGCCCTAACTTCCCATGAATGAACCTTTAATGGCCATTCTGTTGATGGCTCAGAATGAAAAGAAGAGAGGTGCAGGGAAAGTCTGCATCCTCTTAAACAATACCAAAGTAATTCTGAGCAGAATGATTGTGGAAATTGGGTGGTAAAGGCCATTCTGATGAGGTCTCAAAGGGAAATGAGGAACATGATGGTCGGACAGTGTCAACATGATGGTCGGACAGTGTCGACAAGATGATCTTTTTTACAAACTGTTAAAGAACTTGACTGAATTGCATTCATATTTGTGTGTTTTGTGGAAGGCAGAACCTTACAGAAATAAAACTGGATATTTAATTAAGGAAGAAAAAGAGGTTTCAAGTAAAAGGATAGCAAAAATATACATCGTTCAATTTCTAAGTAAGAGAAAGCTGATCGGATAAGACAGACTTAGTGTCCGGTAAAATAGACATTAAACATTATTAAAAATGAAAGGTCACTTTATGAGGATAAACTGTTCAATTCACCAGTAAGTTATAACAGTTGTAAATCTGTAATCACCTAATAACACAGTTTCAAATTACATGAAGCAAAAATTAATAGACATTCACAAATTTGCCATCATACTAGATTTTTAAGTACCTATGTGGTTAATGGAGTCTGCAGAAAAAAATAAGGGAAGTTACTGAAGATGTAAGTCACTAATAAACTTTACCTAACTGACCTACACCCAACTGCAGATTGTACATCTGCAGTTTTAAGCATGCACAAGAACATTTATAAAAATTGACACATTCTGAGCCATAAAGCAAGTCTCAAAAATCGTTAAAAGGAGTAAAATCATTCAGAACATGTTCTCTGACCACAGTGAAATTAAACTAGAAATGAGTAAAAAAATCCTAACTAGCCATGTAGAATTAAGGAGCTGGATATGCAAGCCTGAATTTGAGATTAAAAAATCTGGGAATCATAGAGTTTTTTAGTGGCAAAACTTGGAATTAAACCTGACTCTCCTTCACAACCATTTAGGGGGATGACTCCATATAAAGTCTTTTCTGTCCAAAACATTTCTTTCTGCATTGAGAATATATACAATTCATAAAAATAATACTTTAATGGTCTAATACTGGATTATTGTATAAGCAGAGAATTCAAACATCTCTCCCACTTAGAAGTGATTCATGCTCTAACACTTTATGGTTGTAGGTTGTAATTTCATAGTCTCTTAAAATAAGACTTATGCAAATAAGATATGTTAATGGAAGCTTATCCAAGATTTAGTTCGGATAACCCAGGGCCAAGTCCTTATATAGACCTCAAGAGCTCTAAAAAAAAAAAAAAAAAAAAAGCAGATGCAGAATCTGGGGTCTTGTGAAATATTCCAGACAGTCCTCCTGACTTTTAGTAGGCAAAATTTCACATCAGCCTTTTAATCAAATAAAGCACTCATTTCCTCTGACATTAGATACAGTCTGGATTTTGTTTTTCATGCTGATATTTTATATAGTTATGAAGCCTGTTTTTGAAGAATTAATTTTCTCACATTTAAACATATTTCCCTATTAGATGTAGAACGTAACCAGCCACCCATTTCTTGTGCCACGAAACTCCTTCTGAATGTCTGGTTTATTGTATTAAGTGACTAATGCATTTAAAGTTCTTTCCCAAAGGTACCAGGTTTGGACTCTAAGGATTGTACACCAGCCCTAGATGGTCTTGACAAATGTAAACAGTGTGAAGAAACAAAATTCAACTGAGTTAAAGATCTAATTGGCTTTATTCAATGATTCATGAGTCGGGCAGCATCCCATCTAGTAAGTGGAGAGATGCTCTGAGGAGATGTACAAAATGGAAAGATGTCATAGGAAGGAGGGTGGGGCAGGAAGTTATTAGTAAAAGGAAAAAAAAGAATGTTTCAGTCCAGGATCTCTTCTTTTTGGGAGGAAGGGAAGGGTAGGGTTTTATCATGCATCACTAGTGCTCATCAGGACATTTCATATTGAATGTTAAAAAGTCACATTCCTGGGGGCACCTGGGTGGCTCAGTCTGTTAAGTGTCTGCCTTCGGCTCAGGTCATGATCCCAGAGTCCTGGGATCAAGCCCCACATTGGGCTCCCTGCTTGATGGGAAGCCCTCTCCCTCTGCCTGCTGCTTCCCTTGTTTGTGCTCTCTCTCTCTCTCTCTCTATTAAACAAATAAAAATCTTTATTTAAAAAAAAAGGTCACATGCCTGGGAAAGGTTGAAACTGTAATTAAGTCTTGGTTTGTTGTCTTTGGGAGCAAATGACTCAATTTTAGGCTTCTTTTTTAACAACTGTAAGCAAATCCCCAATGAGACACTAAAAGAAGGTAGGCTCATTCTTGTTTCTAAAGGTATTTATACGGGGGGGAAGGGGATGGGGAGAAACTACTGGAAGACAGTTTCCTTCATGTAGTCTAATGAAAGCGTCATCCAGAGAAACTCTTCTATTTGGTGAAGCAAATTAAGAATATCTGCATATCTGGAAAGATCTGGGAGAGGCAGTATGCACAGTGGGTAGAGAATGGGCTTTGCATCTATGTAGATTGAGGAATCTCTGAGTCCTTATTCTCCCAGGCACTAGCTGTGTGACATGGCAAAGTTACTTAAGGGCCTCGCATCTTAGTTTCTTTACTGGTGAAAATAAAGACGCTACTCACTGCATAGTTTTGAGGATTAAATGGCAGAATGCATAGCAAGCATTTGATAAATATCATCTTAGAGGTGAGTTTATCAGAATTTTTTTTCTATTAGCAAAGTAATACATTTTTGTAGCAAAAATTCAAATACAGAAATATACAAAAATATATTTAAAAAATGCAATAGCTGCCTCACTTCCTTCTAACTTCACCTACAGAGTCTAGTGGTAACCACTATTAACAATTTGATTTGTATTTGACCTTCTAAAAGTTTCACTTCTTATTCTTAGGGTTGGAGATGCCTAATCAGCACACATTTTTTATTCTGCTTACTTCTTCTTTCACTTTTTGGTATTTGGGGTTTGCTCTTCAAACCCGAACTTTAAAAATTAACACGCTTATATCTACATTGTCCTTTGCTTGGCTGAAAAGACCATCTCCCTGGCATCCCAAAATGCAATACTGGAGAGCACTATTCTGTATGGAGTAGCACTCCATCAGATGTCCTGCTAAGGACTAAGTCCCCCAGGCACCTAGGTATCACTTGTGGTTAGTAGTGCTTGATGAGTATGACTGTGGGTGTGAATGTTGTTATCAGCTGAGAATGTTTTAACTGCACGTAACAGGTAATCTAACAATAGCTGAAACACATAGGATTTTATTTTACTTAAGTGACCAGAAGTCTGCAGATATAGAAACTCCATGATAGTGTCAATGCCCTAGTTCTTTCTGCTTTGCCATCCATAATGTAATGGCTTGTTTGCTCTTGACTGCGAGATGCTTGCTGGAGATCAAGCATCTAGCATTGTATTCGAGGCAGGAAAAAAGGAGGGAGAGTGGTGCCAGACAGGTCTTTCTCTACGTTATATGGAAAACAAAGGCTTAATAAGAAGTTCCCTAGGAGACTTCGCTTGTTTGTCATGAGTGGGCCACACAACAATTCCTACCTGCAGAAGAGCTGGGAAGCAAGTCTTATACTTGGTTTTTCAATCTATACAGTGGGAAACAGCAATGAAAAATGGTATAACCAATCCATAGCCTCTGGGACATGAGAGACAGTGGGAGATAAGGAGGTGGGCTATGACTATTCTGCTTTGTTCTTGTTGGTGCTGTTATGAAGACATGCCCATCATAGCAATAAAGATGACCCATAAACTCACCATTCAGAAACTCCATGCCAAGAGAATACTGGGTACCCCCAACTGTTATAGCTTTTAATGACCATCTCCTTTGGTTCATACATTGAACCTACTTGCCAGGGTCCAAATATGCCCTTGGCTGGGTTGATGAAGTTCTGTCATCTGCCATCTGTTGACCCAGGATCCTTGTTGTTCTTCTCTATCAGCTCAGTTCCAAATTCAGCTACCAATTCTAGTACTTTTCTACCCTCAAGGTTTATTTTGGGTACCCTTCCTTCCCTGTCCCTGAGTATTGTTCATGGACAGTCTGGCCCACTGGGAAGGTCTTTCTAAGTCCAGGAATCCTTATGTAAATAAGTTCACTCCTTCTTGGAATTTTGCATTCCAAAGGGGAATGGTCTCCACACGTCCTTTTTTTATAGGCTGAGGAACTTGGCTTATGTTTGCTTTACATATAAGAATGATTTGAATGACTGAAGAACAAGGAATATCATCCAAGGTGATTCTCTATATTGCTTACTTGTTTACCAGCTAGATGGAGCTCACCTTCACTTACCTAAAAAAAAAAAAAAAAAAAATCTAGCCATACCAAACAATTAGAAAATGTGCACTAATTGCAATACCTGCAAGTGGCAAAATTGATTTTCTGAAGTTTCATGGAACACATCTTCAGATCACATCACTTATTCATTACAGAATCTTCCTTCAACTGACAAACATCTGTGGTACCCACTAGGTACCAGACCCTGAGGTAAGTGCTATGGATACAGAGTCAAATTAGGCACAGTCCACTACTTGGACCTTAGCAGTTAGGGTGTGGGAGAGATGTGGAAATCATTTTTACCTGTTATTTTGGGTGCTAGGGCAGAGGGGTGCTGAGGATGGTAGGGAATCCCAGAGTAGGGGCAGCTAAATCAGGCTAGGGGCCAGAAAACTTTCTAGGAGAGAGGATCCTTGAGCTGAATTTTGAAGTATGAGTAGAATTTGCTAAAGGATTTTCCAGGGAGAGGATGGGTGATGACAGTGTGCTCATGGATTTGTTTCTGCACACACCAGATCATTTCTGCACCTGCCACTTCTTCATATAACCAATACATGCAGAAACAACAAGAAGAGTTCCATACAAAATGAAGGGTATTTGGAGAAAGGAAGTCTAGGGGACCAGAGAGGAACAGGAGCCAGATATTGTAAAATACTGAATTAATGAGCTTGAAGTCTGGATTGTAGGTTATGAATTTAGCTTACAAGCTTATTAGATGGTCCCCCGCCAAGAGTGAAAAAATGAACCTCATTTGTTTCTATTTTCTTGAAAGAGGAAAATTAAACACCTATGATAGATTGAATGTAAAGCCCATGGTCTTCCCAAAATGATAATTACAATTATTTTAGAGTAATAGTCCCTTTATACCAGCCTGTCTGCTTGCATCAGCTTAAGTAGATTAAACCCTCTGGGGACTTAAAAGTTGTAGATGAATGTTTTATTGTGGAAATTATAATGAATTAGAAACTCTCCAAAGCTGAAGTCATTTCCTGCAGTGTTTTTTCCAAGCTATTAGAGTACCATTTATTTCCTTGCAATGTAAAATGCACAAAATGGGGACTGAGTTAGTAAACCTCCCTTAGCATCTCAATTATTATAGTTCCAGGAAACAAGTTAGGTATGGGAAGAATAGAGACCAATATTTGCACATCAATTGTCTTTCTTTAGTTTGGCTTCAAAGTGTTCCAATGTTTCTCTGGTTTCCTACAATACCAGGACTTTGTTTTTGTCTTTTTAAAAAAAGATTTATTTATTTGAGAGAGAGGATGCTAGAGAGAGAGAGAGAGCACACTCGCCAGGGGAAAGGCAGAGGGAGAGAGAGAATCTCAAGCAGACTCTGCGCTGAGTGCGGAGCCTGACTTGGGGCTTGATTCCAGGACCCTGAAATCATGACCTGAGCTAAAACCAAGAGTTGAGACTCAACCCACTGAGCCCCCCAGACACCCCAACACTGGGACTTTGAGAAGCAAATTCCCACAATGAAGTCAATGTAATTCAGGAAGTCAGAAAGGAGGGAATTTATTTACAGATGTTTTTTATTTTAAAGTACAGTAAAAACATTTTGTCTATTGGTCTAAAATGCCTTTATGTGTTTTTAAAATTGTGTTCTGGTGTACCCTCAGATTTTATACTACAAGCATTTCAGGTCATTAGTATTAATAATGTTTGTTTCTCATCCTCTGTGTATGTGGCTGCAGGAATGATTGACAATGAACTTATTCTACTCCAAATTCCACAAGAATATTGACTCCTAATACCTTGAATTATATTCAGTTTTCCAATTTATAATGCTCTTCCCATACATTGTCTTATTTAACCTTCATGATATCACTATAAATGAGACCTGGCATTTTGCAGGCTAAGGAAGTAATTCAGAGATTTTGGCCACTAGATCCCAAAAATTAAGTCTTCATTTGCACCATCTAGGACAGCATTTCATAAAATAGATTCCTGTGCTTCACTCTCTCCACTAAGTCTCCAAGATGCCACTTTAAAAGTCAAAAGGCTGCCCAGATGGTGTGGATAGTAAACCCAACCAGCAACCCTGATTAAGGGGATTTTCCTAGACCTCTTAAGGAATAAAACCAGAACTCAAACTAGAGATGCTGACTGTAAGTCAAAGGTATTTCCCATAGATCACTGATGATGTGGAAAGAAGATAGGTCATGTTGTTAGTATGGATGTGAGTGTAAACTGTTTCTATCCATGAAAAACAAGAAATGTGGTTAAAGGAGACAAAGGAAATGGTAGGATTGCTCTTTGTATCTTTTCAGAAGCCAAGGTGGAAAAAAATCCATAAGTTGGAAAGTTGAAGACAAATAACTGCTTTTCTAAAATAATTTGCCTTTCTTAAAAAAAAAAAAAAAGTAAATGCAAAACCTGCAAACTATATGATTGTTTTCTCCTGGGCCCACAGAAATCCTCTCAAATGGAATTTTTATAAACATATAAGATATTGTGTCTAACACTGAGAACATAACTAAGAGAAAAGAGAGTTGCCATCAAACTGAAGTAAATTCCCAGGTATATAGGGAAAAGATACTGCATATTTTAGAAAAGGAGTTATACTCAAGCCCTAGGAAGGAAGATCTGAGTGATAGGTATTTTCATTTAGTATTACAAGTAATGAAACGAAGGCTCCAAGAAGGATGTTGCCTAAGATGTTTGGTGAATACGTGGGAGAAAGGAATGTGAAACTGTGAATTCAAGTTTTCTATCAAGCTAGGACCGTAATACATGGCAGCATAAAGAAGAACCCACAAAAGAAAGAAAGTAAGCTCTAGGAGACTGAAGGAAGGCCTAGGTAATGCATTCTGTGAGGTTGATGGAATGTAACATTGCTTTACCATGTTTATCACCGAAGACACCACTGAGCTATGATCATGAAATTTCTTCTTGGACATTTCACATTGGAACCTTCCAAATTCTTATTCAGAAGTCAATAAAAAAAATCCTTAGGCAGCATTAAAAAAAAAAAAAACAGAGTTGATGGAGGATACATCTTAGATAATTTATGCTGCTACATATCCCCTGTTGATAATTTTTGTTTTAGATAATGCCATCTTAAGTAGTATACTGCAAGCACCTTTGGCTCAGGTCATGATCCCGGGGTCCTGGGATTGAGCCCTGCGACAGGCTCCCTGCTCAGCGGGGAGTCTGATTCCCCCTCTGTCCCTCCCCCTGCTCATGCTTGCATGCTCTCTCTCTCTCCTCTCTCTCTCTCTGAAATAAATAAAATCTTAAAAAAAAGATTAAAAAAAAAAGTAAATGCAAACCTGATAAACTATAGTTTATTCTTTACTAAGCCTCTAGAAATAACCTCAAATGCAATTTTTATAAACATATAAGATGTGTCTAACATTGAGAACATAACATGTATAAAATACATTTGTTCATAATGAAACCCATAAAACAATACTTACCATGCAGCAATTTCTTTGTTTTCCTTGTTTTACTCTTCCTTCTCATAGACTCTTGACAATGCCTGTCTGTAATTAAATTCAGTATTGGTGGGAAAGAATTTCAGAGTTATTTCTAGTAATTCCCTTGTTCCCTTAATGGACTGGTATCAGATTTTTTTTTTTCAATGTGTAGCTGACTTTATTTTGTTAACACTTGCTCTAATCTTAACTTCACAAATGGAGGCTTTCCATCCCCACTAACACAACAGGGAATCTGAGAGTTCAGATCTGTCCACTGCTATTGTTCCCCTTGGGAATGGCCTTTAGCTTGTCGTCTACCAGAGAAAATAATTTTTATGGCTCTCAAGTGTCTTTAAAACAGAGCCTTCTTTTCCTTTGAGAATATATTTCAACTCACATTTTTTATTTTCTAAATGAATAATCCTATGGGTAAATGCCCGTTTGTATATCTGTATGACAGGCAGTTGAACAGACAAAACTTCCAGTTAAAGAAACCATTTTGGGCACCTGGGGGGCTCAGTCATTAAGCGTCTGCCTTCAGCTCAGGTCACAATCCCAGCGTCCTGGGATTGAGTCCCACATCGGGCTCCCTGCTCCGCAGGAAGCCTGCTTCTCCCTCTCCCACTCCCCCTGCTTGTGTTCCCTCTCTCTCACTGTCTCTCTCTCTCTAATAAATAAATAAAATCTTGAAAAAAAAAAAAAAGAAACCATTTTGTCCCTTACTTTTGTTTAGACAATTAAAAATTGCTTTCTTTTTTCTATTTTTATTAACATAATGTATTATTTGTTTCAGGGGTACAGGTCTATGATTCAACAGTCTTACACAATTTACAGTGCTCACCATAGCACACACCCTCCCCAGTGTCCATCACCCAGCCGCCCCATCCCTCCCACCCCCCCACCACTCCAGCAACCCTCAGTTTGTTTCCTGAGATTAAGAGTCTCTTATGGTTTGTCTCCCTCTGTGATTTCATCTTGTTTCATTTTTCCCTCCCTTCCCCTATGATCCTCTGCCTTGTTTCTCAAATTCCTCATATCAGTGAGATCATATGATAACTGTGTTTCTCTGATTGACTTATTTAAGAATTGCTTTCTAAATAAAAACTCCCCCACAAATCCTTGTGTTATATTTTTGGATTTTCAAATCTTGCTATCTTTTAGAGAAAAGCATAGTCTCAATAAACAATAAAAAAATATATATTAACATAAATTCTATGTATGTTGATGTAATTTCAGACCTTGGCTCTATAAGCCTATTTATGTCTATCTGTGTGTGTGTGTGTATAATTGGTACAAATTGACTTAAACTATTTTAAGAGAAAAAAATACCCTTGTATTTTACTTTTATTGTATGAAATTTAACACATGAACATGGTTTGTTCTGTTTTTGTGGTTTAACTTTTGTTTTGTCATTACTGCTCTCTAATTGTTACCAAAAAGAATTTTTACAATTATTTATAACATTGGGAACCTAGTTTCATCTTTGGTTTAATGTTCTCAAATTCTTTGATTCTGAATACAAAGAGAAATTCCAGAACATTTAAGAGTGTTGAAGGAAGAGTAATTAAAACAGTAATCTGAACCAAGAACCATAATCTACCTACATATGTGTATGGCTGAATTCCTGGTAGTGGTGGTTGTGGTAGAGGGCATATACTTGCTTAAACAGACCTCCTTTCCATAAATATTGTCTATCTAAAGAGGGCTTCTATATTTGGGGTCCATGATATATGTAGGCAGAATGGACTGTACATATGCATATATGCATTTTTCTGGTGGTTAGAGTTATAGACTTTCAAAGGGCTTCATAACCCAAAAAAGGCAAAAACAAACAAACAAAAAAACTATTAGACTAAAAACTTACCAGATGACTGTATCCAATGACCTAAATATTTCAGACTTTCTGAATATCACTTATGTATTAGGGTTCTCCAGAGAAATAGAACCAATAAAAATGGACTCACATGGTTATGGAGGCCAAGAAATCCCTTGATCTGTAGTCTGGAGAACCAGGACAGCTGTTCAAGTCTGAAGGTCTGAGAACAGGGGCCTAAAATGTGAGTCCCAGTCGGAGTCCAGAAGTCAGAGAACCAGGAGCACCAATGCCTGAGGTCAGGAGAAGATGGATATCTCAGTTCAAGGACCTTTTTGTTCTATTCAGGCCCTCCACAGATTAGATCATGCCCACCCACATTGGGGAGGGTCATCTGCTTTACTCAGTTCAGCAATTCAGATGCTAATCTCTTCTGGAAAAACCGTCACAGACATTTCCAGAAATAGTTTTTTACCAGCTATCTGGGCATCCCTTAGCCCAGTCAAGTTGACACATAAAATTAACCATCACAACTTAATAGCCTGAAACATAAACTTATCATGACTTTTCCACCTCTTAAGACCCAGATGCCAGTCAATAAACTGCAGAAATTTTATCACATGAATGGTACAGGCATATGATCAAAGCAGAGAAAGTAGGTCATAGTTTCATTTTATGAAAATGATGTATCCTAAAGACCTTGCAAAACTCAAAATTTGCATATTTCACATTGAATTGCTCTCACAGGACCGACAAAGATATTTACAAGCAGAAGTGGTCAAGTCATATGCCACTAACATAAAAGAGTTGGTAATTCATTCATCCTTCCTCCAACTTAAAATCAGAATTCTTCAAGGTTAAAAAAATTGATTTACATTATTCCTAATTTTGTGCTGAAAACAGAACTTTATTGATAATTGAAATTCAGCTTTTTCAAGTTAACACAAGGTAAATTTGCATACATTTCCATTAGGTATGGTACACTCTATACAGTAAACTGAAATTTCACCCCTTCTAATTATTAGGATGCTCAAATTTTATTTATTTATTTATTTATTTGAGAGACAGAGGATGAGAGACAGCATGAGAGGGAGAAGCAGACCCCCCGCCGAGCAGGGAGCCCGATGCGTGACTCGATCCTGGGACTCCAGGATCATGACCTGAGCCGAAGGCAGTCGCTTAACCAACTGAGCCACCCAGGCGCCCCAGGATGCTCAAATTTTTAACTCAATTTATCTCTTGCAAGATATCATTCACAAATAATTTTACACAATTGATAGAACAACTAACACCACTGTTGGTACAATCATTGTAATTAATGGCTCAACTAATCTGTAAAGGGAATAAATTTCTCTCCATTCTTCAGTGGTTATCCATGTTGTGTTGCTTTCATATCCTGTAGCAGGCTGACAACTAAGGAAACCCAAAAGGAAGGAGAAATTGAACCAAATGAAATACCAGTTAAGAGGAGGGTTGGTTTTCATAATGTATGCATGTATGTATGTATGTGTTTCATTTTCATTTTGATTCAGTGCTCTGTGGAAAATTTAATTGACATTTGAAGATGGTTTGAGGTACAGCAACTTCTGATTTTTGACTCATCATTTCCAATCCCTAACTCGAAAGGAGGACAGTATAAATTCCCCCTTAGTTTGTCTACTACACATCAGTCACAATTTGTGTTAAGTAAAATGCTTCAGGGGTTAAACAAAAAAAATTAGATGGAATATGTCTTTTCTTTTTTCATTTTAGAAATTTGAATTTTAAGGATACTATGACTTACTGTGAACCAAAATTTTGGCTTTTAGGTTGTTTTGGCCTTGATTTGCAAAGCTTCTTTATATAACAAATAATTAACCAAAGTGGCATGTTTGGCTTTCAAGTTACAAGTAACATCAACTCTCCTGATTGTCAGAGGTCTCACTATAAATACACATGGAAAAAGAGTAAGGAAATAGATGTCTAGGTGCCACATGGGAACCAAGTATCAGCAACAGAAGTGGAAGTCATGTAAAAAGCACCACAGACTATATGGGCTACATGGCAATCACGAGGTAATTTGAGAACTAGAAGATTTCTATTTCTCAAGATCCAATTCTAGCTTTAGGGAGCCATCAGTCACCCCCTCAATAGCAGAAGTTTATGGAGCCCTTGATAGCGCTTTGCCATTATCACTCCTCAGCTATTCGTATTGTCTCCTCCAAAAAGCCATTCTTAGTCACCTTCCAAGTATCCTTTCAATGTGTTCCCATAGTCTTCTATGCGTTTTGCTGTTGCAACATTTATCATATTGTATTATAATTCTCCTTTTCTTGTCAGGCCCCTCTACTAGATTATGAAGTCATGTTCTGTGCCTTGGTCATCTCTGTGCTCTGATCCCCTGGCTTCTCTGTGTGTTTTTTAGTCTTTGCTCCCCTCACCAGCTACTTTTGATTGAATTTCTTTTTAGGACTCAAACCTTTCTCAAAGGGAGAATTAGGTTTGTTCATTTAGTCACCATCTTCCCTGTGGGGGTACTTTTTTTTTTCACGCCAGATTACCTCATAGGCTGTTGGCATACAAAATGGCTGCCACAAACCAAGGGCTGTGGCCAAACTGAGGAGGGTGGTACCAGCATAGTAACTCACACAGTCCAGCCTGGCAGTGGGTTTAGAGGGAAGGCCCATTTTGAGACTTGTGCTGTGCAAGAGTTTACAGTCCAAAAACTTGTTAAGTGATTAAATGCATGAATGGCCTGTATTATCATTCAACCACTCATTTCTGGACTACTTTCTTTTAGATTGAAGAGCTAATATTCCTTTGGGGAAGAAGCATGAGCTCAGTTTTCAACAGGCAAGAATTTCATTTCCTTCACTGACATCCCTGGTAACAAAAACCAGTTGTTAGGAAATAGGTCAGAGTTATGCATGAAGCTCCAATCTGCTGCTGTGTCAGCCTCAAATGCTAATAGATCTTAAGTAAGGTTTTAGTTTTTGGCAGTTTTGGTGACTAATTTTTTCTGTATAATTTGTTTTTGAAATAAGACAAATTCATCAAAATTAGGCCAGGTTTCCCCTTTCCTTCCTTCCTTCCTTCCTTCCTTCCTTCCTTCCTTCCTTCCTTTCCTTCCTTCCTCCCTCCCTCCCTTCCTTTCTTTCTGTTGTTAGTCACCATACAATACATCATTAGTTTTGGATGTGGTGATCCACGATTCATTGTTTTCGTATAACACCCACTGCTCCATGCAGTATGTGCCCTCCTTAATACCCATCACCAGGCTAACCCATCCCCCCAATCCCTTCCCCTCTAAAACCCTCAGTTTATTTCTCAGAGTTCATAGTCTCTCATGGTTCATCTCTCCCTCCGATTTCCCTTCCTTCATTTTTCCCTTCCTTCTCCTAATGTCCTCCATGCTGTTCCTTATGTTCTACAAATAAGTGAAACCATATGATAATTGGCTTTCTCTGCTTGACTTATTTCACTTAGCATAATCTCCTCCAGTCCCATCCATGTTGAGGTAAAAGTTGGGTATTCATCCTTTCTGATGGCTGAGTAATATTCCATTGTAT
>NC_138377.1:41922200-42012016 GCF_054177405.1 Leptonychotes weddellii
ATCACTCTTGGGGTCTTTCTCCTTTTATAGAACCCCCCCTTAATATTTCGTGCAGGGCCGGCTTAATGGTCACATATTCTTTCAGTTTCTGCTGGTCTTGGAAGCTCTGCACCTCTCCATCCATTCTAAATGACAGCCTTGCCAGATAAAGTATTCTTGGCTGCATGTTCTTCTCCTCTAGTACCCTGAATATGACTTGCCAGGCCTTTCTGGCTTGCCAGGTGTCTGTGGATAGGTCTGATGTTATTCTGATGTTCCTCCCTCTGTATGTAAGGAATCTCTTCCCCCTAACTGCCCTTAAGATGGTTTCCTTGGTTCTAAGATTTGTGAGTTTTACTATTACATGCCGGGGCGTTGGCCTGTTTTCCTTGATCTTGGGAGGGGTCCTCTCTGCCTCTAGGATACAAATGTTTGTTTCATTCTCCAGATTAGGGAAGTTCTCAGCTACAATTTGCTCAAATATATCTTCTAGTCCTCTCTCTCTCTCCACCCGCTCCGGGATTCCAATAATTCTGACATTGGAACGTTTCATGATGTCACTTATTTCTCTGATTCTATTTTCATGGATTTTGAGTTTTCTCTGGCCTCCTCTTTTCCCTTTTTATCTATTAAATGGTCTTCCAGGTCACTAATTCGTTCTTCTGCCTCGCTTACCCTAGCTGTTAGATTATCTAGATTAGATTGGATCTCATTGATAGCATTTTTAAATTCTGCCAATTCAGCTTTCATTTCTGCTCTTAGAGACTCTATGTTGCCATTAATCAATCTCTCCATTCTACTACTATCTTCACAATTGCTACCCTGAATTCTATCTCCGACATCTTGGTTATATCTGAATCCATTTGTAAATCTGTGGCAGAGGTTACAGTCTCTGAGTCTTTCCTATTTTGGGGGTTCCTCCTAATCATTCTGGTTGAAGGGTGGTTGAGGGAATGTATAGAGTCCAAATTATTGACCACAACCCAAGCAAGATGCACCTGTTTTCTAGGGACCTTAGGGTTGCTGTTCTCTTATTCTCCCAGCCTGTCTTCTGGGGGAGGGGTCTGCTGCACTGTTATTCAGGCAACCCTGTTTGGGCAGAGTTGCCCTGCCCCCTGTGGCGGGGGATGGGCTCAGTGAAAACCGGTTTTTTGGGGCTTTTGTTCTCTGGTGGCTTTCCCTGGTGGCTTTCCGCATCTCTTCCAAGAGAGCAGGAGAGATCATTTCCAACCCTCTGCCTCAGAGCAAAGAGATTGCAGTCTGTTCTTCAGTGAGCTCTCCAGGCCACACTCTGTTTCTGTCTGTGCTGCTATAAACTGCAGTGTCCTGGGTTGTGCGCCCCTCCACAGCGCTCCCAGTCCTCGCCTCCAGGTCGGAGCATGTCCCTGCCCTTTGTGCTTCTAGAACCGCCAGCTGCCCCCAGTTTGCGCACGGGGCTCCACTGCTCCAGGTTTCCGTCTGGGGGGCTGCCCTAAAGTCCTTTCCCCACCACTACTGGTCTGTGAGTCTGTGCCCCATCCCTAGCACGGGAGGCTATTGCTCACCAGCAGTGTAGGATCCCCACGGCCAGTCTCCCTCCCCCGGGCATTTATCCTCCAATATCTGTCTGTGGAATCATGTCTCCCCACTTTGTACCTTGAAACCAATTGCCTGGGATATTCTGTTTGTAGAGATCCAGATCTGTCTTACATCTCAGGCTGATTTTGTGGGTGTTCAGTGTGATCTGGTAGATATCCAACTCAATTATGGGGACTGGTTGGAATAGCGTTCCCTACTCCTCCACCATCTTCCCCCCCCTTGCCTTTCTGCATATGGTCCTTGCTAGACCTCTAGTTACATCATTCATTTCAAAGAAGCAGTTTTTAAACTCATCCACACTTTAAGATATTTGGTTTTTGTCTCTCATCACCTGGCTCTTCAGAACCTTTCTTATTACTATAGTAGCTAGAAAAATCAGCACAATCTATTTTAGCTATTTGTCAAATTGGCTAGGCTATGACTTTGGCCCAGTTGTTTGGTCAAACACCAACCTACCTATTACTGTGAAGGTCTTTTTAAAGTGTATTAGTAGACATTGAGTAAAGCATATTATCCTCCATAATATGGGTGGGCCTCATATAATCAGTTGAAGGTCTTAAGAGAAAAGACTTGGGTCCCTGAAGGAAGAAGGAAGTTCTGCCTCCAGACTGCCTTTGGACTCAAGCCTACAATGTCAACTCCTGCTGGAATTTCCAGGCTGCTGGCCTGCCCTGCAAACTGTAGACTTGTTAGCCCCCCATAATTACACAAGTCAATTTCTTAAATCTACCCTCTTTTCTATTCTCTCTCTCTGTGTATATTACACACACACACAAGCTAGTGAATTAGGATACACCACACACTCACACACACACACATCCTATTGGTTCTGTTTCTCTCAAGAATTCTGACTAATACAGCTACCATCAGCCTTATTAATGAAGTGGGATTTTTCATGTCTCCCAGAAATAAAATAGGTCAACGATTCTAAAACAATGGGCCCCATGGAGGGGTCTCAGACTGCCAAAGGGGACAAGTAAAGCACTTCCCTTCCTGAGCTTCAACCAGAGTGACTTGACTTTTATTTATATTTTGGAAGATTGTATAAATGATTCTTCAAAAAACATTCCACTGCTAAAAGTAAAGCTTGAAAATGACAGGGTTATGGTTAGGATGGACCACTTTCTCAAAGTTTACATATTTATGGTATCTGAATGAGTTTAACAAAAAGTTTTAGTGTAATTTTTGACTGATGAGTTGGTAATATCTCAAAATGTGCCACACATATTTTTTGTAGCCTATCAAATATTATCTCTATGATAAGGATTTTCAGGACACATACCTTCCCAATAGCTTGATTCCATCCAGCTCTATAGTTAAAAATATGTAAGAAGATGTAACTGACTTTGTTTCCCAAATGCAAGTCCATCTTCTTGAGTGGCCTTTCATTAGAGCAATAATCTCTAAAATCACAAAAGGCAGGGGAAAGTGTATTTGATATCATAAAGAGTCCATGGCACTCTTCTTAACAGTCTTTAAAATTTCCCTTCCTACTATAGTATAAAACCTAGGCCAGTGTTTTTCAAACTGTAGTGTACATTAGAATCAACTGTGGAAACATCAATTGCTGGATCCTACCTCCAAAATTTCTGATTTAGTAGGTCCAGGATAGGACCTGAGCATTTATATGTCCAACAAATTCCCAGGTGATGTTGACACTGCTGGTCCATGGGCCCCACTGTGAACCACTAGTTTAGGCTACTTAGCATTGCACAAATGGATCTTCATAGTTCAGCAACGTGGAACTGCTTACAATGCCCTTGGTGGTCACTATGCTGTTTCCTATTGCCATGCCTGTGTTCATGTTCCACCCCTCCTTGTTCCATGTATTTACCTGGCTAATGACTATTTAACTTTAACGAATCAGTGTCCATCATCCCCCAATGACAGAATCTTCTCTATCATTTAAATTGCCTTCCCAGCTCCTCATTTGAACAGGATAGCCCTCCCCTAATGCTACTACACTGCTCCAGACACATTTCTCTATTGCACTCATCCCATTATATAAGAATTGTCTATTTATGTATCTATTTCTTCTGTTGACCTGAATTCCTTGCAACTGAAGAGCATCTTATTCCTTGTATGCACAGAACATTCACACTGGAGGTGCTGGGTAAATTGGGGGAAGAGAGTAGAGGAAGGAGGGGGTGGAAGGTAGTGAAACTTATGCCCTTGATTGCTGGGCCTATCTATTGATACAGAGAGCATGTGGCTCTGGGTTAGGGGAAAGCTTCAGGAGGCCATCAGGCCATAAAAGGATTTTTTTTTTAATTAATTTTTTAAAAAGATTTTATTTATTGGGGCGCCTGGGTGGCTCAGTTGGTTAAGCGACTGCCTTCGGCTCAGGTCATGATCCTGGAGTCCCGGGATCGAGTCCCGCGTCGGGCTCCCTGCTCGGCGGGGAGTCTGCTTCTCCCTCTGACCCTCCTCCCTCTCATGCTCTCTGTCTCTCACATTCTCTCTGTCTCAAATAAATAAATAAAAAATCTTAAAAAAAAAAAAAGATTTTATTTATTTATTTGACAGAGAGAGAGACAGTGAGAGAGGGATCACAAGCAGGGGGAGTGGGAGAGGGAGAAGCAGGCTTCCTGCGGAGCAGGGAGCCCAATGCAGGGCTCGATCCCAGGACCCCGGGATCATGACCTGAGCCAAAGGCAGATGCTTAACAACTGAGCCACCCAGGTGCCCCCATAAAAGGACTCTTTTAATTCCATCTGTTCCTGATTCTGTAGTTAATCTACAGAATTCCAGTGAAAATCAAATAAACAATGCACTGGGGTTATATGGCAGGTAATTTTCTATTCCATTTGGCTGTGACCCTTTAACATAGCATACCAGCCTATGAGGAAGGCTATAGGTGATTAATGTGGCAATGTCTGACAGACGTCACCTTTAACTTCACCTCAGGTGAATGAAGTATACATACTCTTATTAAAATTTAGGGCAATTTTAGTAATTTATCATTGGAAGTAATTGGAATATATGGTTATTATTGTCTTTTTTTCATAGAGCTCACAAGGACCATTCATTGCACCGTGAAGCTTGTAAAGGAGGTACTTTGTTCACAGACTACTCTAAATAGTCAATGTTTAGGCTTTTCAGTATTCCCATTCCTTCTGCCTATCCTCATGACTTATTATTCTTTTCCATTCATGGCCCAATTTAGGATAAAACATTTTAGCTGGAAAAACATAACCCTCTCATTTTACTGATGTTGAGCCTAAGTGGTTTGTCTAGTCACAGCACTGGTCTAAATGGAGGACTGGGATCAGCCTCTGCTCCTACCACAGCACTGCTGCCCTTCATCTGTTTAAGAAGCCCCATTTCATATTTTCAAATTCTGTTCCCAAAGCAGGACAATAAGCAAAACAAATGGAGTTATTCAGCCTCTAAAGTAAATAGAGTAAATTTGAAGGTCAAACCCAGGAGTGACATTGCAAAGGTAGTCATCACAGGTAACATTCACTGAGGGTTTGCTCTGTGGCAGGCACTGCACTGAGTGCTTTACACGCGTGGTCTCATCTGATCCTCACAGCTACCCAATGAGTCGGTCAATTATTCCAGGTTTCAGGTTGGAAAAAGAGGCTTGAAACCTCAAATAACACACCCCGAACCTGCACTGTAAAACCAAAATTCAATCACAGCCATTCTGTCTCCAGAGCCCATGTTCCTCACTGCTATACAAATGGAGTAAAACCAGACAGAAATTCCAGTCTGGTTGCCAGTAGTGACTGAAGCAAAACAATTGCTACAAAAGGTAAATAGTGAGACAACAAGATACCCATGGGCACCTCCTGACTTGCCTCACATTTGTGAAAATATGTAAGTTGTAAGGGTCTGGTGTCTATATGATTTAACTTCTTGTCTTAATAACTTATAATAAATTACATAAATGTAGGTTTGGAAGGAACCACAAATTTCTCTAATGTAGTTTTACCAGATGAGTAAAACCTCTCTTCTTTAAGATCCTAGATGAAGAGCATGCAGTCTTTGTCAAAGCCCAGCCTGTGACAGAGGGTTTGCCTTTTGGGAGTCTGTTTGGTGGTTTCTGGTTCTTTCTCATCCTGAACCAGAGCCCACTTCACCTGCCCCTTTTCCTTCTTGGTCCTGGCCCTCCCCTCTTAAGTAGGAGGAGCAATTCTGTAGCCTCTGCTCCGTAACAACCTGGAAGGACAAGATAGCCATGTCTCCCCTCAGTCCTTGTCCTCATCAGTTACACAGCCCAGAACAAACCCCTTTCAACCTCCATATTTCCAGATCTCCCACCATTTGGTCACTTTTTCCAGGACATAGGCTAGTTTTTCTACTACATATCTCTTCAGAATATAAACACTAGATATTATCTCATCAGTGCTGAAGGGTGTGGGATACATTACTTCCTGAGTTCTGGGTATTGCACTTCTGTTAATACCTCAAGCTAAGTTAGCTGAAAGCAGCCACACTTTTTCCTAACTAATCTTATACCTGTAATTAACTATATACTCAGATCTATTGAACAGAATTTCCTAACCTGAGGCTAAATGTCAAAGTTAACATTTGTTTGAATTATTTTTTTTAAATTTCTGTAAATATTCTAGTATGTCAGGATCATTTTCAATCTCTGGTTGTTTGTGTTGGTCAATTATATGTAATTTTCCTTCATTTTATTAATGTAAAATATTGTACCTGACAGGCCCAAGAACAGAGACTGGTGGGTGGTATGACATTAAGTAAACATTTTTCAGAGCCAGTAATCAATATTCTTTCAAGGGATATTCAATCAGCTGTACTTCCACTAAGTACTGCAGTGACATTAGTGTTCATCATTTTATCCATAAAAATACCATGAGAAAGTTTGTCAAATGCTTTCTAAAAATCAAGATACAGTATATTTAAGATTCTCCATTAATTTCCAAACTGAGTTAAAATATGGTTACTAGTAACTCCATTTTAAAAAACAATCAAGCTTTCAGTTTTGAAAACTATGATGATGAGTTCTTAGTCTATGCTGACTCCTAGGGGTCATTGATTCCTAAATCTTCTTAAGGAGAATAGGCATTATCTTACCACTAGATTGGTCCTTACGATAGCCAGGTGAAGTAGGAAGCGTTAAAAATTACAGAGTGTTAGAGAGATGGAACATGCAGGCCTATTTTTCAATGTGGAAACAGAAACTTTTTAAAAGTCATCTGGCAAGTGTATAAACAGGATTCATATCCAGGCCTTTTGCCTCTAAGTTCATTCTCCACAATGAACTGCACATTCTCTTGATCTCAGTCCCATCCATCCAATTCCTACGATGAATTCTAGCTCTCTTAGGGCCATGAGCAATCCTCAAAATGGGGTAAACAGAGCCACAGGCAAAAAATGGTACATTTTTACAAAGTATCACTTTTTGTTTGAGGATGGAGGGCATTCTTTTTTACTGATATGAAACACAAAGAAGAGTAATGTAAAATTCACTTCAAATGTTAAGAGGATAGGAGATTTTAAAGACATCTAATGCATATTTTGACCCTTTCTGGACTACACTATCAGGTTACCACTGATTTATTGTTCTTTGCCATAGAGCTTTATCAGTGGAAAAATTTGAGATATCCTATTTATTATTTGGGGTTTTACTAGTTCCAAGTGACAGAAACCCCAACTCAAATTGGAACAATTAAAAATGGTATTTAATGGTTTACATAATTGAAATCCTGAAGAGTAAGATTTAAGCATAGCTGGATCCAAGAGCCCAAACTCTGACATCAAGATGTGATCTCTCAGATTGTTGTACCTCTGCTTCCTTCTGATTTCTCATTGAGGCTTTTTGCTGGTGGTGATAAGTTGGTTATTAAGTAGGATCCTACACTTTCAGCAAGCAGCAGAAAAGAGAATGTCTTTCAACGATGCCAGCAAAAATTTCATGGTTCCTAATTTTATTGTCTTCAGACAGAGCAATATGGTTGGGAAGGTATGATACTCTGAATCACATGCCCACTCCTGAACATGAAGTCTATCCCTCTGGAAGGTCATGGCCTGTGGCCTTCCAGAAGTGGGTGAGGCTGGTTCCCTTAGAGGAATGAGGCCCTTATCAGAAAAAGGGTAGGAGGAGCTTGGGAAGATGGTGAGTAGGAGGACCCTGGCTCAACCTGTCCCTCCTTTACAACTGGATGTCATTCATATCCAAGTAAATAAGCCAGAGAGGGATATAAAGACTGGCAGAACAAACTCCACAACCTAAATATAGAGAAGAAACTGTATCTAAAAGGTTAGGAAATCCAGAAAGACAGAGGGAAGCTGCCTGCAGGACGGAGGGAGCTGCACATGCAGATAAGGCAGAGAAATGGGTCCTTGCACCAGGGAGCTCACATGGGCAAGACTAATCCCCATAACGTTTGGCTTTGAAAACCAGAAGGGCTGAATTCTGTGGGTTTGTATAACCACTGGGACTTGGAGCCTGGGGCTTTAAAAGTCAACTCATTCAGCCCTGGGCAAGTCAGGAGGGCAAGTGATCACTGGGTTGCCACCCTTAAAGAGATAGCAGCCTGAGTGGAGAGATGACATAAAAATGGCAGTTTACAAAATACCTCCAGAACTGTGTATGCTTGTCTGTGACCCTCTGGATGATCTGCTTGTACTTATCCTTGAAGGCAAAATTGAGGGCTTGTGTGGGCAAGTAGCAGATGATGTTGGCTAGGTTGCCCCTTCAGGACAGCACACCCTGCTCCTTGGGGATGCATACAACACAGTCCATGATGGCCTTGTATTACTTATCAGCTGTGATCTGCTTGCTGGTGTGCTATACCTGCAGCAGCAGTTTGACCCATTTGATTGGGGCCACAGCTGTCTTGGAGATGGCAGTGGTGATGCCTCCAGTCAGGAAGTCTTTGAGGAAGGATATGGCCTGTTCTGTCATGGGTGTCAGGGCAGATGGAGCAATGGGCAGATAGTGGAGTGGAGGTGAGGAAAGCCTGCAGGTGGGTGCTGCTGGCCCAGCCCTGCCAGCTTTGGGACCAAAAAGCTTAAAGCAATGATTATAAGGATACTCACTGAACTTGACAAAAGAGGGGAAGACAGGGCGCCTGGGTGGCTCAGTTGGTTAAGCAACTGCCTTCGGCTCAGGTCATGATCCCGGAGTCCCTGGATCGAGTCCCACATCGGGCTCCCTGCTCGGCGGGGGGTCTGCTTCTCCCTCTGACCCTCCCCCCTCTCATGTACTCGCTCTCTCTCATTCTCTCTCTCTCAAATAAATAAATAAAATCTTTAAAAAAAAAAAAAAGCGGGGAAGACATAAGTGAAACCCTTAACACAGAGATAAGGAACAACATAGCAGAGATAAAGGGCTCAATAAGTGAAGTGAGAAACATCCTTGATGGAATGAACAGCAGGATGGAAGAAGCAGAAGAACAACCTAGTGTCCTAGAAGACAGAGTAATGTAAAGTAATCAAGCTGAATAAAAGAGAACAAAAAGAATTATGCAAAGCGAGAATAGACTTAGGGAGCTCAGTGACTCCATCAAATGTAATAACATTCATATTATAGGAGTCCCAGAGGAGGGAAAGAGAAAAGGGGGCAGAAAATTTATTTGACGAAATAGTAGCAAAAAACTTCCCTAATCTGGGAAGAACACAGATATCCAGATCCAGGAGGCACAGAGAACTCTCATCAAAATTAACAAAAGCAGACCCACACCAACACATATTGTAATTAAACTGGCAGAACATAGTGACAAAGAAAAAAATTTAAAAGCAGCAAGAAAAAGAAGACAGTAACTTACAAGGGAAAACCTGTAAGGCTAGCAGGAGATTTTTCAACAGAAACTTGGCAAGCCAGAAGGGACGGGAATGATATCTTCAAAGTTCTGAATGGGAAAAAAGCTGCCGCCAAGAATCCTCTTTCCAGCAAGGCTATCATTCATAATAGGATGAGAAACAGAGTTTATTAAAGGGGACTCTTTCGATGGAAATGAGAGACCAAAGTGACAGTATGAAGGAAACACAAAAGCAGTAAAAATGAATGTTTCTGTAAAAAATCAGTCAAGGACTGCTATATGCAGGAGAGTTTATGTATAAACCTAAGGTAACCATATATCAAAAGCTACTAATAAATATGCAAAGAATAAAGAGAAAGAAATCCAAATATATCACTAAAGAAAAGTAGCAAACCACAAGAGAGAGAAAGACAAGAAAGGATCAGAGAAAATCTCCAGAAACAGCCACAAAACAATAAAATGGCAATAAAAACATATCTATCAATCCTTTGAATGTAAATGGGCTAAATGCTCTAATCTAAAGACATAGGGTGACAGAATGGATAAAAAAAAACAAGACACATCTATATGCTACCTACAAGAGCTTCATTTCTGACCTAAACACACATGAAGGTTGAAAGTGAGGGGATAGAGAAACATCTATCATGGAAGTGAGTGTCAAAGAAAGCCAGAGTAGCAATACTTATATCAGACAAACTAGATTTTAAAACAAAGCCTGTAACAAGAGACAGAGAAGGACACCATATAATAATAAAGGGGACAATCCTATAAGAAGATATAATAATTGTAAATATTGATGCACCCTAGATAGGAGCACCCAAATACATAAAACCGTAATAACAAACATAAAGGAACTAATTGATAATACTAGTAGGGGACTTGAACACCCCACTCACATCAATGAACAGATCATCTACAGAAAATCAACAAGGAAACATGGCTTTGAATGGCACATTGAGCCAGATGGATCTAACAGATATATTCAGAACATTCCATCCTAAAACAGTACAATACACATTTTTTTTGAGTACACATAGAACATTCTCCAGAACAGATCACATATTAGCCCACAAAAGAAGCTGCAACAAATTCAAGAAGACTGAAATCATACCATGAATCTTTTCTGACCACAATGCTATGAAACTAGAAGTCAACCAGAAAAAACAGAAAAAATCTGGAAAGACCACAAATACATGGAGGTTATATTACATGCTACTAAACAATGACTGGGTCAACCAAGAACTAAAGAAGAAATAAAAAGTACATAGAAACAAACGAAAATAAAAACACAATGGTCCAAAACCTTTGGGATGCAGCAAAAGTGGTTCTAAGAGGGAAGTTTATAGCAATCCAGGCCTACCTCAAGAAGCAAAAAAAAAAAAAAAAAAAAACCCAATAAACAACCTAATCTTACATCTAAAGGAACTAGAAAATTAAGAGACAAAACCTAAAACCAGCAGAAGGAAGGAAATAATAAAGATTAGAGCAGAAATGAATGATATAGAAATTAAAAAAGCAATAGAACAGATCAATGAAACCAGGAGCTCGTTTTTTGGAAAAAAAAAAAATCAATAAAATTGGTAAGGCTCCAGCCAGACTTATCAAGGAGAAAGGAGAAAGGACTCAAATAAATAAAATCACAAATAAGAGAGGAGACATAACAAGCAACACTACAGAAATACAATTATAAGAGAATATTGTGAAGAACTATATGCCAACAAATTGGAAACCTAGAAGAAATGGATAAATTCCTAAAACATATCAGAATCAGAAGCAGAATCAGAACAGAAGCAGAAAGAAATAGAAAAAAATTTTTTTTAAAGATTTTTGAAAATTTTTATTTGACAGAGAGAAAGATAGCGAGAGCAGGAACACAAGCAGGGGAGGGCAGAGGGAGAAGCAGGCTTCCCATGGAGCAGGGAGCCCAATGTGGGGCTCAATCCCAGGACCATGGGATCATGACTTGAGCCAAAGGCAGACGCTTAATGACTGAGCCACCCAGGTGCCCCAGAAATAGAAAATTTGACCAGGCCAATAACCAGCAAAGAAATTGAATCAGTAAAAAAAAAAAAAAAAAAAAAAACCAACAGACAAAAAAACCTCCAACAAACAAAAGTCCAGCACCAGATGGCTTCACAGGCAAGTTCTACCAAACATTTAAAGAAGAGTTAATACCTATTTTTCTCAAACTACTCCAAAAAAACAGAAAAGAAAGGAAAAGTTCCAAATTCATTCTATGAGGCCAGCATTACCTTGATACCAAAACCAGATAAAAACACCACTAAAGAAGAACTACAGGCCAATATCCCTGATAAACATAGATGCAAAAATCCTCAAAAAAATACTAGCAAACCGAATCCAACAACACATTAAAAAAAATTATTCACCACTATCAATTAGGATTTATTCCTGGGTTGCAAGGGTGGTTCAATATTTGCAAATCAAATCAATGTGATGCATCACATTAATAAAAGAAAGAATAAGAACCGTCTGATCATTTCAGTAGATGCGGAAAAACATTTGACAAAATATACCATCCATTCATGACAAAAACCCTCAACAAATTTGGTTTAGAGGGAACATGTCTCAATATAATAAAGGCCATATGTGAAAAACCCACAGCTAATATCATCCTTAATGGAGAAAAACTGAGAGCTTTTCCTCTATGGTCGGGATGTCCACTTTCACCACTTTTATTCAAAATAGTACTGGACACCCTAGCCATAGCAATAAGACAACCAAAAGAAGTAAAAGGCATCCAAATTGATAAGGAAGAAGTAAGACTTTCACTATTTGCAGATGACCTGATACTGTATGTAGAAAACCCGAAAGACTCAACCAAAAGCTACTAGCACTGTTAAATGAATTTAGTAAAGTCACAGGATACAAAATCAATGTACAGAAATCTGTTGAATTTCTAGCCACCAAAAATGAAGCAGAATGAGAAATTAAGAAAACAATCCCATTTACAACTGCACCTAAATAATAAGATACCTACAAATAAACCTAGCCAAAGAGGTAAAAGACCTGTACTCTGAAAACTATCAAATACTTATGAAAGAAACTGCAGAGGACACAAAGAAATGGAAAAACATTCCATGTTCATGGATTAGAAGAACAAATATTGTTAAACTGTCTACATACCCAAGCAATCTACACATTTAATGCAATCCCTATTAAAATTCCAGCAGCATTTTCCACAGAACTAGAACAAACAATCCTAAAATTTGTATGGAACCACAAAAGACCCTGAATAGCCAAAGCAATCTTGAAAAAGAAAAGCAAAGTTGGAGGTATCAAAATTACAGACATCAAGTTATATTATAAAACTGTAGTAATCACAACAGTATGGTACTGGGCACAAAGATCAATAGAATAGAAAACCCAGAAATAAATCCATAACTACACGGTCAATTAATCTTCAACAAAGCAGGAAAGAATATCCAATTGGAAAAAGACAGTCTCTTCAACAAATGGTGCGGGAAAACTGCACAGCAACATTCAAAAGAAAGAAAAAATGGACCACTTTCTTATACCACACACAAAAATAAATTCCAAATGGATTTAAAACCTAAATGTGAAACCTGAAACCATAAAAATCTTAGAAGAGAACACAGGCAGTAATCTCTTTTATATCAGGCATAGAAACTTTTTTCTAGATGTCTCCTGGGCAAGAGAAACAAAAACAATAATAAAGTATTGGGACTACATCAAAATAAAAGCTTCTGCACAGTGAAGCAAAACAATCAATAAAACTAAAATGTAACCTATGGAATGGGAGAAGATATTTGCAAGCGACATATCTGATAAAGGGTTAGTATATAAAATATATAAAGAACTTATAAAACAACACCAGCAAAACAAATAATCCAGTTAAAAAATGGGCAGAAGACATGAATAGACATTTTTCCAAAGAAGACATCTGGATGGCCAACAGGCACATGAAAAGATGTTCATCATCACTTACCATCAGGAAAATGTAAATCAAAACTACAATGAGATATCACCACACATCTGTCAGAATGGCTAAAATCAACAACACAAGAAGGCTCCTGGGTGGCTCAGTTGGTTAAGCGACTGCCTTCGGCTCAGGTCATGATCCTGGAGTCCCCGGATCGAGTCCCACATCGGGCTCCCTGCTCAGCAGGGAGTCTGCTTCTCCCTCTGACCCTCCTCCCTCTCATGCTGTCTCTCATTCTCTCTCTCGCAATAAAATCTTAAAAAAAAAATTTTTTTTTAAATCAACAACACAAGAAACAACAGGTGTTGGCAAGGATGTGGAGAAAAGGGAACCCTCTTGCCCTGTGGGTAGAAATGCAAACTGATACAGCCACTCTGGAAAACAGTATGGAGGTTCCTCAAATAGTTAAAAATAGAACTATCCTACGATCCAGAAATTGCACTACTGAGTATTTACCCAAAGAATACAAAAACACTAATTCAAAGGGATACAAGCACTCCTATGTTTATAGCAGCATTATTTATAATAGCCAAGATATGGAAGCAGCCCAATATCAATGGACATTGATAGATGAATGGATAAAGAAGATATATATACACAATGGGATATAATTCAGCCATGAAAAGAATGAAATCTTGCCATTTGCAACTACATGGATGGAGCTAGAGAGTATAATGCTAAGCAAAATAAGTCAGAGAAAGACAAATACCACATGATTTCACTCATATGTGGAATTTAAGAAACAAATGAGCAAATGGAAAAAAAAGAGATAGACATATCAAGAAACAGACTCTTAACTATAGAAAAAAAAAAAAACTGATGGTTACCAGAGGGGAGGGGGTTAGGGGGATGGGTGAAAGGTGAGTGCACTTGTCATGATGAGCACAAGGTGATGTATGGAAGTGTTGAATCACTATATTGTACACCTGAAACTAATATAACATTGAATGTTACCAAAGTAGAATTTAAGTAAAAAAAAAAAAAAAAGAGAGAGGTAAATGGATGATGGAGGCAAAAGCAACAGATGCCTGTGTAAGCCTCACAACTGGTTGTTCAATAGACATCTCAAACTTTATAGGTCCAAAATGCAACTCTTTATTTTTCCTCTCTCAGTCTTTTTAACGTAGAAAATGGTGAAACTATTAACGACTATACCAACTGTTAACTCAGTTGCTCAATCCAAAAACTCTGGAGTCATATCTGATTTTTCTTTTTCTCTTTCATTAACAAGTCTTCTTGGTTCTAACTTAAAATTATAACTTCATTAAAATCTTTGCTTAAGAGTCCTCTCTTCAGAAAAACCTTCTCTAATTATTCTACCTAAAATAATGATATTCATCTGGTTCTATCCCCATACCCTGTTTTACTTTTTTTCATATGGATTATCACTACCTGACATTATAGTAGGTCTTTGTTTACTTTTATTTGGGGGGGGTCTCTGAGAATATACAGTTATGAAGTTAAGAATCTTATGTGGGTTTTTTTATATTCTTCTCCCAGTACTTATAATGGTGTCTATTCCACAGTAGGCAGTCAGTAAAAATTAAATAACTGAGTAAATGCCAATACTGCCAATATTGGGGAGTCATTAAACAGAGGGAGACATGGAAAGGTATTAAACAGAGGAGATGAGGCTTAATTTTTAGATAGAGGACTTTGCCTGGTGTGGAGGATTTGGAAGGGGACAGAACAAGGTAGGGAGACCAATTTACCAGCTTTAATATACATGAGAGAAAAGGAAGACCCAAAATCAAGATGATGGGGATGATTATCAGCATAGAGGAAGGGATAGAGTAAAGAAAATGTAGAAGGCAGAATCCAGGACTGAAGGATTGATGGTATTTAGGGAGAAGGTAGGAAGAGTCCCTTAGGCTCTGAGTTCTTTGCCTGACTGGTTGATGAGTAGTAGTAAAAAAGGAGGGGAAGTAGATACCTGGCAGCAAGATGGTAAGTGTAGCTCTGGACATGCTACATTATTGGAGCTATCCAGCAATTGTTTGAACCTACAATGGCCCAGAGAGATTAAATTTCCAGGTATGGATTTGGGAGTCATCAGAATGCAGAAGGTAGTTAAAACCATAAGAGAGGAGGAATTCCCAAACAGAATGCTACATACTTCTTTACTGATTTATAATGTAGTTTTTGGTATGTATTCTTTCTCTCCACAGCAGACAGATTATGTGTGCGTGCCTGTGTGTGTGTATGTGTGTGTATGTATATATAGGATGCAGTTTTGTATCCTTCAAAATAAGTAAGGTTTTGTTGAATAATTATCTTTTCATATTAGGCCATGTGATCATAAATAAGATTCCAGTACCTCTCACTTGGGGCAGCATTTAATAAAAAAAAAAAAAAAAAAAAAAAGCTGTCTAAGAAAAGAAAAGAGCCTTTTAACTCCAGAAATTAACACCTCAAAGTTGCAAACCCCTGGCAAAAACTACAGTGGGATTCGTCCCAACAATGTTAGTAAGTTTGTGATGAATCCTTTACAACAAATGACACAGTTTGCAAATAATACTTTTCAACAAAGCCTTTTCTCCATTACCATTTATAGAAGCAATTTCTCATATAACTTACAAAAGACTAAAATAGTCATAACAGTAGCTAATGTTTAATGAGCACTTACTTGGTGCTATGCTCAATGCCAAGCACTCCACCAAGATGATCTCATTTGATCCTATCATGACCCCATGAGGCATCGTATGCTTCTATAATCCTCTTCTAATAGAGGAGGGATTGGGGCTCAGAGGTTGAGAAGCTTAACAAAAGTTGTGTAGCTGGTAAAGATTTAGAGCCAGAATTTGACACCATATTTGTCTCTTGAAGGGACATATGTAGTCAGTTTGTATGGCTTTGTAAAACCTTCGGTCCTGATGGGTTTGTTGCCTGACTCTAGGTATTTTGTCTTGTTTTTCCAACAAGATTATAACCTATATAAAGTCAGGTATAGTGACTCATGCATCTTACTTACTTTCATAAATACCCAACATTCTGTAGCCTCAAAATAAAACTTTACTGATTGAATTGAATGTTATACTTCAAACTAACAGATCCCACATCTCCATTTGTCCTCTTTGGGGGGTTGGGTATATGTTGCTTTAATGAAGGGTGGAGGAAGAATGACAGTGTTTCTCATTCCACATATTTTTCAAAGGAGTAGGCTCCTTTCTGGCTACAAATATAGCCTTACTTGAAGTTAAATATAATCAACATTATTACTTCATCTGCCTGCTACTATGTTTTATCACTTGTTGCTTATCTCCAAATACCTAGTTGAGAAGCATTAGTCATTTGCTACACATAATTTGAACAATTTATATTCTACAGTTATTTCTCATTGGGGATTTCCTATAAACTGTATCTGGCACATAAACTTCTCGTTAGCACCTCCAACTTTGGGGAAAAAATATGCTGTTGTGCACTGATCTGATCTATTCTAAATATATATTTTCTTACTCTGAATCTGTACCATTTGATTTTACTATAAGTGTAAAGGCAAAAGAAGCTAATTGATTCAAAGTCTTTAGGGAAAAAATTATATATATATATATAAAATTTGTCATAACATCACATTTAAAATTCAAAATTTTTTCATGACATGAAATTTTACTTTTAAATGCATAATCGATTTAATGTTTAGATAAGTAAAATCAATCAAATAAAAGGATATTATAAAATGTAAATTCAAATGGCTAGTGATCAGTTACTGACTTAAATTCAAACTCACCATTTAAGTAGTCATAGCATTGTTATAGATATGCTATAGATAATGGCACAGAGAGTTATCAGTACCATTTGAAACATTACTAACTTTGTATATACAACCTTTATTCAACAGTCAACAAATATTTATTGAGCACCTACTATGTGCCAGGCATAGTGCTCTGGGGTTACACTGGTAACCAAGGCAGACACAGTTCCTGCCCTTATGCAACTAATATACTGGAAAGACAAAAAGCAAAAAACCCAAGTCATTAAAATGACAAATTACTGCAAGTTGCCATAAGTGTTAAAAGGAAACAAATGGCTAGGATGGAGAATCAGGTTGGAGAGGTGCTTGGTGGCAGAGTAAAGATGCTTTGAACAAACCAAATGCAATGGTTTGATGTTGGCCTTTATAAGGGGGAAACATTTCATCTGAACACTGAAGAGTGGGTAATATATAGGTGAAAGGTACGTGTGTGTGTGTGCATGCACACGCACATGTGCTCCATGAATAGGAAGCTGCAGATACAAAGCTCTTGAGGCAGGAGATTAACTTCAGAGAGAAACCGGGTGGGGTTGGAAAAAGGTACATGAATGAAGGCCAGTGGTAACAGGTGAGGCTGACAAGGTAAGCAGGAGGTGGACTGTGCAGGGCTCTATGAGTCACTGAAAAGGAGTTTGGATCTTATTCTGAGTAGAATGGAAAGCCATTGAAAAGTGTTAAGCTGGGACATGACAAGATCTGATTTACCATCTAAGAAGGACACTCATTGTGGTGAAGAAAACAGATCCACAGAGGAACAAGGATAGACACAGAGAGGCTACTGTGGTTTTCGAGGTAGGAAGTGGTGGTGGCTTGGACCAGGTTGGTAGTAGTAAAGGCAGAAAGACATGGATGGGTTACTGGTGGGGTGAACATGGAGGTGGAGGGAGAGACAGAGGACAAAACTTGACTCAGTTTTTTGACTTGCGACAAATATAATTGAATGTGGGAGTGGGGAGCCACTATGTGGTAGCAACAGATTGTTTTGAACATATGTTAGGTTTGGAATGTTTGTAAGCTATCCAAACAAAGATGTCAAGTTGGCAGATGACAAGCTTACTAGTGTGGAGCTCAGAGGAGGGGACAAAGTTAGAAACACCGTGTCGGGAGTAATCAGGTTATAAACAGTATTTAAAACCCTGGTAATGGATGAGATCACCTAGGAAAAATATTCAAACAGAAAAAGAAAATTATTTAGGAGAAATCCCTGAGAAACACTATCACTTCGAGACTGGTTATGAGTAAAGGAACTTGCAAGGAACCGGAGGTGTCCAGAGAGGTGAGAAAGACCAGGAAGCGCTCACGTCAGAACAATGTTAAGTAATCAAAATTTGGGTTACAACAATCTTTCCGTGCCTCTGTTTCCTTATCTCTAAAATAAAAACTTATAAAATACATTAATAGACTTTTTCTTAAATAAAAAAATAGAGTAGTGTATTAGTTTTCTATTGCTGCTATAACAAAGTACCATAGACTTCATGGCTGAAAGCAACAAAACTGTATCATCTTACATTTCTGGAGGTCAGAAGTCTAAAACAGGTCTTTTACACCTGTAATAGGCTAATATCAATGTGTCAGCAGGCCTGGTTCCTTCTGGAAGCTCTAAGGGATAATCTGTTTCTTTGCTTTTTTCAAGCTTCTAGAAGCTGCTGACGTTCCTTGACTTAGAACTCCCTTTCCTCTTTAAAGCTAACAATGGCAGATTGAGACTTGACATCTCCCCAAACTTGTGTCCATCTCTTTCCGACTCTGCCGGCTCTTTTGCTTTCCCCCATCCCTTCCACTTTTAAAGGTCCTTGTGATTACATGGGACTCACTGGTTAACCCAGGCTTCTCTCTCTAACTTAATGCCAGTTGATTAGCAATCTTAATTCTATCTGCAGCTTAATCCCCCTTTGCCTTATAACATACCATACTCACAGTTTGGGAGATTGAAATATGAGCATCTGACGGGGGCTATTAGTCCACTAATCACAGATAGTAATAACATACATCTCACAGGAATGTAATGAGGATAAAATGAATCAATATGCAAAATATTTTTGTCTGGCATATAGTCAATATCCAATAAACACTGGCTATTACTGTATTTCATTTCTACCTCAATCACTAGCCAATGAGTTTCTCAGACAAGTGTTCTCTTCTATTCATCTTTATAACACAGATCATAGTTGTTCATGAAATATTTTTTGAATGAATGCACAACACAAAGAACACTCAAGAATGTTTAGGGAATAAATAAATGCAAACAAGTATACCTCTCATAGAGCTACAGAAGTGTCCTACTAACCTCGTTTGCTTTTGCCTTCACCAGAACCTTGTGAGGTAGCCTGGCAACCCTCCAAACCAGTTTCTTTTCTTGACTTTTCTATTCAAGTTCATGGATCCACCATTTACTCAAGTACGAAACCTCAAGGTTCTTTTATCGCACTTATTGACTTACTTATACCTCATCTACTTCCTCTCCCATCTTTGGTTCTTTTTGACACTTTCTCCCCTTTATTCATTCAGCAAATGTGACTTTAGAGTGCACTATGTGCCAGAAGTAAGGCTAGGCACCCCCCAAAACAAAGCTGAATTAGACATAGTCTTAAAGAGGAGCCAAATTCTCAGCATTTTTCCTCAGTTAATGTCTCCTAAATTTCTTTCCTACTTTCTTTTCCTCCAATTACCAGCTGGTTCAGAACTTTGTCATTCCTCTCGGCTTCCCCAGAGCTAATCTCCATGGCTCTGTCACACTCCTTTACTAAAGCACAATAGTGACGTTCTCCAAGTCCGTTAGATATTTGCCTCCATGCCTTTGTTCACACTTGTTCCTCCACCTAGAATGTCTTCACTCTCTCTGCCAGGTGAAATCCCATGTATTTGCTTTTTCAGCCCCATTTCCAGGTATGGATGACCCAGGACATCATTCCATTGCCTTGTTCTTTTACTTTGACCTGAGTCCTGCTGAGGCACTGGAAGGTCAATCTCCCAAGTGCCTTAGATAATACAAATATCTGTTTTAAGATTTAAGGGAAAAATAAAATTATTTCAGGGCTGTAGTTAGCTGGGAGTTGTTAGAATGTATTTTAGGACTTCAAGGTTTTGTTCAGCTGTCACCCTCTTGGGGCAGAAATGGAAACATCAGTGGTTTGAGAGTCCTTCTTTGCCTCAGAAAAACCACAAACTACAAATGTAAGTGTTATGGTTTTATGACCCGTCGAAGTAGGGCAGAGAAATTCTTGCAGCTTCAAAAGAGGGGAGATACTTGCAAGCCCCATTCAAACTCTGCACTGGTCTGTTTCAAAAACAGAAAAATGGTCATGTCATTCTCTGGCTCAAACATTTCAAAAAGCTCTCCATTGCCAACCAGATTAATCTAGACTTTTTGGCCTAGCCTGTAAGGTCTGCCACAAAGCAGCCTCAGCTTATCTCTCTGGCTTTATGACTACCTCGCGCCTGCCAAAGCCACACTATTTTCATCGTTCTCTAAACAAATGCACACGTGCTGTAGTCTGGCTGAGGCAATGCTAAAGTGTAACTTTAAAGGCGGAAATAGTATTGTTCCACTTCTTTTTTTAAAATTTTAAAAATTATTTATTTGAGAGGTGTGGGGAGAGGGGCAGAGAAGAAGGAGAGAGAATCTTAAGCAGGCTCCATGCTCAGGGTGGAGCCTGATATGGGGCTCGATCTCACGACCCTGAGATCATGACCTGAGCTGAAATCAAGTCAGACGCTTAACCAACTGAACCCCCAGGTGCCCCAGTAATGTCCCACTTCTAATCTCGGGATAGGTGATAATAATAGTTAATACATAACAGTCATTGTACAAAAAGCACTCTGTATACATTAACTCATTTCAATCTTTATAAACTAATCCTTATCACATTTTGCCAAAAAAGGAAATTCGGGTGTTAAAATTGCCCAAGAAAGCGCTGTAGCCAGGATTTCAACTGACAATGTGGCTTCCTAACCATGGCAACATTCTGGAAAGACTTGTTCCCTGGGTAGGGATTGTTCTGATGACATCTGAACCTTCAGGAACTTTTATTGCCTCTGCTGGTTTCTGCTGACTTTATAAAACTTCGCTGTTTAAAGTTGAGCCTTGCAAATGAGAAAGTGGACAGAATCTCCCTTAAAGCCTGTGTGCTCTGTAAGAGCCCCAGTGTGCATTAAAACTGGACCTTTTTCTTTCTTTTTTTTGAAAAAGGACCAAACAAAACTAGAGATTTCTCTGTATCATCTCCCTTGCTGAGAACCTTTATTGAATTACAAGTTCATAAGCGAAATGCTTATGTGAGTTGTATAATTTACCAAAGCTTTCCATGAAAATGGCCTGAGTTAATGGATAACAGCCGTGAGTAGCTTTAAAAACAACTTGACCATACCTGGAGGGCCTTCATAGTCGGAGAGGCTAGTCTGCAGTGGTTCTCCATCTTGGCTGCACATTAGAATCACAAGACAAGGGCGCCTGGGTGGCTCAGTTGGTTAAGCGACTGCCTTCGGCTCAGGTCATGATCCTGGAGTCCCCGGATCGAGTCCCGCATCGGGCTCCCTGCTCGGCGGGGGGTCTGCTTCTCCCTCTGACCCTCCCCCCTCTCATGTGCTTGCTCTCTCTCATTCTCTCTCTCAAATAAAAAAATAAAATAAAAAATAAGAATCACAAGACAAGCCGAGCTTTTGAGAAACACTCTGGTGGCTGGGCCCCTCCCCAGACCGGTTCAATTGTATTCTGGTGCGCACGGAAGTGGGGTGGATGGGCGGGCACTCGTAGTTTGCGAAGAAAGCACCTCAGGTGATACTAATGTGCAGCTAGAGCCAGGGCTATAGAAAAAAGGTGTGTGTTTATGTATTTGTTTGCAGGGATCGGCAACCCTCAATAGCGATCCCAATCCCTAATTAACTTGAACTTGAACAATATGCGTCCTTTCTAACTGTACAAAATGTATTTTTAAGAATGTGGACAATGGCAGTACTTTGAAGACATACATGAGTTAACAAAATACAAAACCTTTTGGGTATGGGCTGTCCCTTGGAGTTACTCAATGTGTATTTGAGTGTGGTTTGAGCATGTGCATCTCTTGGACGCTGGTCAGAATGCGGAATGTCAGGCTCTCCCCTAGATCCACACACTTGAGCAAGATCCACACGTTGAAGTGTGAGAAGCACTGCCTTGGAGATCTTCTCTGTCAGCCCCTACATTTCACAAATAGGGGAAAGGAAACAGGGCACCAACAGGCTGACAGAACTCCCGCTCAGAGCCTCAACTCCCACACTGAGAGCCGGGAGACCATGTCTACTGATTCCTGGCCTTGTGACTTTTCCACTGCATTATGCTGATATGCCATGAAAATAAATTATTGTGGGTCTCTTTCCCTGAGTGGATCCAGATTGTTATCTTTCCTCTGTATCAAGGATGTTTCCAGGCTGTGGGATGGAAAATGGGGCTTTCAATGATCACCTCATGTTTGAAAAAGGGGGAAAGACTCCTAAGATAAAATATATACAAGTAGAATTAATCTGTAAAGTCTAATTTTACTTTGGTCTCAGCAAAAAACTGTAGTACAATTACTGAATAAACACTCTTTTAAGAAAGAAAAGAATCTTTAAGTATGAAGGAATAAAATAGAATTATTTTCTTTGAACTATAGTTGGGTAAAAGGGGCACCTGAGTGGCTCAGTTGGTTAAGTGTCAACTCTTGATGTTGGCTCAGGTCATGATCTCAGGGTCCTGGGATCAACCCTTCGTGGTCGAGCTCTCTGCTCAGTGGGGTGTTTGCTTCTCTCCCTGTCTCAATTAAATAAATAAATCTTAAAAAAAACTTAAGTAACAAAGGTTGGGTTTCATTCCAATAAAAGTTTCCATTTCAGCTCTGCTTAAAATTGTTTGTTGGTATAAATTTTTACCAGGCTACAAATCTTAGATGTGAGGAGATGTAATTGTATATGACCCTCCATAAATGAAATTACTTCACTCTGCAGCACTCAGTTCTGCCAATGGTAGAAGACTTAATATTATCAAGTCAGGGTCACCTGAACAGAACAAACCATCTCCTAGGATTAAATGTGGGGCAAAAATCAGCATTTCCTCCCTCTGAAGGATGAGGCTGAGGGTGAGGGTGCTTCTGTAATGTTTGACACTGGGACAGGAATAGGCATCACGTGCTGTCCCTGTGTAGCTGGGTGGTGTCATGTGGTCTGGTCTCAACACTTCTGGTGTCAGCTTTGCCTGCTCCCCGCAGGGTCAGGTGACCTGCATTCACTTCATCCCAGTTGTCCTTTCCGCTCTAGGCTCTCCCAAACTTGCCTGCAGGTTTCCCTGTTCTGCCCACCCCTTTCCCGGCTGGACCCAGAGAGGAGGGATGCAAAGCACTGGCATTTTTCAGAGACCCATGGCCACTGAACCCTAGTTTCAGAGTCTAGGAATCTCTCTTGCCTTCCTGTTTGTGGAATGCCTCTCTTTCTGGTGCGAACTGAGCTTACATATTTATGCATTTCTTCAGTTGCACCGTTCACGGTATAAATTCAATGTGCTAGTTTGGCCAGTTTGTGGCTTTTGATATTTTTTTAAATTTTAATTCCAGTATAGTTAATATACAGTGTTATATTCTTATCAGGTGTACAATATAGTGATTCAGCACTTCCATACATCACCCAATGTTCATCACAAGTGGCTCTTATATATATATATATATATATTTTTTTTTAATTGAGAAGACTCCTTTTTTACCTCAGTGCTAGAATTGTATAGCTGGATGAGGGTCTCCCCAGGTGCTCAAAAGCCAGGTGCAGGAAAGAGGCTTCCTCTTTCCAGGCTGTGTCACCCGACCCTGAGAGCAGCCTACAAAGAAAGCCCCCAGTACTACTTGGGTGGTGAAGAGAAGAGCAATAGGGGAAACCTGGACAATACGGTTTTGGTTTTGGTTTTGGTTTTAAAAATTTATTATTATTTTTTTTAAGATTTATTTATTTATTTATTTGACAGAGAGAGACACAGCAAGAGAGGGAACACAAGCAGGGGCGGTGGGAGAGGGAGAGGCAGGCTCTCTGCGGAGCAGGGAGCCCGATGTGGGGCTCGATCCCAGGACCGTGGGATCATGACCTGAGCCGAAGGCAGATGCTTAACGACTGAGCCACCCAGGTGCCCCTAAAAATGTATTTATTTATTTGAGAGAGAGAGAGAGCATGAGCAGGAGGGGCAGAGGGAGAGGGAGAGAGAATCTCAAGCAGACTCTGTGCTGAGCTTGGAGCCCGACACAGGGCTGGATCTCAGGACCCTGAGATCATGACCTGAGCCGAAACCAAGAGTTGGACACTTAACCAACTGTACCACCCAGGTGCCCCTGGACAATATGCTAAACCGAAACGTAATCCTGCCCAAATCCCTCAGATGAAACCATATTTTAAGTCCAGTATGCCAAATGTCTTTCCATTTTTCAGGCTTCTATTTATGAGAGGCAGAGAATTATATAAACATTTTTTGAGTACTCTGTACAAGACACTTCATAAGGTCCTAGATGAGATACATATACACAGCTGGTGCCCTCAGGTGTATATTAGTTATCCATTGTTACTGTAACAAATTACCACAGACTAGTGGCTTAGAACAGTGCAAATATATTAGTTCTGGAGGTCAGAAACCCAAACCCAGTCTCACTGGGCTAACAGCAAAGTGTTGGCAATCCTGTGTTCCTTCTGGAGGCTCTAAGGAAGAATTTGTTTCCTCGCCTTTTCCAGGTTCAAGAGGCTGCCTACATTCCTTGGCTTATAGCCTCTTCCTCCAAATTGAAAGGCAGCAAGCAGCACCTCCCTTTTCTGACCTCTTCTCCCACTGATGTCTTCTCTCTCTGACTCTGACCCCCCCCTTAATAGGACCCTTGTATTAGGTTGGGCCCACTCAGATAATCCAGGATAAACTCCCTATCTCAAGATCCTTAATTTCATCACATCCAAAAGTCCCTTTTAGTATATAAGGTAGCATATTCACAAGTCCAGGGATTAGGATGTGGACCCCTGGGTGCCTGGGTGGCTCAGTCGGTTAAGCGTATGCCTTCTTCTCAGGTCATGATCCCAGGGTCCTGGGATTGAGCCCCACCAGGAGCTCCCTGCTCAGTGGGGAGTCTGCTTCTCCCTCTCCCTCTGTCCCTTCCCCTGCTTGTGCTCTCTCTCTCTCTCTCAAATAAATAAATAAAATCTTAAAAAAAAGAAAAAAAGGGTGTAGAGACCTTGGTGGAGGTCCTATTTACCACAGGGCTGCCAAGAGGAGAGGTACATGATAAGATATAAATGGCTGGAAACTTTTCTGAGATACAAATCTATGTTTTTTTCCCATATTTTATTTTTTTTTTAAGATTTATTTATTTATTTGAGAGAGAGAGCATGAGAACACTGGGGGGAGGGGCAGAGTGAGAGGGAAAGAGAGTCTTAAGTGGACTCTGTGCTGAGCACTGATGGGGCTTAATCTCATGACCTTAATTTAAGATCAGGACCCTGAGATCATGACCTGAGCCAAAACCAAGAGTCAGACGCTCAACTGACTGCGCCACCCAGGTGCCCCTGTATTTTATTCTTTATCTTCCCTCCTTTAAGCAGGGAGCCAGGCTCTGACCTGCCTCAGAGGGGCAGAAAGCTGAAGTTGTTGGCAGTACATTTCCCTCTCTGACTTGATTTTTAAAGCCTAAGTGCATTGAGCAAGTTGAGCAGGGTGTTCCAGGGAGAGCTGAGAGGGCAGCATGGAGACAGAGAGGGATTCCTTCTTGCTTAGGGGCTGAGTGGCTGGGATGAAGAGTGGGCTGTGGAGCTCTTGCTCCTTGGACGTGGTGAGAGCTCAAAGAACTGCATGGCTCTTGGCTTTGCCAGGATCCCAGTGCCCTCGGGCATAACCCGGGATCAGCATAGCTGCAGTAACCTGGAATCTGGGGAGGTGTCCTGGTGACTGAGGTCCAGAGCAACCTCCCTGGGATCTTAGTCCTGCACGGAGAACTGAGGATGACCGAAATCATAACACACCCCAGCGTGGCAGGATGGGGGCTTGGGATCAAAAATAAATTGGTTGGAGGGGCGCCTGAGTGGCTCAGATGGTTAAGCGTCTGCCTTCACTCTGGTCATGATCCCAAGGTCCTGGGATCGAGCCTCACATCGGGCTCCCTGCTCAGCGGGGAGCCTGCTTCTCCCTCTCCTTCTCCTGCTCCCCCTGCTTGTGCTCTCTCGCTCTGTCAAATAAATAAATAAAATCTTTTAAAAAATCAAAATAAATTGGTTGGAGGAAAATAAGGAAATCTAGTATTTCTTGCTCAACTGTCTAAACCATAAATAAAAAATGAAATAAGATTGCTGCCATAAAAGGCATGTAAAGAAGACAGCTAGGTTTCTTCATTCCTCCCACCTCTCTTTAAATACAGATCTTCCTCAACTTACAATGCATTTGGCTTACGTCCTGACCAACCTGTTGAAAGTTGAAAATATCGAAAGTTGAAAAATCTTAGTCAAAAATGAGGCATTTAATACACCTAGCCTACTGAACATAATAGCTTGGCCTGGCCTACCTTAAGTGCGTCCAGAACCCCTACGTTAAGTGCGTCCAGAACACCTACATCAGCCTACAGTTGGGCAAACTCATCTAACACAAAGCCTACTTTATAATAAAGTGTTGAATAGCTCATGTAACTTATTGAATACTGTACTGAAAGTGAAACACAGGATGGTTGTGTGACTACAGGATGGTTGTCCGTCCCGGGGACCACGTGGCTGCCTGGGAGCTGGGGCTGCCTGCTGCTGCCCAGCATCCCGAGCAAGTGAGTGTTGTGCTGTATATCACTAGCCTGCGGAAAGATCCAAATTCACAATTCAGAGTAACGTTTCTAATGAGTGCGTGTTGCTTTTACACCATCGTAAAGTTGAACCATCATAAGGCAGGAACTGTGGAGTATAAGACACCCCCCGAATAGCAGGGCTTTACACCGTGGTGCATGAAGGGTTTTGATGGTGGGAGTACAGGACACGGAGGGGCATCTGATTCCAACTTGAAGGGTCAGGGAAGACTTTCTGGAGGAAATGACATCTAAGCTCAAGTCATAGTGACTGGAAAAACAGTGACAGGGAAAGGGAAGATGGGAGGAAGAGACTCCATACAAGAATGCCCAGCCCAGGAGTTGAAATTCAGCCAGTGCTCTGGCCTGGTGATCCACATCTCTATTCCCTTGAAGCAACGGGTGGTCATTTCTCATGTTTCTCCCCCTTTCCCTCACTGCCCCCCACCTCCGGGGAGTTCCTTATTAAGATTCCCATCGTTCTCTGGGAAAGCTTCCAACAGCCCAAGCAGAGACGTGCCCCCGGCTGGGGAGAGTATGTGTCTGGTGCTCAGAGAAGTTGCACCTGTGGTCTAGGTTTTGACTCATCTGTGTAGAGGTGTTGGAGCCCTAAGAATCAGTGGGCTGAATACGGGCGAGGAAGTAGAGATGGAAGAGAGCAAAGTGGTGAGGAGAACCTTAGGTTTGACTGTACCCATTAGTGGCATTCAAACGCCTCCCCCTGATACTTTTTTTAAATCATGAGTTGATTTGGTTTTCCAGGCCGGTTCTCATAACATGACTTAATATGGCCAAACTATAATATTCATAGAACCAGAGAAACAAATCCCTCCTTACTATGTTGTTTCTATTTGTTCCAGGTTCCAACTGGGGAGTCCAAGAACTCATTTTTCTCACAATCCCCCAAAATAAAAGTGCCCCCTCCCTGCCTGTCACCCCAACCCTACTTACAGGGGGCCTGCCTTTCTCATGTGTCCCAGCGACAGTGGCAGGAGATGGGCACTGGGGCTTCCTGGCATGGGTGGGGCAGGAAGGGAAGAAAGGTAGCGGGGAACAGGGAGACCAAAGGGGTGTGGGGGGCAGGGAGGAGTAGGGCAGTGGGAGGGGGACTGGAATTTCTGTCCTGAATTAATAAAGGGAATGCTACCGACACACACACACACACACACACACCAAAAAAAGGGCACCTGGGTGGCTCAGTCGGTTGAACATCTGCCTTCGGCTCAGGTCATGATCCCAGGGTCCTGGGATCGAACTCTGCATTGGGCTCCCTACTCAGCAGGGAGCCTGTTTCTCCCTCTCCCTCTGCAGCTCCCCCTGCTTGTGCGCGTGCGCACACACACACACACTCTCTCTCTCTCTGTCTCTGTCTCTGTCAAATCAATAAATAAAATCTTTAAACAAAAAAAAGAAATTCTCAAGGAAGGCTGGCTCTCCAGGGCCCAGCAGAGAGCCTCTGCTTTTCCTGCAAGGACATGAAATAATCCATATATTAATGATTCTTTCTTCGTTCCATTTCACTTCTGACTGCGTCTCTATTCACCTGCCATGGTAGATAAAAAGTACAACATTAGGACCTCTTGGGTTTCTTGTCCCCTCACCTCTCTTCTTTAATCCAGCATCTACGGCTGTGGATCTCAAGAAGTGGGCACTGGAGGTGGGAAGGAGCATGTGGGCCCGGTCTACACTGGCACCTGTGAAGAGAATGCCCATAGCTCTTGCTGCCCGGCCCATGCTTGGAGCACAGGAATTATTTTGTGAAGGTCATCTCTTTGTCTTCAATCAGTTCACACATGTGAGGCCTATAGGTTGGGTTAAACCCACAGGTCCTACAGTGGACTGAATGTTTATGTCTCCCCCAAATTCAAATGTTGAAGTCCTAGCCCTCAAGGTGATGGTATTTGGAGGTGGGGCTTTTGGGAGGTGCTTGGGTCATGAGCATGGAGCGCTGGTGATGGGATTAGTACCCTTATAAAAGAAGCCCCAGAGAGCTCTCTCACCCCTTCCACCCTGTGTAGACATAGTGAGAAGATGACTATGAACAAGGAAGCAGGTCTTCACCAGACACAGAATCTTCTGGCCCCTTGATCTTGGACTTTCCAGCCTCTAGACCTGAGAGAAATTTGTGTTGTTCCTAAGCCACCCAGTCTACAGCGTTTTTGTTATAGCAGCCCTCACAAACTGAGACAGGTACATTTAATTTGACCCGTGGAATGGATCCAGTTAAAAATTAAGAGTTTGTAACCTGAACTCTGGATTTGAAAAATCAGAAAGTCTGGCAATGCTGGGCCCCACTCCTGCTGGACAGCAGCGGGCAGACTCTGAGTAACAGCCACCGTGCAAGGTGGGCCATCTTGCTCCAGGACACCTGAAGGTATCTTAGTTGTAATGTAACTTCCTGGCTTAGATACAGATATTTATTTTCTGGAATCTTACCTACTCCCACCCCTGTCCCTTGCTCTACTCGCCAGCTACTGAGAACACTATATGGGTTATTTCTGCTCTAGTAACTCAAAGATCTCGTCCTCCCTCTGACCACCTCTAACACTCTCTTTCCCTCATCACCTCAGTCAGGTGGTGTCTCTTCCTAGGCTGGAGAACACTCTGCCTTCCCCTGGCTGCTGAATAAAACATTTTGTTTCTGTGCATAATAAATTCCCTTCCCCTAGGAACTTATGCTTTTGGGACACACAAAAGCCAGAAAGACTGGAAAGGCTATTTTTATGTTCTGTTACATTCCTTGAGAAAATGGACAGAAACTGTTCAAAGAAAGGGAAGGGAATAGGAGGAGGGAAACTCCATTGTAAATTAAGATATAAAAATATTATAAAGCCATGATTACTTATTTAACAAAATAAGACATGCTGACTGTTAAAGCTCAAGCATTACAGAGGTGATGCATCAAGTAAATGAATGTTCCCAGATATCCCACCACCCAGAGGTGATTCTGTTCACATGTTATTTCAAAATTGCTATTTATGATTATTTTTTCAGAAGTGGGATCATAGTACTCTATTGTTCTATACCTTGTCTTTTTCCACTTAAAAATATATTGTGAACACTTTTCCACATCAGCCCAAACTGATTTATCTCATTGATTAAATTGGCAGCAAGTAGCCCTGTGTATGATCGAACCATTCTTTATTTCTCCAATCCTCTTTTGGTTGTTTAAAATTTTTATTGTAATAGAGGCACTTAATACTCTCTTACATACATCTTTGCACAGCTTGTAGAAGTATGTCCTAGAAGAGGATCTGCTGGGTCAAGGAGCATGTACATTTGAAAGTTTTGGTAGATACTGACAGTGATTTTCCAAAATTATACAGTGTCAGTAAGATTGCATTAAAATTTCTATTTTCCCCACACCTTTGCCAACATCAAGCTTTATCAAATAAAACTGATTTGAGTCATCCCTTGCTCTTAAAAATGTGAATAAAATATACTTTTTTTTTTGGCCCTAGAATAGAGTAAATGTATTGGCAATAATGGAAACTTTCTTCAGTGAATAAGATTTCTGATGTGTTTCATTAAGGAGATGCTTAAGGAAGAACTAGTAGGAAGAAGAAACATGGGTGAGGAAGCCTACAGAGGTCAAGTCCAGCCTGGGGTGTGGCAAATGAGGCCAGCCCCAAACCAAGTGTTGGGGACCCCAAGGAGCTGTACGGTTTGAGGCAGCTAGAAGGGAAAGAAGGGCAGAAGAGGGCATATGTCCGCAGGGCCACAGTCTATGGGGAGAAGCAAGATCAGTTTGGCACTGATACCACCTTTTACACTTGTTAAATGTCAAATACATGTCCAAACCTAATTTCAGGATATATTTATTGATTACTGGGTAAATTCTAGCATAGCAAGAGAGAAGGTAAAATACACACACATACACACACACACATTACATTAGGCCCTAGGTGCCAGCAGCTGGTATTTCAGAAATGAAACAGAGAAGAGAAAAGGGGAATAAATTAATAAATTCAACTTACCTCTGAGATTTAAGTGTAAAATTAGGCCTGTGTTCTCAACACTCCAGATCAGACCAGGTCTCCGGAACCTGCTATCATATCTCTCTGTTCTTTACCTTTATAGAACTCATCACAGCTTGTGATCATTTTATTAATATTCATCTCTCTAGTTAACCATAAGCTCTAACACAGTGTCCCTATTGCTTGACACAGGACCCCGTAAATAATAAAAAATGTTGTTAAGAAATATTTGATGAATGAAATAAAGAAGGAAGAGAAAGAAAGAGGAGATAGGGAAGGGGAAAAAGAGAGAGGGGAAGGGAGGAGAGAGCAGAAAGGAGGAGAGGAGAGAAGAGAAAGAAAAAATAAAAGAGAGAAGTGGGGAGTTAGGACCAAGCCAGCTGGCTGGTGTACATAGCATGGAATAGGGTCCCACTGGCTCCGGGTACCCTGGGGGGGTGGAGGAACGTGGGGGACATGAAAGAGTTGGGCAGCAGGGATTAGTGGGTCCTAGCTTCTTTGTGCTAGGACTAGCTATCAGACATGGGTGGAAGCAATAGCATATTTGTCAACCCCACAAGTTATCGGTAAGGATGCTTTTTATTAAATGTCCAGCTGGCTTTGCATTGGTTTAAGGAGAACAATTGTCTGAGATGGGACTAGGTCTGGTACAAAAATTAACAAAAAGTTCAGTAATTTAACAAAATCTATTTAAAAAATCCAACATATACTGAAGTACCTTATAGCTTTCTATTACCTATTTCTTTAAGTCTAAGTAACCTTCTGACTAAATATAGGATAAATATTTATATGGAAAATTTATAAAGGATGGTCACATTCTCTGAATACAGAATAAAAACAAAAGAAAACAAAAAAAACCACCTGCAATCTTGGATGGAAAAAACCACTTAAGCTTTTGTGGACTTGTTCATGAGTCAATTAAATTTTTTGTTATTTTTTTCAAAGCATTGGAATCAGGTGTTGTAGAAGGCACAAAAGAATGTTAAAAATACTCTATTTACTTACAGTTTGACATCCAATTGGAAGACTGAATTTACTATTTATTTATTTATTTATTTGGAAGACTGCATTTAAATGCAAGAGAGCTGAAGAACTTTACAAGATTAGAGTATGAGAATTTATTATCATTAAGCAAAGGAACCTCCCTGATGGGTGTTTCAAAGACATTGGGAAGATGGGGTAATTCCTGGTGTATGTAGAACTCTGGGTGATGTGTGCTGTGAATTCTGGAGTGATACTGGCCTGGGAAATGAGAAATGAGAACTAGTATTTGTCTGCTACTGCTCACATTGCAAGCCCAAATAGTAAGACAGAAAGTAGACCATATTATTACCCAATTATAATTGAAAATTGTTTGATTTGCTTGGGCTTACCCATATGGTGAACATTTGGAAATTCTAGACTTGCACATTTTAACTAAAAGCAGTAAAATAAACACAGACTTTGGACTTTGAGTTAAATAAATTTTCTGCACACATGGCCATTTCTGCTTCACATTGAGAGATGTAGCTGGTAATCTTCGGAAGTTTGTATGAGACTGAAGTTGACTCCAAGAGAAACTTGGACAATGTGAATCTGTGTTCAAAGTTCAGCCAAAATAAAGAAGTAGTTCCATGTCAGCATGAGTCGCCAATAATAATGTTATAAAAAATGTTTTCCGGAAGCAAGCAGTCTCTTTCTCTCTCTTTTTTTTTTTGGTCTGCATGAAATAACTCAAACCATACTTAGTAAACAGAAGTTCTGGATGCAATTTCAAACAATTGGGTCTCTGTTGCGTGCCACATACAAATAGAAAGTTAAAGATTGATAACTTACTCATTCAAAGGTCACTTAGAAGGTTTCCCACAATAATGGGATTTGAGTAAACAAGTATTCATTGAATACCTTTTATGTGGACAGCTTTATGAGGGGATGGTAGAGGATGGGAAGGGGCACTCATGAAGGACCGTGCTAAGACATGGTCCCTAACTTTGAGGAGCCTTCACTGATTTGGAGGAATAAGCTGGAAACACATGAAACTGCTAAGTAACAATATAAAGCCAGGTGAGGTTATGTATTTAATTGAACCATGAAACCTATTAAGGATGATGAGTGTTCAAGAAAAGTGAATGTAATGAAGACAGAGGGGGTTTTCCTGGGCTGGACAGAGTGTGGACAGGGAAATTGGACAGAAAGGATCTTCCAGGAGGAGACGAGCAGGAAACAAGGGCAGCATATAAGGGAGGGAAGATGGAACTAGTTGGCAGAATGATTGGGTCAAAGTATCAGGTCATTTTCTAGCAGCTGGAAGTCCTTTTTTCCCTGCCCAAACCTGCCTCACTGTACCTGTCCCTTTTGCCTTATACCCAACTCCATCTCTTAGCACTTGCCAGAACGATTTGTGTGTTCTGAATACTGTATTCCTCTCTCTCTGCCCAGGCTTTCTTTATGCTATGTCAGGAGTTAGATGGCTTGGGCTGAATCCTGGCTCCCCCACTCACTGGCGGGGCAAGTTATTTAACACCTTTCACCTTAGTTTCCCCATCTTTAAAGAGGAGTTAATAATGATTCGCTCCATTAATGTATATAAAGTTTTTACAGCAGTAGCTAGTACATAGTAAGCAATGTTAATTATAATGTTAACTATTCCTTGGGAGGTATTGAGACCATTTCAAAAATTAAAGTGGTAACCTATGGGGATCATCTTTGGAGGCACTAGTAATCATCCAGGGCCTGGGCAAGGGAGGCTGAGTGAGGGTGAGACCCTGGACATGGTGGCTTAAGCGACGTGCTACCCCCCCTAACTTCTGCCACTACCAGCATCACTCCCAGATCCTGGCCCTGTCTGAGCTCCCGCACCCTCAGGAAACACTTCCACAGACGGTGATAGCTGGGAGTAGAGGGCTGAGGAGGTTGGTTTTGTTTATGGGCAAAGAAGAGACAACGAATGGAGATAAGATGAAAATATCTTCGGAAATAGTTTAAGCCACTGACTCTAAAGATAGAAGAGGTGAGACTTGGAATCAGGGGATCAAGTTCATGAACATGGAATTTAAGGAATGGGTGAGAAACAGGTCAAAGAACAAGCAACCAGAGAGAAAAAAAGGCACAGCAGAGAGGATGCCCTTATGGAAGCCACAAGAACAGTTTTAAGCAGAAGGGATTTTTATTTGTGACCCAATTTCGAATGTTCGATTCCCACATCAGAATCTGGGGCACCTCTGCCTGTGGTTTCCCAAACATTTCTTACAAACCCTAACATTCTGGGATTCTGTCGACTCTTTCTGGAGGTTCTTGTGGTTTTACTCATTATTAGTAAACTCTTCTGCCTACTCACCACCCTTCAAAACTGGAGAGTTGACTGTTAAATTCAGATAGCCCCAGTTCATTGAATAACCACCACCTCCACCATTCTTTCTGCCACTAGACTTCCTTCTCCTTTCCCAAAGCAGAAAAAGCAATTTTTATATGTAGGCACAATGATTTTGAAATTACAGCCATGTATTTTAAACTCTTTGCATTTTTTTAACTCTTTACATTTTTAAAGGATGTAGTTCTGATATGTAATTTGTAGAATTTCAGTTTTCATGCCTGTCTCAGCTTTGGCGTTTCCAGTTGCATTTCATTTGTGGTGGACTGATGTGTAGCTGCTGATTCATGATGGTCCCCTGAGCAAATCACTTGACCCTCTGTCCCAAGCTTCCCATCCAGGAAATTATCAATTCAATTTTAATAAAATATTTCAGAATGATCTTGTGAAACAAACCTATCCCGAAGACTTGTAAATTTATTCAAGGTTCTCCTTCTTCCTCGCTGATGCCATCATCTTTTGCTTTCCAGAGCTCTTCCTGCTGCTCCCTAAATGTAGCCACACCCCAGGGCTCATGCTGAGGCTCTCTGCTCTTCTATCATATAGTATTAATCTACCCTAAGGGCTTTCTATATCTTCTCTTGCTGGTGTCTTCCATATCTATATCTCTGCGCTCTTCATCCAAACTCTTATTCTATATTTTTCGTTGCCCCTAGTTGGGTGTGCCACTGTCAGTCCAAGCTAGCTAGTCTAGACTCAGCATGGCATCCTCTGTCAGCCCCTGGGACTCTTGTCTGACCTGTTCCTCCCCCACCCCGTACATATTCAGTTGACAAGCCCTATAGATTTTGGCCACTTCTAGCAGCAAGTATCATATTCTGCCCTCTAAAGCAGTCCCCATTAGACTATAATTTCCCTTTGGTTTTAAGTTCTTTGAGGATAAAGATTCTATCTTGCTTACCTTTAAATCCCTGTAATTCTATATGTTTAAAGATAGCAGGCATGCAATGAATACTTGTTTGAATTTAATAGTTGAGTTTCAAAGAGTGTTCAAACACATTTATAAAGTACTGAGTTGAAGTTAATCAGGATTCCTTATTAGATTGCTAATGATTATTATCAATTCTTCCTTTTTTAAGATTTATTTATCTATTACATATAGAGAGAGAGTGCAAGCAGGGGGAAGGGGCAGAGGGAGAGGGAGCTTATTATCAATTCTTAAAAGAGGCATTATAGTATGCGAGTCAGTCCAAACTTAAGAGATATTAGGACCCATTTTTCACAGCATCGATTTGCATCTCCCTGAACAGAAGTCCCCAGAACAAAGTTTGTGAAATGTTATTCTAGGATAGCTGATTAACTATTCATATACAAAAATATAAAATACAAAAATAAAATCTGCATGGATCAAAATGCTATATATAAAACACACACATATACATACACATACGAATACACATATATACACACATATATACATACATATATACAACTAAAAAACTATAAGAAAATATAGGTGAATATTTCTTATTCTTGTGGTGGGGAAGACTTTCCCATAACATGCACAGCAGAAATGATAAATAGCAACATATTTGACTATATACATTTAAAAATTTTAAATGTTTCTATATATTTAAAAAACTGTAAAATTAATCTAAACACCAGAATGTAGAAAACTGTGAATAGAACATTTGCAATGTATGTGATAGATAAAGAATGAATATCCTTTATTAAATAAAAAACTCGTATAGAGTAAAAACAAGGATGAACATACCCAAAAGGCATATATAAACAACTCACAAAAGAATAGATACCAATGGTCAATAGTATTTGGGAAAAAATTCAACCCAGCTATGTATTTAGTGAAATATAAATTAATACAAAAGATTTGATGAGAACATGGGGGGAAATAGGCACTCTGATGCAATGCTGGTGGAAGGTCAAACTGTAAAATTATTTGAACAGTAATTTGTCAGTATTTATCAAAAGCTTTAAAAAGTGTGCCTCTCTTTTTACCCAGCAGCTCCACTTAAAGGGAGAGGTAGGAAAATAGTAGAGCAAGTATTCAAAAAGGAATGTATAAGGGTATTCATCGTAATATTGTTTATAATAGTAAAAGATTAGAAATTGCCTAGTTGTCTAATTCCAGATGAAATTTCATATACCAACATTTAAACATTTAAAAGAAGTTTCTCTGGATTAAGGTTAGAGGTAACCTGTTTTTTTCTTTGCACTTTTTGTGTGTGTGTGTGTTCCACACTTTCTAGGTTCAGGGTGCATTATTTTCTTAGAAATAAGTGATTTTCAGTTACTTTTAAAAGCAGGCAATTCACGTATAATGTAGCATGCAAGTTTCTGAATCAGGAAATGGAATTTACTAAATATCTGACAACATCATTGTTTTCATATCTTATTTCCCCTTTTAATTTTCATTTTCAATTCTTTCCCTTCTCCTAGTGAGAGAGAGAAAAAAACAGCATCTAGATACAGTTTTCTAATTCCCCTACTGAAAAATCCTCCTTTCCCCTACACAATCCGCCCCTCCAATGTGCCTCTACGTGAACTTCCTTTCTTTGAATCTCAAGTTTGCTGGCTCCACTTCCTCCAGCTCCCACTCCACCCCTGAATCAAGTTGAGAAGGGAGCCACAGCAGTCCAGACCGGACCTGTGGGGTCAAGGCTGCCCTCTTTGTTGTTCTAACTCCTCTGACAGAGGCGCTTCCAAACCAGAGTGCCAAATCTCACTTAACTGGTAGCACATTTTGCATGCAAATCTCTACTCAGCCCAAGGATGGGCCCCATGAGCTGAAGAAGGATTAAAGATGTGTTTTCAATGTGCCGCAAAGTAACTGTTTCTCTGGCACCAGGTTAATTGATATGAAAGACATGGCTGATCATTCTTCGGCTTCTGTCGCAACCACATTTTCCCTTTGACTCTTTGGCCTCTCTTCGGACTCCACTCTGACTCGTGTCTCTACCTGATTCCTAAATGTACTTCCCAAGGTTCTGACCTCAGTCCTTCCCTCTCTGCCCAGAGACTGCTCTCGCTATCACATCTGCCTCTAATGCCATTCAAGGGTTTGTCTTCAGGCTGATGACTTTTCTGGTTCCAGTTCTACATGCCCAACACACTGCTGAAAATCTCCTCCAGGCTGTCCTCCTGGTGACTCAGGCCTAATAAACTATGTCTAAGGTCAACTAGCCATGTCTTCCCCAAACCTCCAGACCTTCCCGTTTCTACAGCAAAACTTCCTTTTTCCTTTTCACTAAGCTCAAAACATCAGTCACTTTGGACTACTTTCTCTTTTCCTTCCTCTCTGAAATTCTTCCCTACCTACTATTCTCCAGTCCTGTCAAACATTTCTTCATGCCCTCTCTTCCACCCATCTTTTTTTTCTAGTGCTACCATCTCCCTAGCTCAGCTGTACCACTCAAGCATGGAGGTTGTAGTGACCTCTGGACACCTCCCTGTCAGCCCCATGCTTCCCCTACTTCTCCCCAAGCCAACCTTCCTAAGGCACTGCTTGGGTCCTGTCATTCTTCCACGCAAACACTGAGAGGAGTTCTGTCAAACCTAGTGCTCCAAATCAGGCATTCAGAGCCTTCTATCATCTGGCCCCAACCTACCTTTCAAGCCCCAATCCTATTGCTTTATAATAGAAATTTAAAATTCAGTTCAACAGATATTTTTTTAAATTTTAATTAATTTAAATTTATTTTTTATTTTTATTTATTTATTTTTTTATTGTTATGTTAGTCACCATACAGTACATCATTAGTTTTTGATGTAGTGCTCCGTGATTCATTGTTTGCGTATAACACCCGGTGCTCACTGCAACACATGCCCTCCTTAATACCCATCACCGGGCTCACCCATCCCCCCACCCTCCTCCCCTCTGAAACCTTCAGATTGTTTCCCAGAGTCTCTCATGGTTTGTCTCCCTCTCTGATTTCCCTCCCTTCAGTTTTCCCTTTCTTCCCCTAATGTTCTCCGTGCTATTCCTTATGTTCCACGTATGAGTGAAACCATATGATAATTGTCTTTCTCTGCTTGACTTATTTCACCTGGTATAATTCCCTCCAGTTCCATCCATGTTGATGCAAATGGTGGGTATTCATCTTTTCTAATGGCTGAGTAATATTCCATTGTATATATGAACCACATTTTCTTTTTTTTTTTTTAAGATTTTATTTATTTATTTGAGACAGAGAGAATGAGAGGGAGGAGGGTCAGAGGGAGAAGCAGGCTCCCTGCCGAGCAGGGGGCCCGATGCGGGACTCGATCCCGGGGCCTCCAGGATCATGACCTGAGCCGAAGGCAGTCGCTTAACCAACTGAGCCACCCAGGCGCCCCTGAACCACATTTTCTTTATCCATTTGTCTATTGAAGGGCATCTAGGCTCCTTCCACAGTTTGACTATTGTGGACATTGCTGCTATGAACATTGGGGTGCAGGTACCCCATAGCTAATCTTTCAACAAATTCTATTGATTCTAGTTCCAGATCTGACCCTTTCCTTATCTTCTCGGTCACCAATCCAAGGCAAGGCACATCTCCTCTCTGCTAGACCACTGACCTCATTACATACCAGTCTTCTGTCTGTTCAGGATGTTCCGGCCATGCTGGCCTCTTTTCTATTCCTCTAATGACCCTTTCTAATGACTCCACACTTTTGTACTTGTTCTTTCTGCCTAGAACACTCTCTCTTCTGCTCCAGAATAGCTGATCATTCTCAGTTCAAATGTCACTTCTTTAAGAGGTCTCACCTGGAAGCCCTATAAAGATTTCTCTCTCTTCTTACCTTCTCTTCCCTGCTTCATCCTGTTTATTTCTTTATGGTACTTGTGACAATGCATAACTATCTTGTTTAATTTGTTGACTTGGCTTCCTTTTACTGGAATGTAAGTTTCCCCCAGCGTAGACTCTCTTGCTGGTCTTCTGGTCTATGTTTAGTAGGTCCAAGACACTTGATAAATGTTAATGGAATAATTATAACAAATTAATTTTCTGTGCAAAATTTTCACTTTTTCTTTCTTGAAATTTCTTCTCCTTTGACATCTGAGACAGTATTCTGTCTGTTTCTTCTCCTTCCTTCTTCTAAGAGAAAATATCCTCTAAATACCTCCTGGCTGGAGTTCTCAGCCTCCATAGTTTCTGGCCTCCTTAATGTCCTTTCTCACTCAAGCTGATCTACTTTCAATTCTCACTGCAGACCACTTCCTTCCTTCTTTTTCTAAAACGCTTTCCTGCTTGAAAACGTTCATTGTTCTCTGGACTGTATACAATCAAATCTGGGCTAAAAATTTAGAGTTCCTCATTATCTACCCCAAACTACCATTCTGACTCATTCTGACTATACCTCCCTCTACCTCCTTTCAAACTTTCTCCTCCTAAGCAGTCCTGAATTAATCAGCATTCCTGGTGTCCATCTTGTGCTTTTCTTCTCTGACACAAGGACTCCTACTATTTACATTGTCTCCAATTTCTATAGTTGTGTGTATTTCTTATGGCACTTAATTCTGCTTTGTATTATACCCATTTGACTTGGTTTTATTTATCTTAATAACTCATAAACTCCTTGAGCACAGGAACTGTGTCTGATTCATGTTTCTAACCTGCATAGGTCTGATACAGTGCCCAGCACATATCTACTGAATGTTGACATGCACTCTCAGAGAGTGCTTAGGGGTGTGGGGGACTGGGTCCGGATTCCAGCTAGCTTGAGCAAGCAATACACCTCACTAAGCCTTGGTTTCTTGAAAAATTGGAAGAAATAGGGCCTACCTCATATAGTTGTTGTGAGAATTAAATACAATTGTGCACGTAGAGCATCTGGTACCTAATAAGTGTTATTGTCCCTTTCCCTGATCCTGTGGAAGTATAACATTTAGAGAACCCACTAAACATGGAAATCTGCCTTCCTTTTTCCTATTCTGTGTGTACCCATTCAATGCCTTGTGTTTATGAAGAGCCCAAGGAGCTTGATGTACCTTGCAGATGGACTAGGCCAACATAGCAGGCCCTGGAAGTGACCTTGTCACCACTGCTTAGCCTCCCTGCTACTTGTGCTTGGTGGAACTGAGCACTAGGGTATCTAGTATCATTATCATTTAGAGTTTCTTCATTTCCAGACTTTGCTCCAGTGGTAGTCCCCCTGCTGACTCTGCTATCATGTTTGGCCAGTCCAATGTTGGGGAATTCCTGAATCAATTCCTTTCTATTATGACTTCGTTTTCTAACTAAGACCTTAGACCATTTCTTGCTATTGATAGATGCGTGGAGAAAGAAAATGTGGTATATAGGGATGCCTGTGTGGCTCAGTTGGTTAAGCATTTGCCTTCGGCTCAGGTCATGATCCCAGGGTCCTGGGAATGAGCCCCACATCGTGTCTCCCTCTGCCTGCCACTCTCCTAGTTTGTGCATTCTCTCTCTCTCCCTGACAAATAAATAAATAAAATTTTTAAAAAAAGAAAAAAAAGAAAATGTGGTATATACATACAGTGGAATATTATTTAGCTTTTTGAAAGAAGGAAATCCTGCCATTTATGACAATATGAATGAACTTGAAGGACATTATGCTAAGTGAATTAAATCAGACACAGAAGGACAAATATTACATGATACCTCTAACATGAGGAATCTAAAACAGTCAAACTCAGAAGCGGAGAGTGAAATGGCATTTGCTGGGGGCTGTGGGGAGGTATTAGTCAAAGGGGACTAAATTTCAGTTATGCAAGATAAATATGTCTTTGAGATCTACTGTACAGCATAATGCCTACAGTGAAAAATACTGTATTGTATATTTAAACATTTACTAAGAGGGTAGATCTTATGTGAAATATTTTCATCACATACACACACACACACACACACAATAGTAATAATAACACCACCAACAACAACAAAGAGGGTAGGAGAAAACTTTTGTGTACATTAAATATATACCTCTGTTTGCATGTCAATCATACCTCAATTAAGAGGTTTTAGAGAAAAAAGTCAGTCCTGATTCCCACCTTCCCTAGCAACTGAAAAAGAAAAAGATATTGGGATGTCATAAAACTTCACTAGCCAATGTACTGTTCTTCTCCATTAAGAGGAATATGCTTTTAAAATGTTCTGAGATCCTTTGTTGGGTGGAAGGCAGATACCTGTAAAGTGTCCACTTCCTGGCTTGTTGTTCTTTGATAGATTGGGAACTAGATGCTGTGTTTGGTCACAGAAGAATTTAACTTTCTATTAGTTGTGTGACTTGACCGAACAGCAATTCATTCATGGTTTGCCTTGTAATTTCTAGGTTTCTCATACCCCTAAGAAACATTGAGTAATATACTGTGGGAACAGACTTAATTCAATTGAGCCCCTCTTTGGAGGAAAGGCCATAAGGACAGCATTAGTCTGTTCTGTTATTACCCAGTTGCTCCTGTCCATAATGGATGTTTATGATTCATTGCTTATTGAGGAACCACTTATATGGAAAGTTGCCAAAGATCTTTGGAAAATCCAAACAAAATGTCTTACTCCCTAGTTTTGGGATCAGAACTGAATGGCTCATTTTCAAGTTGCTCAGGGCCACACATCAAGCTGTTGATAGAAAAGTCCAAGGGGACTTAGGAAGCTAAGCCTAGGCCTGGGAGTATGGAGTGCCAACCTTGGAACCCAGGCCTTACCAAAGTTCTCAGAGGAGAAGTAGTTCCTGAGGTCAGGCGGGGAGGAGAGGTGATGCAGGGGCTGTAATAGATCTTGTGGAATGTTTTCAAGACATGGCGGACCAGACAGCATCTATCTCAAGGTGCCACTGGTCAACTTCATTCTGGAGCACTGGTATCAAATGATGTTCCATGTAAATGTTAAGGAGTACAAGTTTGGGAAATGCTTGCTTAAGCAAAGTTGAACATGTTTCTTTATTGGAGGATTTCTATGAATCTTTAATATTTTCACATTCATTATGATTCATTGTGAATTGCAATAAAATATTGTGCTTTTTTTTTTTTTCAAATTTATTTGACCACAATGTCTCCCCTTACCTTTTAATAGTTCAGTTATCAGGATTTGAAGAATCATTACTGGGTTTATGAAATTCCAGCCTGGAGATAAACCTAGGAAGCCTGATCTGGCTCCAAACTGGCTTTGATTTTGGAAGTCTCCGGGACATTTTGATGCCACTTCAGAGTGAACGGCAGGTTCAACTTTTGGTTATCTTTGTCTTCCCCTCTGTGTTTTGGGTCTAGCTGTGGGACCCCAAAGCCTGGCATGGCTCCAAAAGACATCCAGTTCCCTGAGGCCTTGACACCACAGCCAGTGTGTATCTGACGGGCCCCACTGGAGCTATGGAAAATAACCAGCGAGGGCTGGTACCACAAGCTCTGAAACTGTGTAACTTGGGTAAGTTACTTAATCTCTCTTTCAATATCCTCATCTGTGAAATGGGGGTAATAAGGGCATCGATCCCACGTGGTTATGTGAGGATTTGGTGAATACACGTGAAAGCACATAAATGTTAAATACCATTAGCTATTACCAGTTCTGGACTTAAATCTTGGAGGCTGCCCTATATATGTGATGATGGGCAGAGAAGCCCTTTACCTCAACATTTGCTCAAGTCAGTGGCTCTCACCTGGTGGATTCAGCCTAAGTGCAAATTAGCAACAAAATCTTCTCCCACATGCAATCTTACCCCTCAAAACTGACTGCACACAAATAGCATCATTAAGGAATGCCTAAAACTATACACTTTCTTCTCAGAAAAAATAAGTTTTCTTTCTATCTGCTGAGATTGAAGTATGGACACCTGGTCTCTATAATTGTTTATGGAGCTGTACCTCTGTGTTTTTGCAATGTACAAAGTGCATATATTGTCTGCATAGAAACTAAAAGCATCCATAGGGCTGAGTAAGTTTTCCTTATCTCATTCCACGTTGGCCCTCAGAACTTGCTAGTTATTGGTGCTGATATACACATTGTGGGTTGCTTCCTTTTGGTCCAGCTTCAACAGTACAATCCCAAATGCAGGAGAATCCAGGGTTTCTGACCCATTTTGAAATGATCTCAAGTCATCCAAAGTTTAGAAGATATTATGTAGTCAGGGATGGAAAACAGACTCTCCCATTCCTGCAGCTGGTCTAGCCCATGTTTTTTTCCAGATAATACTATAGAAAGGTGGTCTGAGTTGAGATAAACTGACTTCTCTTAACTAACTGAATTAAGTGAATTAAATAAACCTGAAAATTTAGTGAGTGTGACTAAAGCTACATATCAGCTCTCACATCTTTCCCAAGGAAATGTGAATGGAAGAGGAGTTGCATTATCTCCTTTGTAGATGGAAAACAAGACAGTGACAAAAAGGAAAAAAAATCTAGCTACGAACCCATTAGAAAGCTCTTCATCAATGCATAATCCACACAAGTGATTAATTTACTTTGCTCCTAACATTTGATTATTTTCTTTTCTCTCATATCTTTCTAGGTAATATATGATTTGCACAAATAAATATTTAAAGTGGTATGTTTTAATATGTTAATAGTTAAAATTTTTTATTAATTCAAAAATTTAGGTTTTACAAGTGAGCATAACTGGGTTCCAGACTAGTGGTGTCACTGAAGCAGGTTTCCTTTGAAGCAATCTTAGGATAGCTAAAGTATTAAAAATTCTTGATTTACAGTGGAAATGTGATAAGCACAGTGTGATAACAGAGTTATCTTCTAAAAATCCAAAACTTAGATCAAAGAGTTCTTATTAATATAAGAAAACAGATTAATTTTTATGTAGCTTAATAGGAAAACAGTCCATGGGTTACAAAGATAAAAAGAAGATGTGATTCCCAGATTTCTCCAGGGGAACTAAGATTTGTTTTGTTTTACTAGATAACCTAGGACGAAGGGAGTATATACCAACAAAATAGAAACTTACAATTAAAGTTATTTATGGTAAGTAAAATTTAATACACAAACCCATATGCATAGTCATTAACTGATTAACAAAATTATAATAAATAAAGCAATATATAGATGTCCCACAAAGAAATGTGTATTAATTATTCCACAAGATGATAGCTCCCATCAACAATCCTTGTGAATCTCTCTGTTACCCCAAGGTCAAAGCAGTTGGAAGATAGATTGTGCACCTAAGGATGCTAGAATCATATTTAGATTAAAAGGTAGAACCACAGAAATTGTACTGCTTGGTATAAATCTTAGAGAAATTCTTGCACATGTATGCCTAAAGTAATACGCAAGGATAGTCACTGAATACACCCAATAGTTAAATTGAATAAACTAGATTTATATTTATGAATCTTAGAAAACAATATTAAGTGACAAAAAGAAGTTGCAGACTGATACTTTATAGTACGATAAGACTTGGGTAATTTATTGTAAAAATTGTTTAAAGATACACAAAACTATACTATATGTTATTTGTGGATGCATACTTTTCATATATATATGTTCATATACTTTTCACATATGTTATATATGTTCATATACTTTTCACATATGTTATATATGAAGCATAGGTAACAGATCAATTCAGGAAAAAAGTTATCTCCAGAAGGGAAGGAGAATAGGTTTGGGGAAAAATATATAAGGGACTTCAACTGTGTGTGTCATGTTTTATTCTTTTTTTTTTTTTTTAAGATTTTATTTATTTATTTATTTGACAGCGAGAGAGAGAAAGAGAGAGAGAGAGCACAAGCAGGGGAAGCAGCAGAGGGATAGGAAGAAGCAGGCTTCCCGCAGAGCAGGGAACCCCATGTGGGGCTCAATCCCAGGACCCTGGGATCATGACCTGAGCCGAAGGCAGATGCTTAACCCACTGAGCCACCCAGGTGTCCCCATAATGTTTTATTCTTAAATAACAAGTATATTAATCATATATTAAATTTAAACGATTCTGAGTGGTAAGATATTGTATATTACTCTCTGAACTTCTCATGTACAATATTTCATAATTTTTTAAAAAAGGATTAAGTGATAGGTACAGGCTCTTTTAGACTCACCACATTTGTTCCATCTTAAAGGGCAAGGAAACAGGAAAGCATGCTTTACCTTAGCTCTTCCAAGGAGGATACATTTACCTAGCCAAACCCAAGAGACAATCCAATCTCTTCCTTTGACAGAAGTGACAGGATGCTTTATTATTGTTCTCAGAGAAGTTTGCAGTCTGGAGGGACTTCTAGTTAATAGTTAATATTCCAGGAGTATTACTTTGGGGAATTCAAGTAATGCACTGTTGTTAGTAAATAAACTGGAGTCTGACTTTCATCCAAGTTTATGTGTATTTGGGTGAGTCCTGCCCAATTTCCCTGGCTTTTCTCTTCCCCAGCTTTTCCCAGCTGGCCCTTAGCTCTCTCCATCTGCAAATGCAGCTCCAGTGATTCCAAGCTGGAAGTCCCTAACCAGCTTCTCTCCCTTCCTCTCCGCCTCTGTCTGGTCAGGCTTGGTATAAGCCAGTTTTCCTGCTAGATTAATACAGGATAAAGCCTGTGTGTGGCTCCCTAGAGAGTCTGGGCCTTTGGACACTGTCCACACCTGACTGAACTCTGGGCCCATCTGGAAGCTGACTCCAGCCCCTAAACTTTAAGTCCTTTCTTGCTGCCAATAATTTAGCCAGTGCTGTTCATGAATTCCTAAGATTCTATTGCATTTGGGAAACAATACATTTGTCTTGTATTTGGCTTAACCATCACTTCCCCAGATGAGGCCAGATCTCCTGATGTTAGATGATCTGCTCATAGCTTGGACTTCTTTGAGGTCTCATCCCAGGTTCAGTTAAATAATTAATTTCATAATTAGTTTAATGTTTGCTTCCTTTGCTGTAATGTCGGCTCCATGAAAGCCTGGATTATGTTCCCATCGAGATGAGCAGCACCAGTCACAGAATATATATATTGATTAATGAATGCGTGAGTGAAAGTAAACTTTCCCTATATACAGAAAATCATATATATATATTTTAAGAATAAAAATGGAATGTATAAAAATTTTAGTTTTTATGTTCCTTTTTAATTTTTTGAAAAATTTCAAACATACATTCAGAAGATAAATGATTATAATGAACTCTTTTTTAAAAGATTTATTTATTTATTTGAGAGAAAGAGAGAGATTGTGTGGTGGGAAGGGGCAGAGGGAGAGGGAGAGAGAGAATTTCCAGCAGCCTCCCTACTGAGTGTGGAGCCCAGCATGGGGCTTGATCCTACGACCCTGAGATCATGACCTGAGCTGAAATCAAGAGTTGGACCCTTAACCAACTGAACTACCCAGGCGCCGCCATTATAAACTCTTCATCTGAGTACTTCTCTATGAGTATTAATAGTGATTAACAATTTGCCATATTGCATCTTTTTAAATCTATTTTTTCTTTGCTGAAGTATTCAAACCAAATTTGAAATGTCAGGACATTTCACTCCTAAATACTCCAGTATACAGTTCCACACACACACACACAAAAAGCTCATTTTCCTAATGGCATCTAACAAAATTGACAATAATTCCTCCATCCAGTCTATTTGCAGTTTCCCTGATTGCCTCTTTACAATTGTAAAAAACATCTTTCTGCAGTTGATTAGTTTCAGGATCAACATTTTTGGCGAGAATACATTGTAAGTGGCACCATGTCCTCCAGACTGCATCACCCAAGGAGGGTCATAGCTAGTTGTCTCACTGTTAGTGTTGACAAGATTCATTAGTGTGGTCAAAGTGACAGCATGTTCTCTCCAATAGAAAGTTTTTCTTTTCTCTTTATAACCAACAAGTAATCAGTGCTTGGCACCCTGCAAATATCTAGTTCCTATTGGCCTTTCTTCTAAAATTTTATCATCTGTTGATGACCATAACCCGAATCATTATTTCATTAGGGATTACAAAATAGATGTTTTTAGATTCTATCATTCCTTCTACACTTATTAGCTGGAAGTGTTCTATAAAACAGTACTTTTTGACATCAATTAGAACTACTTGCATACTTCAAAATATAAAATATTCTTGTCCAGGATAGGCACAATAAATGTTTATGTTCCCCTTTTAATTACCACTGTAGAAATAGTTTATGTGCAAGCTATTTGCAATGGGCACAGATTATTTTTTGAGGGATTTCTCTTTATTTCTTTGTGTCCTTTTGATGGGCATTGTTTTTGCTGTTATAAATATGCTGTGTTGAAAATTCCTAGACATACATATGCAAGTATTTCTGCAGAGTAAATTCCTAAAAGAAGAATTTCTGGGCCAAAGTGTGTGCACACATTCAAAGTTTTGATAGATCCTGCCAAATTGCCTTCAAGGAATTATATCATTGCCCCCTACAACAAAGCTTGAATGAGAATGCCTGTTTTCTTACACACTCCCCAGTACTGTATAGAGTCAATGTTTATAATCTTTATAATCTGATACTTTAATGACATTGGCACCAGCCCACTTTGGCTCACTTCTCTAGTCCCCACTGAGCCTTCTTGCAAAATGATTGAACAGAACCACACTGGAATTGCTCTGCCTATGGGTATGTTGATGGTATTACATGGATTTGCCATGGCACCTGGGTACCAGCCAGAAGTGAGAAAGTTAAAATATTTTTCTACCAATTCCCCATCTATCAGTGGATTGAGCACTTCTCTCAGGGTCTCTGAGACTTCTGGCTCAGCCTGTAAGCTTGCTCCCTGTCCCGGAAGAAAGCCTTACGTGGAGAGTGACGATTGTTCTCAGTCATCAGTGAGGCGAACGCTGAGAGAATATGGATGGGGCACCAACCTTGTTGGCTACAGATCTCTGTCAGGGAACCACACTTAATGCCCAAAGAAGCAAAATACAATAATTTTGACATTGCCGCAGAGGGCAGAACATAGCTCAGAAACAGATGGAAGATAGAGAGCTCCTGAAACAGAGGTGTAAGTGAAGTGTTAAGGATTGGCAAACACTATAAGGGAGGGGATGAGAGGGACTGAGAGAGAATCCCTTTACTAAGTTTAAGTATATCCATGGCAGGCACTTTGCAAACCTCGTTAGTACCCATGATAATGATTTGGTACTTAAAATCAACTTTGGACGATTCCAAATCATTTTGGGGCAAGGACACCATGACGTAAGAGAATTTGGGAGAGTGAACAGAGAGGGAGACATTTAGAGTGGACAAGAAGAAAGATGATGATTCTCTTAACCCCACCTGGGGAAAGTTTTCATCAACTCCTCTGAGAGAAGAAATTGGGAGTTTATGTAAGAACTTCACCATACATTTTTATATAGTTTATGGGATATTTTAAATTAACCCGTCATTCGCAACTAATTCTCCTATGATTTTCATATGAAGTCCTGAGTTAAAGAACTCTTATAGGCACTGTTATTATTTATTCATATGTTCAATTAATTAATTGTATTCTCTCATTCCAAAAGGTCAACACTACTGCTCAAAAGATGGTGAAGGATCTGGAGTCATACTCCTTGCATTTGAACCCCATCTCTACCAACTACTAGACTGTATGACCTTCAGCACCTTTCTGAACTTCTCTGAGCTTCTGTTTCTCATCTGTGAGATTAGGAACCTACCCCACAGGAATGTGGTGAAGATTAATTGAGCTGTCTATCTAGATGTCTGGCATAGTATGAGTACTACATAAACGTTAGATATTTTGTAAGAATAACAATTTCTGGGAAGCCACAATTCTAGAAGTCAAGGTTCAGGTGCTCTGAATAACTGGCCAAGCAGCTGTCCCCACAGAAGCCTGCTTCATCCGGCCTGCCCGCCATTTGCACATGTGCACACCGAAAGTGGGTGCCTGCTGTGGGGTCAGGGCCGCGGCGTTTCACATTGCTCTTCCAGGCCTGTGGACAAACTCAAAGTCATGCCTTTTGGGGAAAAAGAGTCCAGGGCTGTGAGTCTTTATTGATATAATAAAGAGAGACTCAGAGGACGCACACCTTGTGGGAACTGACTGACGTTGGTCTTGATTCTGGTAATAAACAGCTACAGCCACTTTGTCCCAGACTGGGAGGTTGTGTTCCGTACACGCAAGAATGTTGATGGTGAAGAGAAAAGGGCTGCATCATGAGCCAGAACACAGTGCTACCTGGCTATTTAACACCTTTCAAAAACAAAAGCAAACAAACCAACCCCAAAGAATTGCCAGTATGATTAGTGTGAGGACATACTTCTTTGGCATTACTAGTGTCTGACTTCAGATCAGAAGGAATGAGATCGGTTTTCCCGAATATATCATGCTATCTAAGAAACAGGCCAAACAGGAATGTGGGCTCCTTGGAGGTAGAAGCCAGTGTGGAGCCCAGGATTTCAGGTCTGTTCTTTCCATGATAAATAACTGATTAAAGTTTTGCGACGTGGATCCATTTCTTCTTGTGCCAACTTCTGTTCAATGCAATCTTCTCTCCCTCATTTTATCACTGAGTAACATGATTCTTAGGGCCAAGAGAAGTTATGGAAGCATCATAATTTAGTGAAAATGTATTGAAGGCCCATGCTGAGATTATAAAAGTCTTAGCAATGTCAGGCTCTTTTCTATTCACCTCCTGGAAAGAGACACTTGAATAACTAAGTGGATAGAAAATTTTCTAATGGAAAATAGTTAAAAATGCTGATGTCAGGGGCGCCTGGGTGGCTCAGATGGTGAAGTGTCTGCCTTTAGCTCAGATCACCATCCTGGGGTCCTGGGATTAAGCCCCTCATAGGGCTCCCTGCTCAGCGAGGAAGTCTGCCTCTCCCTCTCCATCTGCCTCTCCCCCTGCTCATGCTCTCTCACGCGGGCTCTCTCTCTCTCAAATAAATAAATAAATAAAATCTTTAAAAAAATGTTAATGTCCCAAACCACTGAAGAAAAAAAAAATCTTATTCAAAAATATCATGTTTGGGGCTCCTGGCTGGCTCAGTCTGTGGAGTGTGCAACTCTTGATTTCAGGGTCGTGAGTTCAAGGCCCATGTTGGGTGTAGAGATTACTTAAAAAAAATATCATGTTTATTATTTTTTTAAAGATTTTATTTATTTATTTATTTGACAGAGAGAGAGAGCACAAGCCGGAGAAGTGGCAAGCAGAGGGAGAGGGAGAAGCAGGCTCCCCATTGAACAGAGAGCCTGACATGGGGCTCGATCTCAGGACCCTGGGATCATGACCTCAGCTGAAGGCAGACTCTTAACCAACTGAGCCACTCAGGCGCCCCCAAAATACTATGTTTAAACACTGAAAATATTACCTTTTACTCATTCACACTTCGTGGAAGATAATTCTGAAGGTCAGATTATGTGAATACCTGGGTCAGAGTTGCCCATTAGAATTTAAGGGCAGGGGTGGAATGCTTAAGGAGAGAGACAGTCAACATGGGGAAAGCTTGGCCTGACCCTTGGAAAGGGATTAGGTTTGGAGCAAGTCTGAAGATCAGGACTTTGTAATTTTATAAAAAGACCATCCTCTTTGGGGTGCCTGGGTAGCTCAATCTGTTAATTGTCTGACTCTTGGTTTAAACTCAGGTCATGATCTCAGGGTCATGAGATGGAGCCCCACCTCAGTCTCCATGCTCAGCTTGGAGTCTGCTTGAGATTCTCTCTCTCCCTCTCTCTCTGCCCCTCTCCCTGCTCTCTCTCTCTCTAAATAAACAAAATCTTAAAAAAAAAAAAAAGACCATCCTCCTTAGGACTTTACTCTCAATACACGTCTCTCTTTGGGAAGAGGGTAAGTATGACAGCAAAGAGAAGAAAATGGAGTAAAGAACCCATCTGAAAAAATGAAAACTCATCAATCTTTGGTTTCTGCTATGTTCTCTGGGATATTAAGAGTTAATTAGTTTATAAGAAACTACCACTCTTGAACTATAGTTTTTCTACCAACAGCAGAAATATAGAACCTGGGGCGCCTGGGTGGCTCAGTTGGTTAAGCGACTGCCTTCAGCTCAGGTCATGATCCTGGAGTCCCTGGATCGAGTCCCGCATCGGGCTCCCTGCTCAGCAGGGAGTCTGCTTCTCCCTCTGACCCTCCTCCCTCTCATGCTCTCTGTCTCAAATAAATAAATAAAATCTTTAAAAAAAAAAAAAAAAAAGAAATATAGAACCTGTTCTAATTACTGAGTTTGTTGCTATTTTTTTTTTGTTTGGATTCTTTCCCCTAGTTTATGTTTCAGATATGAATAAAAGTACACGAATGGAATTTGGTAACATTCCACATTGAGACATAAACAACATGTAGTCAAATCCCAGTTGTCCCCGAGCTGTTAGCCTGGAGGTTCATTTCCTAATGCCCCCAGCCTTCCCCCTTCACTGCTCAAATGGTCAGTCCTCTGGCTCCTTTCTTTTTGAATGTCTCCTCTAATGCTGTTTATTCCTGCAGTTTTGGGGGGCTTTGGCCTTCACATGCTCAGCTGATGTGAATAGTTTAATGGATCAGACGTGGGCAACCTGGGCTCTCCTGACTTCCATGCTTCCCAAGGCCAGGGGTGTGGGGCTAGCCATGGTATTGTGTGCATGCAACTGCTGTTGTCCAGCCCAGAGATAACACACAGATGGTTCTATATTTGGTGAAATGTCAATCATTGCCTCCTACAAAAGTGGGCAGGGCCAGTAAACTGGGCTAGGAAGAGATGGACAATTCATTATTCTAATCATCATGTCCCTATAAATCATTTGTGTCCCTCAGATGGGAAGCCAGGTATAAGTGGAAAATCTGGGGGGTAAAGGAAATTTAAAGAAAGGCAATAAAGGGAAAAGGTCACATTTGGTGTCTAAGGTAAGTCATTTTAGATTAATTCTTATCGGTATAGGTTCCAAGACTTCTTTGCACATGTGGGACATGCAGGGAACTGGAGGTGGAAGCTGGACAAGGTGTCTACAAAGTTCTACTGGTCCTTCAGGGCTAAAGGGAGGTTATTTTAGGATCAGAAATACGTGCTTTGGAAATGTGCCTACTTTTTGCGTTGGATTTTCCATAATTATTTCTCATGTTCTCCCTTATTTAGTCAAGTATCTTTTCAATATCAACCATAGACTGCAACAAAATTGAGAGTAACACGAGTATACATTTACAAGTACAAAAAAATATTAAATCAGTTTCAACTGGGTCAAGGGGAACTAAAGAATGGGAGTGTGACTATTGAGTCAGAGCTTCATTTGGCGATTAACATGTGGAAAACCTAAGGGGACTCCCATTCTGGAGTGACTTCCTGGGACTTTTGTTCTGCTAAAATCTTGGAAGATTCATGTTTTACTCATAAGGGAGGCTGTTTCCCATTATATACTTTGTTTAACTTCACACATAAAATACTAAATTATGTTTACAAACTGAGTAATAGAAAAATTGGATACTTAAGGAAATTTTACTTCATGTTATCAAAGAAGAAGTACATGTTAGGTTACTGTTTGTACAAATCCAAGTTTTGGTATATTACGTTTGCTAAAGGAAGGTGGAAAGTAGTTACTCTTCCGTGGTTTATCATCTGGAAATCTTAATGGTAGATTTCAGCTTGTTCCTATTTTATTTTTTCTTTTTCCTGGAATAAACTTGACTTTGGTTTGTATCACTATAACTTTATTGTCAAAACAATAAAACGGGCAGAATCCTGATGTTTCATGCCCTTTCATTTGTAGTTTTTCGGGAAAAGATCTCAGGAATAATATTATTAGCAGACTAAAAATGTTTCCCCAGGATGTCTGACTTTTAAAACTGATTTATAATCTAAAACCTGCAATGTGCAACTTTTATTTAAAAGGAATCTACACTGTCACAAGGGTGCCAAATGGCCTTCTTTCTGTCATTCCCTTAAAAGAAAACTCCTTCTTCCTTCTTTCTTCTATCTACTCCACCTCCTAGTCCGAAGAATTCCAAGTAGTAGTCTTCCTTTACATTATTATGATTTATAGGAATGATTTATAATGCACATTACTTTTTTTAAAAAAGGTTTTGAGGTGACTGCTTTTTTTCCTAGAAGTTTTTGTCAAAAGCTAAATAATAAATAATAAGAAATGCTTATTTTTTGTGTGCAAGGGTAGCAGTGAGTGGACAGAGAAATAAAGAGGGTCGTTAGAAGATGAAGATAGTGCTTTGTGTAGAGATCCCTCTCCTGCATTTGTCTAAGCTCCTGAAGGACAGGCACTGTGTGTGGCTTTCTGGTAACAATGCTCTGAGGGGCCTCCCCTCCAGGAACTCATCATTCAGAGGAAAAGTGAGATAAATACACCAACAACTATAGTTCTAAACAAATGAGCAATTCAATAAGTTTTATAGGTTATTTTTCAAAGAAATAGAGCTGTAGGATTGTCAAGTACAAAGAGTAAGTTGAATTAACTGCCAAGGAATAGTATCAAATTTTAGTTACTGATGATGACTCAAGTTTTTGCTGAAATGTTAGAATTTTTTCACCTTTAAATCAATTTGACACGTTCTAACCAGTTTAAAAAGATCCAGTCTTGAATTTGGGTGTATGAAACAGTTATTTCCTGATATTTGGTTGTTTGGGGTACATGTCACAGTAAAAGGAAGAACAAAGAGGTTTTGCTCGGAATCAGGCCATTGTGGTTGTTTTTCTCCCAGGGTGATAGTCTTTGGGGACAAATGCAGGGGTTAAGGAAGAAATCATAAAAGCACCAGAATGTTCGTATTAGCAGTCCCTGAGTTGTTTCACTGAGTGTAAAGCCAAGAACTCTCCTGTTACCTGATTATTGGTCCAAGTGTTGACAACACATTCAGCTTACTGACAATTATATAAAGAGAATATATATATATATATATATATATATATATATATATATATATATGAAGAGAAGTGAATCAGATTTTAAAGCAGTGAAAAGGGTGACACAGTTAAAACATAAATGTCTTTCTTAAGAATCGATCATTATTGAAAAGGAAGATGGCAGATTGTGGAAAGCTGAAATGTCTCAGGTCTATAATTGAGCCTCTGTGGGTCTGTATGCATCTGGAGCTGCATAAAGATGTAATTATGGGGCTCAGAGCATCTCCCTTCAAAGCTTGTCTCATGGGCCTTCTTGAGCCAGAGGACAGACGATATCTCCCAGAGCCAGATGGTATGAGGGGAGAAAATCCACCCCAAGGGAAGACAAATGTTTTGTAATAAGTGTGAGCAATTGGCTGAAGGGAACAATTACTTTTATCTCTGCTACTGAGCCTCTGGATTCTGCCAAGTATATTTATGCTCCTTGGCAAACACTGGATTTTAATTTCTTGGCAAAACATACGCACAGAAATCTCTTTTACAATATCTAGTAAAAGATCCTACTTTGTAAACACTCACTCTACAGTTTAAAAGCTGCAGGAGAGGATTAAATCACATAGGCCTCCTTAAATCTTCAGAGAGGAAAGAATTCTTCATGAAAAAGGAACATCCGGGCAGTTAACAGGAAGGAGTCTCTTTTGTTGGGGGGTATTTGGTCTGTCTCCTGTCCTATTAAGTGTTCTTACTGATTCTGCAAGAGTTTGAATTCTTGATGCCACTTCAAAAACAGAGCCATACCCTCCAGCCCACCCTTTGGTTGCTCATCAATCCCCGGGCACGACAGGCTCTTCTTATCTTTCTTCCTTTCTGGTGTGAATGTGACAGCATAACTTTAGCACCATCAAGTCACTGAGAACCCTGGAGTGCGTGATTAGTGAACTTATTAAGTGTTACTCGGCAGAATTCCCTATAAAAGCTAAACCAAGGATCTGGGCATAAGTGAGCTCCTGGCACACAGCACTAAACAAAACTGACAGAAATAAAACTTGGAGCTCCTGAAACCAACAGCCTTCTCTGTGAGAAAGTGCTCTGACAAGGAAAAATGTTTTGAGTAGTGACACAGACTGCCTCCGGGTTGTGGCCATGCTGAGGAGCAGGCTTTCTATGGGGGCTTGTGATTGGGCCCTACCTGTTTTGTTCAAAGGGAAAGGTATTGGCTAGAAAAACCACCAAGTTGAATTTTTCCTTTTTTTTTTTTTTCTTTTTTTGGTCTTCTAAAATCTGGTACATGGTAAAATGCAGTGCACGCATAGCCCCCAAGGGATATATTACTACACATACAGACAGTACATCTCCAAAGGGATATCCCTTAATTCAGGTTCGGCTATCATTGACCTAGATTTAAATTTTCTTAGCTTAAGCTCCATTTTGATAAGAAAAAATTATTCTTCCCACTCAGCCATGCTCATGCTACTCTTTCTAATCTAGAGCAAGGGTGGTGGATTTGTGACACATACGTATCAGACATTGTTAATGATCATTCAGTCCAGTAAGCCTTCAGAACTTTCCTCTGCAGAGCACTCCGAGCAGTCATCTCCCAAAAGACTTCTTAGAAGGATATGAGAGTGTGTCATGGCAACCAAGGGCAGGAATGAAGGAATGCCCTGACCAGCTCAAGAAGCACAAGGCTCTTGAAGCCTTTTCTTTACCTTTCTTCTCTGTTCCTCATGAGCATTTGTGGTGGGCAGGATAATGGCCCCCTCAGATGTTCTAATCCCTGGAACCTGTGAAAATGCTACTTCACATGGCAGGAGGGACTCTGCTAATGAGATGAAGTGAAAGATCTTGAGATGGGGCAATCAGCCTGGATTATCAAGGTGAGCCCAGTATAATCACAAAGTGGGCCTTAAAAGAGGGAGATAGGAGAGTCGGTCAGAAGAGGAGATATAACAATTGGAGCAGAGGCTGTATTGATGCAACCATAAGCCAAGGTATGCAGGCAGCCTCCCGGAGATGGAAAAGGCAAGGAAGGGGGATTTCCCGTAGATCTTCCAGAAGGAATGCAGCTCTGACAACCCATTTTAGGCTTCTGACCTCCAGAATTGTAAAATAATAAATTGGCTTATTTTAAACCACTAAATTTGTGGTAATTTGTCACTGTATCAGTAGGAAACTAATACAGCATTGACTTCATTTGGCTTCCTCTATTGGCTAAGAGACTGGCTGTTTTTCTGCTCTTCAGTTCATGTGGCAAAAACACCATCTCCCCAGGGTGCCCAAGGTTACATGTTGCAGGTACCATCACAGATTCTGACTCAACTTTCTTGGTTCTGTTCCCAACTTCCAAAGAATGAAGGTGCCCGGGTCAGCTTGGGTCAGGGGATCCCCCTGTGGCTGGCCAGCCAAAACCAGGCTGTAGGATCACACAGCATAAGCAAGGCTGCCAGGAACCCACTCCTGTGGATGGGCTGGGCAGCTCCTGGGGATGAGAGGCAGGGCAGGCCTCTCAACAGGTGCCTACTACATTGTTCATGCCTTCATTTGTCAATCTCTTAAATTTAAAATTTTACTCTACAAATTCCATGTATTGGGGTGTTGTAGATTGATCACAATAATGGTCCCATTGTTTCATTCCTCTATATATTTATACCTTTTGGTAGTGCCCTTCTCACCTGCTCTGACCTTGACCACATGCCTTGCTTTAGCCAGCAGGACAAATGGTCTTACAAAAGCACTTGCATATTTCTGCTTCTTCTCTCAGACCCTTATCCTTGTCTTAAGGGCAGGCCTATGGCAGCTTACTGGAGGATGGGAGATCAGGTAGCACAGAACCAAGTCATCCCAGCTGAGGTCATCCTAGACCAGCCAGTCCCCAGCCAACCTGAGACCTGACCACAAACGTGTAAGTCAGCCCAACTAGGTCAGCTCATATCAGCACAATCGCTGAGCCAACCTCTGGACTTATGAACAAGAATAGATGTTACTGTTGAATGCCACTGAGGTTTCACAGTTGCTGTTATACAGCGTTATCGTGACAATAGATAATTGATATGGGGGAATGTGATTTTTAAATATAATTTTATTTCCTTAATTCAATCACATTTAAGGCTAATTCTAATTATCCTAGACAAAAATGGCTTTAAGCATCTCAGCCAGAGATGAGACTTGAAGCATCAGAAGGGATAGAAGGCAGACTGATGTGTGGTTTTTTTTGCAAATCTCCTATTTATCCATCCCTCTGGCACTACGCGAAGTGCTCCCGCAAAGCTTACCTTATAGCGCTCCATAGACACTCTGTGAGGTAGGTTTGTTGAGGAAATGAAGGAATGAAGGAATTTGATGAGGAGGAAATTGAAGTCCAGTGAGAATTAAGTAACTTGCTCAAAGTTGCTTCCATATGACGTCCACGAATTTAGATTTGATCCCAGATTTGTCTGTTGCAAAGCCTCTTCCTGATATCAGGCCCAGTGTCCTTCAGTACCCAGCATGCAGATGTAGCAAATAAAAAATATATGACATTCAGGGGCGCCTGGGTGGCTCAGTCGTTGGGCGTCTGCCTTCGGCTCGGGTCGTGATCCCGGGGTTCTGGGATTGAGCCCCACATCGGGCTCCCTGTGCTGCGGGAAGCCTGCTTCTCCCTCTCCCACTCCCCCTGCTTGTGTTCCCTCTCTCGCTGTGTCTCTCTCTGTCAGATAAATAAAATCTTTAAAAAAAAAAAAAATATATGACATTCAGTTAAATTTGAATTTCAGATAAAAAATGACTTATTTATCTGAAGTTCAAATTAATTGGTGTCTTGTAATTTATCTGGCAACCCTACCAACATGAAACTTATTTGTTGGTGGGGGAGGGGCATGTAGGAAGTGTGGTAGAGTTCATTCCACCCTAGTAATAATATATTTGAAAATAACTTGATTGTTACACCTGCAGAAGAGGTTATGTGTTCTCTGAGGGTTTACAAGGGAAGGATGCTGAGGCTCTGCTCTCACATTCCCGAGTCTTTAACTTTTTGTAAGTTCTGTGACCTCAAATGCCTCTGGTCATGTGCTCTTGGCCACATATTCTCCTAGTCACAGAATGGGAACATCCATGCCCCTTTGCTGATTCTTTCCTAGGCTGCATTAAAGACGAATGGAAAGTATGTAAATCATTTGGTGTATGTTGCTGGCTATGAATGAATTAAAAGTCTGAAGACACAGGATTTTTTTCTGTCTATGCATAAGAAATTAAGGATAGATCAGAGTAAGTGAATAATGGCTAGCCTATATAGTCCTTATTATGCCAGGAGTTTCTCTAAACATTTAAAATAGTTTAACTCATTTAATCAACACAAAAACTCTATGAGGCAAATGCTATTATCATCATCTCATTTTACAGAGGAGGAAACAGAGAGGTTAAGTTAGCAACCTAAGGTTGCACAGCTAGTAAATGGCATGCTGCCAGGGTTCGGATGTTTAACCACCGTGCTATTCTGCCTCTCACTTAGTGTCTCCTGAATTTCTACTGTGTGCCAGGCATTGTCTTGAGATGTGGTAGTGAACAATACAGTTTCTCCTCTATGAATCATACATTCTGATGAGGGAAGGCAGAAAATAGAGGTGAAAAAAATTTCCCCAAGTGATAAGTGCTATGAGGATAGTAAGTCAGGGTCATATGATGAAACACTTCTAGTGAAAGTACGGCTGCTTTAGAATAGGGAACGATTTTTGGAGGAAGTATCATTTGAGCTGAGATCTTATTTAAAAAAGGAACTAGCCATGCAAAAATCTGGTGGAAGAACATTCCAGGAAAAGGGGATGCTCTTGTGGCCAAGGCATTTGAGAAACAGAAGTCATGCAGTACCGCTGAGATAAAAGGGGAACGGGAGAGAGGGGAAAGATGTGGCCCAAAGGTTGGGTCAAGTCACATCTGTGGGCCATGGTGAAGGAAGATGATATTCTCAGTAGGATGGACAAATATTGGAGAGTTCTGAGCATGACAAGGACAGATATGATCTTGAGTTTTAAGGGTCACCATAGTTGCCAAATGAAGAAGAGACTGCGAGTCAGTGCAGGGTGGGTGTGACTGGTAAAAGCAGAAGTAAGGGGATCAGTTAGGAGACTGTTGCTGTAGCTCCTGACAGACGTGGGATTTTGGACAAGGGTGGCCGAGTGGATGGATTTGGGGTACGTTTGTGGGGTGGAGTTGGAGTAAGAAGGTGAGGAAGTAAAGCAGATATGTAGGTTTTTGGCTTGAGGAGCCTGGTGGTTGTAGTGCCGTTTAACAACATGAGGAAGCCTGGGGAAGGAGCAGAATACAGTTCTGTTTTGACCATGTTAAGTTTGAGATTTTTTTTTTAAAGATTTTATTTATTTATTTATTTGACGGAGAGAGAGAGACAGTGAGAGAGGGAACACAAGCAGGGGGAGTGGGAGAGGGAGAAGCAGGCTTCCCGCCAAGCAGGGAGCCCGATGCGGGGCTCGATCCCAGGACCCTGGAATCATGACCTGAGCCGAAGGCAGACGCTTGATGACTGAGCCACCCAGGCGCCCCTAATTTGAGATTCTTAAGAGACATCCAAGAGGGACTGTCAGGGCATCAGCTGAACTGCCATCCTCTACCGCCTTTTGCTCCATGTAAACCCAGAAACAGAACTCAGCGTATCTCTTAGATCCTTAAATAGCATTTGCTCATGAGTAACGTAAACTGAAGATTTTGTTCAGGAGATGGCAGAGGCATTTTACGTGGTAAATCTCATAGCAAACAACTCAAACACTAATTAGTTGTTTGGAAAAGGCTCCTCCTGGTCCTTGGCCGTGTCTTCCACAGGGGTTTCTCTCTCTGATCTTTCTTCTACACAGCACATCAATGTTTCAGGCTCTTCTCTTTTTCAAATGTATTGTAGCTGTGCCCTGAATTCCAAAATCCTTCAGGTTGCAAAGTCCTCTCTCTGCTATGACACAGAACTATCCGGCTCTGCCATCTTGCTTATGCACAAATTTCCACATCCAGATGCATCAGGCTGCTTAGCAAAGAGTCTCTCTTAGGTACCCTGGCCCATCCACCTAGAGTCTGGAAACTTTAAGGTTATAGATGAGGTTAAATATTTCCTGTTTTGTAAGGGTGCATATGCACACCCATAAAAGTTAGTATCTTGGTCTTGTCCTTCAATATCAAGAATTGTTCTTCAGAGATTAATGGGTAATTGTTCATGAGCTATTTATCATTACAGATTTTGGCGTGAGATAGTCTTTTTTCCAAATTACAATCACCGTACTTATGCTTTCTTCATATGTAAAAAGAGGGTGTTTTTGATTGAGGATGATTAGAATCCCAGTATTTTTAGTTCTTTTTGTTGTCATTCAATCTTCTAAGACTAGAGGAGAGAACATGCTTCTTGTGTCTTGGTTAAATAAGGCTATCCATGATCCATGTGATCATCTGATGTTTGCACTATTCTCAGCTGCTCCCGACTAGGTGCCAGGCCCTGTGCTAGCTAAGTGGGACCATGTTCCAGCCCCCAGGTTTATATTCTAACAGGAAAAGTTGTGTTCGAGAAAATCTGGAATAATGAGATGTAGGAAAATGTTATGAATTTTATCATTGACTCTGCTTCAGGAGTAAGTACTCTGTCCTTATTTCAGAAAGCCTGCTGTGCAAATAATCTCTGACCAATCTGACCAAACAGAAATCCCATCTTAATGTAGCATTTACTGACATGCAATATTTATACATTTGTGATGATTCTGAGGAACAGAATTCCCTGCTTTATCTCCTGTGGTAAGGTTCAAAAACCCGAAGAGCACTAAGTCAGGGCTTCTGCCAGCTAGCGCTGCATTAGGAAGGAGTGTTTATTAGTTAGCAAAAGTAGCATGTAAATGAAGCATTCCTGCATGCTGAGCAGGCAGTGAATCTGGACGCATCACACCAAGAAGAGATCTGAACTGTAGCACTGCTGAAGTCTCTTGGCCCCTTTGTCAATAAGGGTTCATTTGTGAATGGCCATTTGAATGTTCACTCAGAATGTGCAGCCCAGAAAATCAACAGCAGGTTACATGAGTGGTGAGAACATTTTCCATTTGTTATCTGTCAGAAAACATGAGCTGGTGTCCTGAAACCGTCTCAAAGGTAAATGGATTAGAGATCACTTTTTTCCAGTTGTATTTATAATAGCGAAAGTAATCAAAAAAACCGTTTGATTCAATCCATAACAGTATGTCTTATATCAGATCTAAGTCAATAAGCAAATAAATGAATGGAGGGATATTGAGTTAGCCTGGAGCGGGTGATCATTTTTGTTCTGGATCTGCTATTTTTTGGCTGCCTTCTCTGGAAAAGCAACAGGAAGTGCCCTTAGTTGACTGCAGCACACATTGTCCTAGGCAAACATACAAGTGGGTGGGCACTGTGCTGTCCGGGGATCTCTGACTGGGGTGTGTCCCCAAAATTGTCTTTTTGAGCTCTCTTCAAAGAAATACAACTTGGCTCCTTCTATCGCATGGAACATTCTCTCTCTCTCTCTCTCTCTCTCACACACACACAACTTATTTAGTTGATTTTGTCACCCTAGTAAAATGTACACATTTTCGTACTTAGTCTTTGCAGAGTTGCTTCTTTACTTCCCAACATTAACAGATTATTGGTAATTTTATTCTGAAAAATGTTAGACTCACAGAAAGCATGGAAAGTAATATAACAAAAATGTGGGTGCTCACTCTTCAGAATTAACACATATTAACAATGTGTTTTATTTGCTTCAGATTTTTTTAAGACATAAAAATTAGAGACAATGTCTCTTTTGTGCCACCTCATTCCCCTCCTTCTATTCCTAGACACAAGACCATCGGGAAGTTGCTGGGCACAGTTTCCTTCTAAGATCGTATATTTTTGCTACAGATGTCTGAATTGATGACAATATTTGGTTCATGTTTGTATTTTAAGACTTGATGCAAGTTCAGTTTATCTTATAAATCAGTCTGAAACTTGTCTTTTTTAATACTCAGCATTGTTTTTGAGATTTATCCATAGGAAGCATTTAGATCTAGTTTAGCCAATCATTCTAATTGGTGTAGGACTATTCCACAATTTATTTATCTATCTATTTAAAGTTCTTTCCTCCCTCCCCAATCCCTATCGGCAGTAATAAACAATGTTATTGTGGGCATATTTGTATATGTCTCCTTGCACTAAAATACTATTCTCTGGAGTATATTTCTAAAAGTGGAATTGCTTATCAGTACAATATACAGATTTTCAACTTTATCAGCTATTGCCAAACTGGTCTCCAAAGTTGTTCCAATGTGCATATTACTGGTCACATATTAGAATTCTATTTCTATCACATCTATTCTATTCTGTTCTATAATTCTATTTCCTTGTATCCTCACTAATACCAAGTATTATTATTATCAGACTTCAAAGTATTACTTGTCTGATGGGTGCAAAATATATTGTCATTTGCATTTTCCTGATTACCAATGAGGCTGAACATTTTGTCATACTTTTTTTTGGCCATTTAGGTTCTCTCTTTTATAAATTGCTTAATGGTGTCCTTGCTCATTTTTCCGTTTTGTTATTTGTATTTTCTCATAGATTTATAGAAATTCTTTTTATATTCCTGATATTATGCTTTTTGGCTGCATGAGTGGCATAAGTCTTTTAGAGTTTGTGGATTGTCCTTACACATTATTTATGTTGTCTTTTACCAGGTAGGAGTATTGCATCTTAATGTATAAAATCTATCATTGGTGCTTTTTTTTCATTGTGGTGAAATACACATAGCATAAAATTGACCATTATTGACATTTAGTACAGTCACAATGATGTGCAACCATCATCACCATCTAGTTTTAGAAGGTTTTCATTCTGCCAAAAGGCCCCCCACACCTGATAAGCAGTCACCCCTTCTTCTCCCCCTATATAACATGTGGCATTTTGTGACTGGCTTCTTTCACTTAGCATGTTTCCAAGCCTCATTCACGTTGTAGCAGGTATCAGTACTTCATTCCTTTTTATGGCTGAATAATACTGATTTGTATATACCACAAACAAATAGTGTGGATAATCCACATTATGTTTATCCATTCAATGTTATCCATTCAACAGTTAATTGACATTTGGATTGTTTTCGCCCTTTGGCTATTGTGAATAGTGTTGCTATGAACATCGCCATACTCTGTTTGAGTCCATGTTTTCGATTTTTTGGGTGTATTTCTAGGAATGGAATTGCTGAGTCATAATGGGAATTCTATGTTTAGCTTTCTGAGGAACACCCAAAACTGCATTCCACAATAGCTACACCATTTTACATTCCTACCGATAATGTATGAGGGTTTCCGATTTCTCCACATCCTTATTAACACTTGTTATTTTCCATTTTAAAAATTACTATTATTATAACTATTCTAGTGGGTGTGAGCTTACCTCATTGTGGTTTTGACCGGCATTTCCCTAATGACTAATGACATTGAACATCTTTTCATGTTTATTTGTTGGCTGTTTTTATATCTTTTTTGGAGAAATGTCTAGTCAAGTCCTTTGCCCTTTTTTTTTTTTAAAGATTTTATTTATTTATTTATTAGAGAGTGAGCGAGAGAGAAACAGCATGAGAGAGGAGAGGGTCAGAGGGAGAAGCAGGCTCCCCACTGAGCCGGGAGCCTGATGTGGGACTCGATCCCAGGACCCTGGGATCATGACCTGAGCCGAAGGCAGTCGCTTAACCAACTGAGCCACCCAGGCGCCCTCTTTGCCCATTTTTAATGAGTTCTCTTTTTGTTATTGAGTTGTCATAGCTCTTTATATATTCTGGATATTAGATGTTTATCAATTTGCAAATATTTCTCCCATTCTGTAGTTTCTTCTCACTTTCTTGGTAGTGTCCTTTGATGTGCAAAAGTTTTTAATTTTGATGAACTCCAATTTTTCTATATTTTTCTTTTGTTGCTTGTGCTTTTGATGTCATATCTAAGACCCAATTGCTAAATCCAAGGCCATGAACATTTACCACTATTTTTTCCTAAGATTTTATGGTTTTAGCTCTTATAATTAGGTCTCTAATCCATTTTGAGTTAATTTTTATATAATTGAAATTTCTTATGACTTAGAGATATTCTTCCTATATTCTCAGTGTTAATGCTTTGTTACATGGATGGCAAAGGCCTTTTAGAATTTGTGATTTGTCTTTTTATTTTATTCATAAGCTCTTTTATTGTGTAGAAGTATTACATTTTTTAAAAAGATTTATTTATTTGAGAGAGAGAAAGACAGCACCAGTGGGGGGGAAGGGGCAGAAGGAGAGGGAGAGAATCTCAAGCAGACTTCCTACTGAGTGTGAGCCCAACGTGGGGCTTGATTCCAGGACACCGAGATCATGACCTGGGCCAAAATCAAGAGTTGGAGGGTTAACTGACTGAGTCAACCAGGAGCCCTGTAGCAGTATTACATTTTAATGTATACAATTTATTATTTGTGGTTTTGGGGTCTGTTTAAGAAATCTTTCTCTTTCTGAGGTCATAAAATTATTTGCCTGTATTTTTATATTTTCCTTACTTTTAGGTCCACACAATTTATCTAGAAATTATTTTTACATATAACATGAGGTAGGGATCTAATTATTTTTTTCCCTACATGGATAACTAATCATCTTAACAGTATTTATTGACTTTCCCTCCTAATTTGTAATATTACCTCTGTTGTATACCAAGTTCTGGGTTCTGTTTGTTTATACTTCTTTGTGTGTCACCCAATTTCTATTATTACAGCTTTGTTATAAGTCTTAATATCTAATATGTCAATTTCCCTCTCCTGGTTCTTCTTCAAAATTGCCTTGGTGTGGTAGACAAAATAATGTCCCCTTGGCCCCCCATGTAAATGTTCCTTTCTAGTCCTCATCCTTCTTATTTTGGTCTGTTGTCTAACTGCATTGATTCGGCTTTCAGGTCAGTAGAATAAAACAGTGATAGTATTTCCTTCTTGTTCTAGTTGACTGGCTTTGTAGTTATATATATTTTTGCCCTATTTTGAATGATGAAGCAACTTGTACTGTTCTGGGGATAGCCTGTCCAAATTATGGAGACTAGCTACTTCTTTTATGCTGTTAGTTCTACAAAAATCTTTCTAGAATGAGCTTCCATCTTTGTGCCATTTGTTTTCCTTGGCCCAAAAGACAGCCTTCTTGGGAAAGTTGGTAGGTCGCTCTTACAAACCCTGTTTATGGTATAAAGTTAAAAATATCCCTAAAGGGAGCAATAAGCCAAGTAAATCTTAGTAACAATATTATCTTTTGCTAGGATTTCTTTTATCAGTCTAGGATATTCAGGATAAATATCTAGAATATTCTTTATCAGGCTCCCACCACTTTCTCAGTGATTTTACTGAACAACCTGAAGAAGATCTGGTGTACTCTTAGAGCAACAAAGGAGTCTGGTCCCAAATTCGAACAAACTGAAGGAGATAAACCCAGCCCCTGTTGGAGGTGTGGTGGGCTCAGCTGCTGTCCTACAGAGCTCTGCGAGGAGGTAGGAAACTGAGGGCCCAGCCTTCCCAGGCCAACACAATGAGTCAGCAAACGCACAACAATGTGTATGAGCTGCAATGGCGCCTGACCTGACACCAACATCCTAAGCTTAAATATGGCTGTGGCTTCACCTCTGCTTTCCAAATCTGGAAAAAATTTCTCTTGTGGCCAACCTGAACCCAGAACCATGCAGAGAGGGAAATCTGGGAAACATGGTTTTAACTTACTACATTGACAATAAAAAGCCACCATAATTGTTGTCTTGCTAGATAGTCAGAAAGTACCTTATGTATATCATGTTGACTGCATACAGAATACCTTTACTGGGGCAAGTTTTAAATTTTTTTTTTAAAGGTTTATTTATTTATTTATTTATTTGAGAGAGCGAGAATGAGAGAGAGAGAGAGAGAGAGTACATGAGAGGGGGGAGGGTCAGAGGGAGAAGCAGACTCCCTGCCGAGCAGGGAGCCCGATGCGAGACTCGATCCCGGGACTCCGGGATCATGACCTGAGCCGAAGGCAGTCGCTTAACCAACTGAGTCACCCAGGCACCCCCCAAGTTTTAAAATTTTTAATAAAAGTCTATGAAAGCTTCATTTGAAAAATATTTCTTGTCTTCCAACATTGGACATTGTCCACTATATTTTTCCACAGTCCCTCATAGTTGACAGTTGACTTTTTCTCTTTCTTTATTTTGTATCTATTTGTATTAGATAATAAATGTCTACCACATCATCAGCACAAAAGACAAGCCAAAATTGTTTTAAAGAAATATATAAAAGTATACATGATTATTTGTTGCATATGTGATTTACCATTGTAACTTTCCTCAAATCCTTTCTGGAAGCCATGGGATACAAAAAATAAAAACAGAATATTTTCTCGAGAATATTTGATTTTCACAGAACTTTCCAAAGAAAAGTTCAAAGAAGAATCCTCTTAACACTTGCATTTCTGAAGAAGAATCCTCTCAATGATCACCTTTTATTTACTGATGTTTGGAAACAAGATATATGGTCAAAATGATCTCTTTAAAATGAAAGTACAGGGTCTCTTTTTATGTGCATGTATTTGCTAATTTTGTGTGTGTGTTTCTTCCTCAGCCAAAGCTAGATGCCCTTGTTTCTCCTGTGTCTTGGGTAAAAATTCTTGACTCAAAATAAAAAGTCTGAATACAGAACAAAACTTTTGGATAAGGATTTGAAGTGGAAGCCTACTAAAAAGTTTTTGGTATATGGTATCTGGTCTACTTCATTATTTATGTCACTTTTGAGATCTTATCTTTCATTCCTTAGGAAACTCAAACTACAGCCTCTAGTTTTAAACCCTGGGGAACTGTTCTTTGGCATAAGAAATAAAGATACTTATCAGAAACCAGTTTTTTTTTTAATCAGAAACCAGTTTTATTTTATGTTTTGCCTAGAGAAAATTTCATGTAAAATAATGTATCTAAGTATAACACCATTATTTCTGTGCTATAATTTATACTCGGGAAGTCTTCTTGGAATATGATACTTTGTGACTGAACAAACTGGATTTCCTTATTTCAAGTTCTTGTTGAGTTAAGATGATAAATAGGTTCACAGAGATACATCTGACTGAACCAGTGTTAAGTGTTTTTTGTATTTTTCTTAAAAGTTGGGGACTATTTCAATCAGAGAAAGACATGTATCATATGACCTCACTGATATGAGGAATTCTTAATCTCAGGAAACAAACTGAGGGTAGCTGGAGTGGTGGAGGGTCGGAGGGATGCGGTGGCTGGGTGATAGACATAGGGGAGGGTATGTGCTATGGTGAGCATTGTGAATTGTGTAAGACTGTTGAATCACAGATCTGTACCTCTGAAACAAATAATACATTATATTTTTTAAAAAGCAGAAGAAGATAGCAGGAGGGGAAGAATGAAGGGGGGGAAATCAGAGGGGGAGATGAACCATGAGAGACGATGGACTCTGAAAAACAAACTGAGGGTTCTAGAGGGGAGGGGGATGGGGAGATGGGTTAGCCTGGTGATGGGTATTGAGGAGGGCACGTTCTGCATGGAGCACTGGGTGTTATACGCAAACAATGAATCATGGAACACTACACCAAAAACTAATGATGTAATGTATGGTGATTAACACAACATAATTAAAAAAAAAAAGAAAAAAAAGTTGGGGACTATCTGTAAGATTATTTGCAGGGGAATAAACAACTAGTCTCAGGTATGTTTTTCTACCTGTCTTCAGTTTCTTTTATAGATGTAGATGATGGTATGATTCCACAGGTATTGGTGTTATATTATTGGTATTATATTATCATAATTAGGATCTCAGAAGCTATAGTCTATATGGAATAGGATGAATTTTTTTGTAAATTAAAAGAAAACATTTTAAAGATATGTGTTCAGAGGTACATATAGAGTGTGTGTGTGTGTGTTATATATATATATTATAAAATGTCCCCTCACTCTCTTTCCTTTTCCCCTCAGTCTGTTCATTTTTGTTTATAACCTTTATTACCTGGATTAATTTAAGTTGTCCTAACCAGTTTTAGCAGAGTTACAAACATACTATTGACCATGATGTTGAATTAATTTGATCTTCATTGATGTCATGGTAGGAGTAAAAGGTCAGGAATAGCTCCCTCAGAGACTTAAAGATGGGTAGGTGTGTACCCGGAGAGAGGAGCAGAGCACTGCACACTGAGGGGCAACATGAGCCAATGGTGGGTGAAACTGCAAGTATCTCAGCACTGAGACCAGACACCACAGGTACCTCAGATGAGAGGAGGGAGTGAGCAGCCCCAGGCCAACCTGGCTTGCCTGCTAAGGAGCTTAGCTCTTACCCTGGGGATGATAGGGAGCCAGTGATGACTTAGAAATGAATTGGTTCTGGACAAGAGTTACAGGTTAGACTCCTAGGTCCTAGAGGTGCAATGTTATAGTGTTCTATTTTTGGAAACTTATTCCATAAAAAGAAAAGCCCCAATCATGACAACAAACAGAAAAGAAACAATACAAAAATATATGCTTTTACAAATGTGTTTTAAAAGCTATGTGGCAAAGGCTACTTTGGGTTTTTTTGTTTGTTTGCTTGCTCTGTTTTGTTTTGCATGAATTGTACCAAAGTTGTCTTCTTTCCTTGTAAATCTCCCTGTAGCAAACATGGGGATTTTTTTTTCCAAAGACCTTTGGCCCCAATTAAAAATTGGGGTTGTTTGTCTCCAAACTGTGAGCTGACAATTGGACTCATCCCTTCATTTATTTAATAAATATTTATTGAACACCTATCATATGAGATATTGTTCTGATGGCAAATGAAAAAGACAAAAACCCTGCCATTATGGAGATTTTTTTTTCCACTCGGAGAGAAAGACAATAAGCCCCCACACAGGTGCGTGCACACATGCCCTCTCGCTTCCCCCAACTATAATGCCAGGTAGTGAGAAGGGTAATAAAGGTTATAAAGAAAAATGAAGAGACTGAGGGAAAAAGGAAAGAGAGTGATGGGGACATTTTATAGAGTCATTTTATATTAGTCAAGGAAGATTTCTCTGTGGAAGTGGCATTTGAGCAGAACCATGAAGGAAATGAGAGAACAATCATGGGACCGTCTGGGGAAAAGACATGTATGAGTACCTCCCATTGTCTGCATGGCATGGAGCTAGGTGGGGCAGTTGCTCAAGTCACTACTGCTTTGGTGAATCCCTGCTGTGAACATAGATGTAGATTCGGTCAGTTGCATCATCTCTGACTTCACCAGACTCCTCAGTGTCCGCAGTCAACCTCAGATTTGTTGGTAACGTGTCATTGGATAGACACCAGTATGATGACGTTTGTGTTGGTGGTGGTGGTGTGGCTGGTGGTCTAGGTGTGTGCAGCCGTATGGTAAGACAGTTTTGAACATCAGAGGGCTGGAAGCCAATACACTATCAATATGGGATCTTAATAATATGATCACATTCTCATTAAAAAAATCAATGATGATAACAGCAACCGTCATTTTTTTTTAAAGCATGTGAGATGGACAAGTACTGTCCTCATGATAGAGGTGACAGAAGGGGCCTAGAAAGTCTAAGTTAACTTGCTCAAGATTATACAGTATATGCCAACAGTTAGGTTTGAAATGGGGTCTGTCCAACTTCAGAGTCCAAACTTTATACCAAGCACGGCACTGGTCTGCCTCCAAGGGTAATACCACCGAGAGCAGTATGGAGGATGGGCTGGGGAGGATGTGAGCGCTAAACAGGAGGAGGCAGTAGTTTTGAATAATTTCCTGACAACCTGCTCCCTTACCTGGGCATCCTGTTCACGTAGCCTCCAGAATAAACACAACTCTTCTACGTTTCTAAGCATAGACTTATGATTGAGCAGACAGATTTCCTATGAGGACAAGTTTTTACAGAAATTCATCTTTAAGAATAATCTTCATTTGTAAGATTCAAAACTGTATTGTATCTGTGCGGGTTGAACTGAGAAATAAGAAGGTTGAAGTCGGGCTATTTTATAGTTAAGAATGAACTGATGATTCTGTGGAAGCTGCATAAGTCCACAAACTCAAATAATCACAGCATGGGGCTGGACCTCTGGTGGATAAACCGTGTTTTCTTTTGGGCAGAATCATTTTCTCTTATGATATCTAAAATTAAGTGGATGCTGAGATAGCTGCATTCGCCCCCCCAAAATAACTCATGTAAATTCAAATGACCGCTCATAATTGTAAATGTGTTTGATCTCCTTTTCCCTAATGGGAATGTGATGACAGGTGTATAAATTCTTTAAGCCAAATCATTAGCATCATACTGATGCTTAGCCTGACTTGGTGGTGAACAGGTTGGAAAGATTAAGATAACAGCTCTTCTCCTGCCCGTGAGATATCCATCATTAATATTTGGTTTTAGTTTTCATTTCACAGATACTCATTCACGGCTCAGAAACAAAACTTGTGAGGAAAACTGAATCAGAGTGATAGAAATTAGATTCTGATTTTAGTTTACCTTGTTAATTTCTCCCTATGTACAAAAAGCATGAATTTTTTGGCTTTCTTTCTTTTGCAGGGACTGTGCTTCCTGTTTCATTAAATTTTTTTTTTAAATGTTGGAATCATCATAAACTCACGGGAACACTGTAAATTTTTTCCTTGAATTATTTGTGATTAGGTTTCAGACGTGATGATGCATCCTTACCCGGGACTGCGACAGACGGAGTGCCTCCAAAGACATTCTGCTGCATAACACAATATAATCACCCAAACCGAGAAGTTAACACTGCTGCCTCCTATCATCTGTTCTTCAAAACCCATGTAAATTGTGCTAGTTGCCCCAGGGTCCTTCATAGTGATGGGGTCAAGTTCAGAACCACACCCTGCCATTAGTTGTCCTGTCCATTTGGTTTCCTTCAGTCTGGAACGGTTCTTCACTCTTCTCTTGATTTTCATGACCTTGACTCTTTTGAAGATTAACAGGCCAGGCATTTTGTAGAATATTCTTCAATTTGGGTTAGTCTGGTGTTTCCCCGTGATTAGATTCAGGTTACAAAGTTTTGGGATTAGATTCAGGTTACAAAGTTTTGGCAGGGAGAAATACCACAGAACTGACACCGTGTTCCTACTGCGTCCCGTCTTCCGGCTCACAGTGCAAATGGGTTCCATTACTGAGGATGTTTACTTGGATCCCCTGGTTAAATCAGGGTCTATCAGCATTTCTGACTGTAAAGTTACTCTTTCCCTTTTGTAATTAATAGTTATTTTGTCCAGAGTACTCTGAGACCATATAAATATCCTGTTTATGGCTCCTTCTTTCCTTGAACACTAATTTTCTTGCACAATCATATGTTCCTGTTTTGTCTTACACTTTTTCTGCCCTTGGCCTGGGGTGAGACATTTCTCCAAGGAGCCCTGGTTCCTTTTAGAGGAAAATGGCATTTAGAGATCAGGATCTGTGTGGTAGATGTGCTTATTGCTATTGGCTGGGGAACGTAGTTGCTAATCTCAGTCTCAGCAGGAAAAACCAGAAAACACACACACCTACTTAGATATGCCTTTATTTCTATATTTATCTGTATAAATTGAAAAACAGGAATTAATACCAATACCCCCAATTCCAATTCAATACTACAGCATTCATTCTACTTTTCTCTCTTTTTATATTTCTCTAGCAGTGACAGACCTGGTTTCCATTATCCTTAGTATAATTGCTTGTTTGATAAATCCATTTGTAACTAGTCTCCCATCCCCACCATCAGCCTTTCCCCCCACATCTACCTCTTTCTGCTCAATCTGCCCCAGTCTGAGCCCCTGACTGCCCCACTTGGACATCTGTTCTCACTCTGCTTGGGTTCTGACAGCCCATGCCAGGCAGCCCCCCAGTGCATGCCCTTCTCAACCCGCTCAGGTTCCTAAACTCTGTTGCCGGGCTGTCCGCTTGCAAGGATGCCCTAGTCTCCCACTCAGGTTCTGAGCCCCTACACCAGTTCACCCCCTGTGTGGATAGCCTCCTCATTCCCCTTGGGCTCTGATAACCCATGCAAGCCTGCTCCTCTGAATGGACTGGAAGATACTAAAACGTGGGGCATCAAAACAAAAGACACAACAGTCTCTCCCTCCTGCAACTCACAATCTAGTGCAAGGAGAGAGACCATGAATGTTATAAATATGTCAACCTTGAAGTATGTTTAAGGTCACTCATATTGGAAAAGGACGGACTAGGATAAAGGGAATGAGGAGTGGGGGGGTGCAATTTTAGGAAGGGGAGTCAGTGAAGACCTCACTGAGAAGCTGTCACTGGAGTAAAATTTTGAAGATGAGGAAGTGAAGAAGTGAGCCATGGCTGTCTGGAAGAAGAGCATTTATTCCAGGTCAAGGCAGCAGCCAGGGAAGTGATCTGAGATGGGAGCTTGCTGGCCTGCACCAGGCACAGCATGCTGGGCTGGGGGCCGGAGCCAGCAGTGGGGGAGAGGGGTGGGATAGGGGGCCTAGGGAATGCGGACACATCATGTCACCAAACTGATGTCTGCATTCCAATCCCAGCTTTACCACTCTGACTGCTGTTTACATATAAAGCTATCAGTTTTTTTTTTTTTTCATGTGATTTGTCTCTTAATCCCAAATTCCGATTACAAAGGATTCCAAAGAGTAGTATTTTAACCTGGTCAAGTAGGTGAACTAAAGGCAAGGCATTTAAAAAACTATTAATACTGATAACACAGGATAATTTTGTTTCCTCACTTAGTATATTTTTGCAACAGTTGTGATTCACTATAACTTAATTGAGAACACAGAAGAAATTTGTGGAAGGAAGATAGGACTCTCCACCTTCCTTAGTTTTCCAGACTGGCATTTCATGGACAGATGTGAACATCTGAACTAGTGTTTCATCTTAGAAGTGGGCGTCTGACTCCCCGGTCACCATAATAGGTAGTAAAGAGAATAAAGATCCCACGTTTATAGTTAAGCTTGCCCTTCTTTTATTGGAATGCGTACTTACACCAGAAGGATTTATTTTTACAGGTCAGGGAAGTGCCCACTGTGATGTGGTTATTGTGTCTTTCATTTTACAAGTAACATGAGGTCAGGTATTTTTAAAAACATGAAAAGTTAACGTTGAATTTTCAAAAGCCTAAGCCTTTTTGGCTTGTTCCTCTGGGCTCTTCACAATGAGGGTATGTTAAGAAGCTTTCTACAACCTGAAAGATAGTCTCAACTGTGTCTTCAAAGGTTTAATTGTGCAGCTGTTGATTTTTGAAGTGTTTAATTTATGATGTATCATGCATACTCTTAGGACTGAGATGAGTATTGGTCAGTTAATTCTGGCAAAAATATCATTTGATGACTAAAAGTAGTGAGTTCCATTTTCAAGGAAAGAGATTATTCTCTGGGCCTTAGCACAGGCATCTAATTCCACATCATCTCAAGGCCCAAGTTTTTAACACAAAAGACAAGTTTCAGCTGATAAGTTCAAAGCTTGCGATTCCTAGTCTGCAGAACCAATCCAAGAATTTATAGGCAAATGACTCATGAGAAACCAAATGACTGTGTGATGTCAGGTGGCAAGATTGGCACCATAATCATAAGGGGGATCTTATGAGAATGTCCTTAGTGAGCAACTCACTTCACCCCTGCACTCAGTTTTCCTCTATGTAAAGTGGAACACTGTGCTTCTTTCATTTGTTGAAGGTTATAAAGTTATGACCTAATTGTTAATAAGGCTTGTAATACTCAGGTTCATTAATGAGAATAATGTTCAGATCAAGCCAACAACTGATGTATCAGCACTCAGTATCGACTGGTTTAGAATTATGTGTTCGTGTTTGGTTCTGGCCCCGCATATTAAGGTGGACATTGATAAGTCGGATAAGATCTGGGGGAGGCACCAAAATGGTGAGGTGTCACATAAGTGATAGCTGAAGTAATCAGAAATATTTGCCTGGAGAAGTCCTGGGTGCTGTTTTCAGAAATAGGAAAGGTCGTCTGTGGCACATGGGTTGGACTTACTCCAGGGATCTTTGGAAGATGATGTGTAAATGAAATCTGCTCAGTTTCAGGTTTTTTTTAAAGATGTTAAAAAGATGTAAAATAAAAGATGTTAATTTATTTATTTTAGAGAGAGAGAGAGAGTGTGTGAGCAGGGGGAGGGACAGAGGGAGCGGGAAAGAGAGAATCTCAAGCAGATTCCCTGCTGAGCACGGAGCCCGATGCGGGGCTCGATCTCACGACCCCGAGATCAGGACCTGAGCTGAAATCAAAAGTCGGACCCTTAACCGAGTGAGCCACCCAGGTGCCCCTCAGTTTCAGCTCTGTGATAGAGTGTGTTTCCCAACACATAACATATCCTGTTTGAATAATGTTTCAGGTACTGTCCCCTCTAAGCTCCCCTACTTGGCTCCGAGCCATGTTATAGGTCCTGTTGTCTGTCTGTGTCTCTTGCTCTCTCTTTTATGCTTACACATTCCTCTACACTGTCCCGTGTGTGCCAGTCTACATTGCATTCTCTGAAATACAAACTTGTCCTAATGCTGATTATCATCATTGTTCTTGACAGTTACCCAGAGTCAACAAATAGATACCATGACCCCTCGCACCATGCCCCCCGCCAGGAACGAGCACTCTGAGCCAGAGGCACGTGAAGATGTCAGAAGAGCCGTTGAACTGGGCTTCTAAGATGATACTAATCCTTAACCTTATTAGCATTTACCATGTCCAGGCACTGTGCTGAATGTCCTGCATGTATTTACTCATTTGAGCTTCAAAATAATTGAAGAGATAGATAATTTCATTATCCTTCTGTTACAGACAAGGAAAGTAAGAGTCAGAGAGGTTAAATAACTTGTCTGAAAAAGACTCAGCAGTCTGGCAAATCTATAATAACCCCTGAATAAATCTAGAGTTTGTTGAAAGGACAAAGGTTGAGTGTGTGCATCAAAGATGACACAGGACCCAGTGGTGGGGCGGAGAGGGGACGGTTTGTGCTGGGAACAGTGGGCTCTGGAAAGGGATGAAAGGAAATGAGTAAAGGAGGAGCAGAAACAGATCCTGTGGTAGCAGAAAGGGTAACTTTGACAGATGGCTTGGGAGTCAAACTTTGTCTACTCTTTTTCCATTTTGTTAAAATTTGCTTTTTCCTTGTACTTCTGTCAGCATTTAAAATTATGCAGAATTGCTACATATACTCTTTCTTTACCTTAGCTGTGTAGACCCATCCCTGCTATGTTAAATTTGGGAACAACCTGCCCTGCATTGTTAAGTGATGTTTTTCTTTTCCTTTCTTTCTTTCTCTCTTCTTTCTTTTTCTTCTTTTTTTTTTTTTAAGATTTACTTATTTATGAGAGAGAGAGCACGAGTGGGCAGAGGGGCAGAGGGAGAGAATCCTCAAGCAGACACCCCACTGAGCATGGAGCCTGATGAGGGACTTAATCCCACAACCCATGAGATCATGACCTGAGCTGAAACCAAGAGTCAGATGCCTAACAGACTGAGCCACCCAGGTGTCCCTAAGTGAGGTTTTTCTAGATTTTTCTCACTCTAGTGGTCCACCTTAACAATGAGGCTCCAGTTCATTTCTAGACCAGTGTACATGGTTCCCTCTCTTTGTTCTGCCTAGAGATAGCTATACTGCTATGGGCAGGGGAAACACAAAGATGCTTTGGTCTGATCCCCCTTCTCTTTCTCCAATTATATAAAATCATATGCTTCCAAAGTTAGATAAATGTAAACGCCCAGCCTCAGGAGAGCAGGGCTAAGGACCAATATTTTGATGAAGGAATCTATAGTACTTCACCCCCTTTCATACAGATGGGGCTGATTTCTATTCCCCAAGCTTGTTAGAGGATATTTGAAGTAGAAGGCAGGAAGAGAGGCTGCTCACTTTGTGGTTTCATTTTTTGTGTTGGTGCAATAAAAAAAAAAAAAAAGGAAAACATATTTTTAATTTACTTATGCTGGATATTCTCCACTTGCCCTCTATTAATCTACTCTCCCCCTGTAGGAAGGCCTTCATGGACTGCTTTACCCAGGCTCCCCTGACTGTGGATTACAGATGGGTTTGGCCAATGGGAGAAACAGGCTGAAGAGTAGAGAGTAGGAGGAGAGATCTTCCGGGAAGGTGGATCCCTTGTTGCCTCCCTGAGGTTTGGCAACAGTTGTGCTTACTTCCCTACTTAAGGCTACAGCTCCAATTGGGTGATGGCTCCTCCCTTGTCCCTTCAGGCTGAGGAGTGGAAGAGCTTGTGAGGGACATCTCACCATCCCTTGCTGATTCCCTTAACTCTGCGCACCCCTCTGTATGTGTGCTGCTGAAGCGAGCACGTGCCCAGCCCTCTGTAAATATTCCTTTCATTCAACAGTCCACGAAAGAGATGGAGCACGCCATCTCTTTTTTCTGTTGGAAACTTTCCTGATTTGACTCGTGGCAGATTTTAAAAATGAAACACTTGGGTCATGGAATTAAACCACCCAAACTGGATTTTAATAGTACATTCATTTTATAGGGAATAAAAAAATATAATCCAAGAAAATTTACTTAACAATTAAAAGCATTGTAAAATCTACCCCCCAAAAAAGTAGTTTTCTGAAATAAAAATTAATGCCCAGTACATGTCCTTGGTCTCCTGTAGAGACTAGAGTTTTTGTGACTTGCCAAAATAATATTTATTTCCATAGTGTGCATTTATGGTAATAAAAATGCTTTGTGAATTAAAAAAATTATAATGCTGTTAGGTGATTGGAGGTATGTTATAAATGCATCCTCAGGGAGGAAATCCAATGAAGTTAAGTGTGTGATGGGGCAGAAGATCGTCATCAAATACTTAAGTTGCAACACCACCTGCATGAGCAGGCATTGTCCGCTCACACACAGAAACTTCTCATTTGCAGAGAAGACTGCTTCTCCATCTGTAAATGGCTCAAGTGGGGGCTCTTCCTAAATTCAGAGAACCATGAGTTTTGGCTAAATGAAATAAACAAACCTTTACATGAATGCCAGCTAATTGTCTTCCCCTGCCTTTCAATGCCATCAAATTTTAAACCTGAATATATTAGTTTTTTCTTGATTCCAATCAGAGCTGACATCACGTGAACATTCGAACAACCCTTTCAAAGTGCACTGGCATGAGCAGACAGGGATGCCAAAAATTTAACTGAATTACACCAAAGATGTAGTGATTCAGACTGGATTTTCCCAGCCTTGGCCAACATGGTGGTTTTGGGTTGGCACTGTTTCTAGAGCTTTGTTCTGGCTCTGGGTTGTCATGGGCCCAAACAACTTTGAGATTCAGGTCTTTTGGAGGCTTTCTATAGCATCTATCAGATCTTTGGAGATTCAAGACCACACTTCAGTACCAGAATTTCCCAGTTCCCTCTTGGATGACCTGAGGCCACAGGGAACTGGGAACAATTTGGCTCAGGGCCGACTACTCTGGCCCATCCAATTCCTGGACACCTAAATTTAGGGCTGGCATTTTGAGGTGAAAATCCACTTTTCATCCCACTGACTGTCGGGGACAATGAATAAAATTGGTATCTTCTTTTATCACAGCTCAGTTCTCTAATATACCAGGCTAAGCCCTTGCTTTTTATTTAATTTGAAAATGAGTCAGTAAGTATAAACAGGCATGTCTGATGTGATGAGATTTTTAGAAAGGAAATATTTACATATCTATTCTAAGTAAATTTTTTTGTTACCTTTAAATTGCCATTAGTAATAGGTGATTCACTATTACATAGGATTTTTACATTCAATTCCTTCTTTGTATATGCAGGTGAAACAATAGGATTTAGCCATTTAACACAATGCAAGGAGCAGGAGTACATTAAGAAACAAAGCTCTGGAAACCTACTAGTTCTTAAATAAGTGGTTTAAATTCTTATATATTGGGCCCCCAGAGTGAATCATTGTGTTCCTACTAGTGATACTATGTTCAAGTGTGCCTTTTCCTTTTTTAAAAGTTCTCAGGCATTATTCCAGAATTTTTGGGGAGTGGTGAGGTGGAGTAAAGGATTGTAGTTAACATTTTCATTTGGTGGAAAAAACAGTCATCTGATAAAAGAAATCAATCTTCCAGATTCAAAGTAACTTCAGAATTTTATGTTTAGGAATTACCCATGAGCGTAATTAATCCTATTTAGAACAATTTCTTAACTTTAGAATACTTGTGTGCAGGGAAGATTTATTTACCCGTCCAGATTTCAGTTAAGTTAAATTTTGCCTGATTTGTTTAAATTAGTAGAAAAGCAAACCACTTATTTATTCTTTTAAAAATAAGAGCTGATTTGACATAGATTGTGTCTGATGCTAGATTGGTTTGGAATCACTTTAAGTGATCACCTAGTTTGATAACTACTTATAGGAGATGGTTTTACATAAGCAATTCAATGAGACTTTGGAAAAAACTAACATCACTTTTTCTTTTTTTATAACAGCTATCCTGTAATAACACTCACTGCAAAATAAATAAATAAATAAAATGGTTCTACTATTCTGAAGATCATACTGTAAGGGGAAAAAAATCCTCTAATACCAAGTACTATACTGAATATTTTAATATCTAAATTATAATGCAACCACACTTTAAAAACCTGCCTGCCAAAATAAATATATTTTTTCTACTTTTATCTTATTAAAAATATTATATCTACTCTAGAAACTGTTACTTGGGGGAATTCATCAAATACTATTCCATTTTCAAATTTTTGTTTCATAGTTTATTTTCATAACATTTCAGATGAGTTTACGCAGTAACTAAGATGATCGAACGGTGCAAATTTGCTGAAACCCTGATGCTGGGTTTATACCATGCCAAACATCTAGATTTAGAAACATATTAAGACATGACTCACTGTTGCATGATTTCCTATATAGTATGAGTCAAACCATGTTTCCTGGATAAAAGTGTAGATGCATGAGTTTTGCTAAAACACAGTCATCTTATCAAGTAGATGTTAGTCACAGCCTCATCATGAGCAATAGAAGAGTTTCAGGGTTTATTGAGAATTGACCAGATTTTTCAGTTTTTAATTCTAATATTCAGCTTCAGACATAGCCACATTTCCCCTCCCTGGAAATAGAATGAAGAGTATTAATCAGAATTTGAAACTCTCTTAATAGCCTATTATTTCTTGTTGAGAGGAAAATTCCAAAAGTGTTCTTGATTACTCTTAGCACAATGGACATTATCAAATAAATAACCAAATACTTTGACACACAGCTTCTAGAGGACTAGTAAAAAGGTGACGTTAACCAGCTGAGCCTTCTTCACACATAATACCGTGGTGACCAGAGAGACCTCCCATATACACAAATAGGACGGTACAAAGTGCCTGTGATTTCCAAATTCATTGGCCAGACAAAGGGTTTGTTAAGCAACACAAGACACCAGTCTTAGTCGCTTCCAAGTACTGCCTTTGTAGAGGAGACACACGAAGTTTCATCTGGTCTGACTGCACACTGCGTGTTTATAACGACAGTAGCGTAGAAGATTAAAATAGAAAACACAGTAACTATTTAGGGTTTTAAACAAATTACAAAACCACATGCTTTCTCACTCAACAGGAAAGCTTAAATCAAAAGGCAACTGGATCCTCAAAGCAGCTGGTTTTTCCTCCAAAGCCCAACCTCATTGACCTGCTCATGGAGGGTAGGTCTTATAGATCCTTCTAACACCTTCCATGAAGTGCCTTGTCAGCACCTCTGTAGCCCCAATCTATCGCTGAGAGGTTTGTTCACTCTGTTTTATTAGGGTGGCGTTGTTGGATTTGTAAACTTACTTTTTTCATTTCTCCAAGCAGCCATTTCAAAATGATCTTCCAGATGCTGGCTAATGAAGCACTTCTTAACTATCGTCGACAAAGGTCAATCTACTTACTGGCATTGGACTGTAGAGAACAGGAAGTTGGTGTTGCATCTTGTGTTCTTAATGAAACCCGACAACAGAGGACTGAACGCATTAGTCTCAGAACAGGAGGCCTAAGGATGGCAAAGACCCAAGGGTCAATTATTGAATTGATTGATAAAAATCTAAGAGCTTGGAGGTCCCACTTGTTTTTTTGGGCGGTTTCATCCATATATGCAAAAATCTGTAAGAAGCAGAAAGGAAAAATGATATTAGTTTTATATTGTAGCAGTGGACAGGCTTGGAGCATGTGCAATTTCTTAAGAGCAAAATGGGGTTTTTTTGTTGAACCAGGGGTGTTGACAGATGGGTAGCAAAATCTCAGTCTTCTTCCATATGTTTATTCCTGACAAAAACTCTGAAATATAAGTATTGTCTCCTTTTGACAGACGAGGAAGTGAACTTCAGGAGAGGTAATAACAATATGTTACATTTACGTCCAAATATTTAATCTGATTTAATTATCACAGTTCAGTGAGAAAAGGTACCCAGAGCATGGGTTCTGGACATGGGACTGCCTGGGTTTCAATCCTGGCTCCATATATAGCTTTGGAACCACAGGAAAGAACACTAACCTCTTTGTGCCTCAGTTACTACATCTTTAAAATGGGTGATAATGATAGCAATACTACTTCTTAGGTTTGTTGGGAAGATGACAGGAAGTAGTATGTGTACGCTATTTAAAACAGTGCTTGCTCAGTAAGGACCCCACAATGTTGTCCATATCTCCAGATTACCAGTGAGGACACTGACATGAGAGAAGTTAGGTGACTTGCCCAAGTTCCCAGGCCACTTAGTTGGCAGACTCAGGACATAAATTACAACTTCCTTGACACTAGTTAGTAAAGGGCTCAACCATGGGCTACATTCAGATAGCCTATATTAAAACAAAGGCCTTTAGAACAATGTTCTAAATACTGGAAACGTGACATATTTTGCACACTGACTAATGTTTTCAAACAGGTATACCAGCTCTCATCTGATTCCTTATATATTTTGGGATCAATGCAACTTTTTGGTAAGATTGAAAGGAATAGAACAGGACATGCTTGATAACGATCAAACACTTCACATAGCTTACAGAAAAGAGGAAAACAAATGGAAAGAAATCACACCCAGTCTTTTTTTTAAAGATTTATTTGAGAGAGAAAGAGAGTGAACACAGGAGCGGGGGTCTGGGGAGAGGGAGAAGGAGAAGCAGACTCCCCACTGAGCAGGGAGCCTGCCTCGGGGCTGGATCCCAAGACCCTGGGATCATGACCAGAGCTGAAGGCAGATGCTTAACCGACTGAGCCACCCGGGCGCCCCTCATACCCAATCTTTGAAACCAATTCTTTATAATGTTCTAGGGACTTTCTTACCAGTGGGAGTGAGTTAGAGAGCTACAACTTCATTCCTCCACAGTCCTTTCCCAGAAAAAGGAATGGTTTATTTCCTTTTCCCCTGGTACTTATTCTGCAGGCATCTGGCAACTGGTTCTACAAAGCGAATTGCAGGGAAGGAGAAGAGTAGTCATCTTTGGGTTGCTTATGTTAGCATAAGAGTGGAAAGGTTTGGCAGCCACAGGTGTTTATGCCAAGAATCTTGGAATAGGGGATGGAGGAGAGACTTGGCGCATGAGCAAGGAAAAAGAAGTGATGGTGGATTTCCCTGATTTATACAGAGAAGAGGAAAGTTAGGTGGGAATATGCAATGGAGCAATCATTTTCTTGTCAGCCAAACTATTTTGGCTGAGAAATATACAGTGCTTATATGGTATGTCTAAGGAGCGATTTGGGAGTTTAGAAATTCAGGATAAGAGCGTACAAAAGTCTGATAGATTCAAGTATATTAGTTACTACACAAACAACTGACACTCTGTTGGACAAAAAGTCTGTAGCAGAGTTTATGATCGAGCTTCACCAAAGCATGCGATGACAGTGAATTGGGCAGCCATCCTGGGCGGTGTGGCGAGGGTTTAGTGCTCCGGCGTCACACATGGAGACGAGTCGGGTTTTCAGTGGCGAATGACCTGTACGGTATCATCGCTCCTGATCTCGTTAGAGTGACAGAGCAATGAGAAGTGAAAAATGGTTTTAGAGGATGAAGCAATTCTGTACTATTTGTTTCCTTTCCTTTTTGTCCACTATGCTAGGTAATTTTTAGAAATGCTTAAAATTTGCATCTCAGGAGGTGGCAAAGATTTTATAGAAGGCAATTTCTTCTTTTGACGCTGGGAAAAGTGACCCTTGAAGTTTCTGATGTAAGTTTTGTCTTTTCCGACCTCCCCATTTTTTCCCCCTTTGGTTCTTGCCTTTTGCCTAGAGTTCAGTTTTTGATATGGATACTTGGGTTTGTTTTTGATTGTGAAATACACACAGCATAAAATCTACCATTTTAACCATTTTCAAGTGTATCATCAGTGACATTAAGTACATATATATTGTTGTGCAACTGTATTGTCTATGTTTTTTGTTTTCTGTATATCAAGATGCTTTGACATCTTAAAAGCTTTCTGGCAGGGAAGAGACTGCCCCTCCCCAGGGCTACATTCTTAAGAACAGCCCAGGGCTCCCCTGAAGCAGTCCTTTGATATGCACAGTAATCAAGCCGGGGCCCCTCCATCTGGCCCTATATCCCAGGAGGCAATATTCCTCTGTAAAGGCCCAGGTTGTCCTCCTGCTTCTGTCCCTTCTGCCTCCGGACCCACACTACTGTTTTCCCTTGTGGCCCTGGTGTTGGCCCTGGTGTTGTGCACAGGACCTGTCAGTATGACAAACTTTATTTTCCTGAGCCTCTCCCGTGCTCCTCTGGTGGCCGCCCCTGACTGGCCATCAGGTAAAAACACAGACTACATCACCACCATCCTTCTCCAGAATCTTTTTTTCATCACCCCAAACTGAAACCCAATAACTCCACATTCCCCTCTCCTTCCAGCTGATCCTAGACTTTAATTAAAGGCTGACCCAATTGATAGGTCAGTTAATGAGTGATGTTTCAGTGAGATTCCGGAATTCAGCTTCGGAGGCTGATAGAACTTAAACACGTTTTTGCCTACACTACTAATCAATTTGCTATGAGAAAAATCTAAACGAGTTAGTTTTAAGTTCTTAGGATAGGCTCACTCTATAGGGCTTTGCTAAGAATATAGAGTTTGTTTTGATACCTACAAAGTGGTATGGATGAAAATCAGTGTTCTTTAGATTCAACTTCTATGATGATATAGAATCCTTTCAGCCTCCCGTGGAAAATTTCATCTTGGCTCCGGCCGGGGCACTGTTCTTCTGAGCTACTTCCCTACTGTTAATGCAACTCCATTGTGGTTTCAGAACGTTAGAGCAGATGAGAACTTTATTTGGTTGTTCATTGAAATCACCTGAGGATTGTTAAAACTACTCTGATGGCTTGCTCCCACCCCCAGAGACTCTGATATAATTAATCTGGGCTGTAACATGGGTATCAAGGGTTTTAAATCAACCTGGGTGATTCTAACCTGCAGCCAAGGTTGAGAACCTCTGTTTTAGAACCTTTATCCAACACCTGAAAGAGTTTAAAATTATTCATTTATCACACTTAAAAATAAAAGACCCACTTAGGCCTGGTCAAACAAATGACGTTGAGCTTCCAGAATCCAATTTCTGATCATTAATATGCAATCTGATTTTCCTTTGGAAGTTGAACCCTATACAGATAGCAGTTAATATTTACTGAAGACCTCTGTGTGTCAGGCATGGGGCTAAGCAATTTGTAGGCCTTATTCTGTTTAATCCTTACACCAACTTGCAAAATATTATTATTCCTATTTTAGCAAAGAGGAAATCAGGGCCTAGAAGATTAGTTACCATGCCCCAAATCACACTCCAGGTAAGTAGGGAAGCCACAGAACCACACTCCCAAGCAGTGGGACCAGAACTTGCCTTTTAGCCACCACACACTCTGCCAACTTCTACATAAAAAGCTTGTGATGCTGGGCACATGGGTGGCTCAGTCGGTTAAGCGTCTGCCTTCAGCTCCGGTCATGATCCCAGAGTCCTGGGATCATGCCCCTTGTCCAGGCTCGATGCTCAGTGGGGAGCCTGCTTCTCCCCCTCCCTCTGCTGCTCCCTTGCTTGTGCTCTCTCTCTCAAATAAATAAATAAAATCTTAAATAAAAAAAAAAGGCCTGTGATGTAAAGTCTCACGTGAAGTTCACCACTAACTGATATGGTTTCGTAAGAGCCTTGTTTGCAAAGGTGTCACAAAGGTTTGTGGGTATGACTGTTCTTGTTTATCGACTTAAAAACCATGGCTGTATCTACTTGTCTTTCTTTGGGGCTTTTCTTTCCTTCACACTTTTTTTTTGGTAATCTACATGATATGTCTGCATAGTGCTACATATGTATAATTTATATATATGTATAAATATATTGGATGTTTACTAAAAGATTTTATTAAAAAATTTTTTTCACTTGTATTTTTTATTTAAATTCAATTAATTAACATATAATATATTATAGCTTCAGAGGTAGAGGTCAGCGATTCATAAGTCTTAATCAAGAGTCGGATGCTCAATCGACTGAGCCACCCAGGCACCCCTCTTTCCTCCACACTTTGCGCAGTTAAATTGCAGGCAGAGATTATTATATGTTTACCTGCCTTGTGAAAGACATTTGGTGTCCTGGCTATGGCTTTATATAATCCATTCTTTTTTTTTTTTAAGATTTTATTTATTTATTTGACAGAGAGAGAGAGAGCACAAGCAGGGGGAGGAACAGAGGGAGAGGGAGAAGCAGGCTTCCTGCTGAGCAAGGAGTCCGATGCGGGGCTTGATCCCAGGATCCTGGGATCATGACCTGAGCCAAAGGCAGATGCTTAACCAACTGAGCCACCCAGGTGCCCCTATATAATCCCTTCTTTAAAAAACTTTTGGTGTCAGCTATACTTCAAAAAAAATTTTTTTTAAACAAAAAACTTTTGGGGGGACAGTATTTTCCAGGTATATGATGTTTTAAAGAAATCCCTTCCCCCAAATCCCAGGTGCTTTGTGGTGGAGGGAACAGGAGCCTCTGTCCCTTTGAGGAAAGACTGGGGCATAGATAGGGCTCCAGCACCAAAGAGTGTTCCCTGCATTGTGCTTCCAGTAATCCCAGGGCTGGACACAAAGAGAGTTAATGCTAAAGTTTAGAGCTCTGGGCTTGTATATTCCAGGCTCATGGCTCTTAATTCTTAAAAAAAAATGATGGGCACACTGGAACATCTACCCAGAACTCATATAAACACAAGATTTTGCAAATGATTTCAAAGTGATCCAGGTGCTATCCATGGAATTCAGGAAGAACCCTGGTCCACGGGAAGTTTTTGGCTTGCCCAAATGCACTTTCCCTATTCCTGGCCCTTCCCATCACCCATATGTCCTAACTGCAGAAGACTTCAGTCTAGTGTTCTGTTAGAGGGGGGCAATTTTAGGCAGCAAATTATTCTGAGAAGAATGAAGCTTGGTATATATTGGTCATATAAACTGAGGCACAGTGGATGTGAGATCAAGATAAGGATGGAGTTTGGTGGTCAGAAGCTACAAAATAGAGGACAGGAGAAGCGAATGGAAACCGAGCAGACCAAGTTGCAAATTAACTGGGTCTTAAACCTTAAGGTGGAAAGAAACTTGTCTTCCTAAACACCATGTTTCTGGAGATCAGTCCCTCACCATTTCTATCCTATCCTATTCCATTCCATTCCTTTAAAAAAAAAAAAGATTTTATTTATTTATGAGACAGAGAGAGAGCAAGCACGATCAGGGGAGGGGCAGAAGGAGGGGGACGCAGACTCCCTGCTGAGCAGGAAGCCTGATGCGAGACTCATCTTAGGACCCCAGATCATGACCTGAGCCCAAGGCAGACCCTTTATTTTTAACTTAATACTGTGACGGGCTCTTGACATGCCAAAGAAAGAAACACCATCCTTAAAAGCTGTTTTTCTTTATCACAACCACCATTTTATAATGGCAAAGGAAAAGGTGTCAAATGAAAACACTCATATAGAGGAACGTTCTCTTAAAAGGTCACGTGTCTTAAAATGATTTCACCAATCCCGAAGCATACCATTGGTGATGCAGAAATGATAAAAGGATTTCCCATAGTTCATGGATATAACTTAAAATATTACCAAGCAAATTCACTGTGGTTATGCATGAAGAGTTCTGAATTTCTCTTTTATCCCTACTAGAACTGTGGTATTTTCCATGTACATAATCAACAAATTTCATAAAAGTTTTACAACCCCCATTCATGTTACATTTTACATGAAGAGTTCCAGGAATGAACAGGAAACTCCAGCACTGTTTACTTGAGTTTGTTCTGTATTTTGAAGATCATATTTCCACTAATCAGGTTTGCCTAGAAATTACAGCCCTAAAGAATTTCTAAAGATGAAGACAGTTTTAGAATGAGGCAATGGTTCACTTTTGAAATTTTGGAACTGAATAAAATATTCTAATGGCAAGTAGAAAGCAGTTTAAAATGACCAGCAGCTGTCCACAGCTATCGGCAAAGTAGTGACCAAGTAACTTGACGTGGGTTGGAAATTAAAACACAAACAGTATCTGAGGCAAGAATGGAGGTCTGATATAATTTCTGTGTTCTGTTCCATTTCAGGAAAAAAGTTTCTATTTATCTCTGTGAAATGGTGGCAACAGCTGATCAACATAAGGAGGAATTCATTAATTTATACACTATCCCTTTAGTACATAAACAGTTTGGAATATGTTGTTGGTCCCATGCATGATTTCATATTGGGCAGCCAAATTAATGCCATTTCCTAACGACAACAGAGGTTTTTTGTTTTTTTTTTTAATCACATAAGAAATGTTTTATGTGCAACAACAGAAGATTTTATGTGAGGGGTAATCTGATTATTTCTTAATTTAGACCAGTATTTATATTAGCCAATCTCCTTAAATCTCAGTGTCAGCCTTTCAATTCATAGGACTGTGGAGAAGAAAGAAAGGAACCGCACACTTGGCCCCAGCTCAGGCCCCTTGATGGGCATGGAAAAAAAGGTCTTTGCCATTTTATTTTTAAAGTGAACAAGTTGGGGGGGGGCACCTGGGTGGCTCAGTCAGTTGAGTGTTGATTCTTGGTTTTGGCTCAGGTCATGATCATAGGGTTGTGGGATCGAGCCCCCCCACCCCACCCCGGTGCTTAACACCGAGTCCACTTGGGATTCTTTCCCCCTCTGCTCCTTCCTCCCCATCCCAACTGGGGTGTGAGTGCTCTCTCGCTCTCTCTCAAATAAATAAATTAATTAATTAAAAAAAATCTTTAAAAAAAAAGGCTAACAAGTTGGAATTGAGACAAAATGATCTAGATACTTATAACATCTTCACCATTCCTTTATGAATTTCACACGTTACCCCTGAAAGAAGTACTTTTTCTCTGATAGTACTGTGGTTGGGAGGATAGACTCTGTGCATTTTTAAACTGTCTGGCTTTGAATCCCAGCTCTAGCACTCACTAGCTGGGGGACCCAGGATGTTATTTGCCTCATCTGTAAAACAGAAACAATAATACTATCTATTTTGCAGGTTGTTGTGAAGATAATGGGTTAGTGTACGTAAAAATTAACAGTCAAAAAGTTAGCCATTTTGATGTTGACAATAATGATATTTGAAGGTTGAACTTGACTTCATTACAGGGTGCTGGGTATTTTACATTTCCATAGTTATCACTTCCAAACATTGGAAGTCCCAGTTAGGATGTGTGGAAGACTGGTGTTCTTGGAGGAAGCAGTAATTCTAACCTGCACCCTCCCCCCCTTGGGACAATGCTGACGTGAATGGTTCCAGGTTTCCTAAATTTCCCACTCCCCTCCTTCCCTCACTCCTGGATCACTGGAAAAGCCTGGTGCCCCACTGGGTACACAGCTGTGAAATCTCTTTACTGGGCCAGTGGTGTGGCCCACTTTTGAGGGAAATAGAAAGCAGCTCTGTTATCCTGAGGAAGAAACAGACAGAGATAGAGTAGATTGCTAGTACTTTCTGGGAACAAGGAAGTCAATTAGTTGGAATAGCTCATTAATAATCGCTTTACATTGATTACATTTTGAAGTGAAAATATTTTGGATATATTGGGTTAAATAAAATTACTGATTAATTTTTACCATTTCTTTTTACTTTTTGTTATTTGGCTAATAAAACATTTAAAATTCCGTATGTGGCTCAATGTACTTCTATTGGACTGCATATGTTCTGTTGGAGGAACAGGAGAATTTCTGAAGGCCACCACAGGTCTTTGCCTTGTCTAACGGTGTCCCAGTTAGGATGTGTGGAAATGATACCTGCCTTCTGTGGGAGATTGGTGAAGGCCATTTCTGACCACAGTTTTAGTGTGGGCCAAGTAGACGAAAAGGACATGAGGGGAAAGTGTCCCCCCTCCCAGGGCCCATGGCAAGCATTCTGAAATAGCAGAATGTATGCACCAGACAGTAGCTGCGACTTTGGAATCATCAGGTAAGCCCTCCACGAGACAACCAAAATCAGGATACTACAGCATTTCATAAGGTTTAAAGTGCTGTGCAAATGAAAGGTTCTAACAAGTATCAATAATCTATTGACAAAGTAAAATTAGTCAATGGTCAATGTAAATTTCCTTACTAAAAGTCAACTTGATACTCCCCATTCAAGGTACAGTTCAAATATCTATTTGGGGCCTCGTGAGTTACCAATTCTTCATCTGGATAACATGTCATGTTAGCCCCAAGGCAAGGATCAGTGTGTCTGGCTTTCTGATTATGTTTACCCTAGGTTTCCCCTACTCTTTGGGAATCTTGGCCATGAATCCATGCAGAAGCAAACCTGGATAATATTTGCTGATAGTGTCAATGCCACTATCATAAAGGGCCCTCATAATCTTCATCTGGTGTCCTCAAGCCATAAACAGGCAATCTAAATAAAAACACAGCTTCAAAGCAAACCTCCTACTCCCCTACTCTTTCTAACCAGACTTCTAGCTCCAAGCCCCTTCCATTTGGCAACTCTGGAGCTGCCCCTGGCTTAATAGTAAATAAAGGGGGGAAATAAATATTCATATAAATGTGTGTGTGTGTGTGTTTAGACAGGGAGACTTAAAAATCGACATATAGCAAGGATTGAGTTCTCATGATAAAAGGCAAATTGACTTGAAAACAGGGGAACCTGTTGAAAATCACTGCCTTTATGTTTTATAATATATTTATGCAATGGGTTAGTCATGATCAAAGGAGAGACCTTTTCCTCCTGTTGTCTTCCTCTAAAGGATTTAGGGAATAATAATCCTGTTCACAAGCATGTGGTCCCCTCAGAGCCCATTCCCAAGCTATTTAAGTGGCTGGGGATAGGGGCTATTTTTAATTATACACTCAAGAATCACAGATGAGACTCCAAGAACTGACCTCCCAATTCTCACCAGGCCAAGACCGGCACTGCCCAACTCAGAAAGGGTTTATGGCCTCTAAGTTGGATTCTAAGTCGTTTAGTGGAACTGGAAATGCTTTTTCTCTCATAGATACGTGTTCTGCATCTTTGTCCCGACCCAAAAAAGTTGATTTAACTCCTAACATGACATCAAAAGTTTCTACTAGTAACGCAAAAGAAAGGCGTAGAAGCCATGCCGGTTTCTACATCACAGCCTTTCTGCTGTACAAACGCCCTGGTTCAGGGTGGAATGGAAGAGGCAGGGTCCTGCAGTGCTACCTCAGTTCATAAGGGGGTACCTTCCTGTCACTTATGGATTCAGACCAGCTTCCGCCCTGACGGAGAATGGGGTAGGAGTGTGAGGACAATGGGGACCAGGGAGAAGAGAACATAGCCATGAATCAGTTCACGTAGGAGGACAGGTGTCCTTCCCCACCCCGGAGGAGGAGCATATGAAGATAATCCACAGCAGTGATGGAGGTGGGAAGTAAGATAAAGTTACTGCTTTAGTTTCTACAGCTCAGACCTGCTAATGGTAGGCACTGTCTAGCTCTTTCTTTTCTCCAAGACTGTGGCAGGCGGGAGTCACTGCCGACTGCTTACTCCCTGTAGGGTCAGTCTTGTTCTTTTGAAGAGTGGGAAGAGGGGTCGGGCGCCTGGGTGGCTCAGTTGGTTAAGCGACTGCCTTCGGCTCAGGTCATGATCCTGGAGTCCCTGGATCGAGTCCCGCATCGGGCTCCCTGCTCGGCAGGGAGTCTGCTTCTCCCTCTGACCCTCCCCCCTCTCATGTGCTCTCTCTCATTCTCTCTCTCTCAAATAAATAAATAAAATCTTTAAAAAAAAAAA
>NC_138377.1:42012116-42053221 GCF_054177405.1 Leptonychotes weddellii
CAGCTGGACGTGCCTAACTCCCATCCCTGAGATGGACCAGCCATTCCTGTGTGTAGCTTTGTGCTCAGCAAATGCATGACTATAAGCTGAAGAACAACTGTAGATATTTCTGATAGTGATATGAAGAGGGTATTTTGTAAGAAGATACAAATGCCTCCTTTAGAGGGATTGCAAAAGTTTAGCAAGAGGTTTCCCCAAGCAACCATCTTTCCCTTTAATTATCATTATGGACATAATATAATGTCCACTTTTTTTTTTCATGGCCACAAAGAGTTACGCTCCTAATATGTAAATTGGGAAACTTGTAAAGTCTGTGTTTGTTGAACTTTTAGGGCAAGTAATGAATGCTCTGAGCTTACCAACAGGGATGCTTCTCACTTGGGACCATTCTAAATGGCAGCTAGAATGCTGGGTGTCGGGTACCACATTTTGTGTTGGGAGAAACAGAAGGCAAAGCATGGAGAACTCGCACCAGTGAATGGGGAATACCTAGAGGCGAACTGCAGCTCGGGAAAGTCAGGTTGTAGCTGATACCCATCCACAGGTGGAAGGGGCTGCCTCCTCCTCAGGCACGAAGCCAGGCTGGCAGAGGCGGACAGGGACATATCCCCCCTTGTAACTCTAGGCTGGGGGTCTGGGCCGGCTTAGCGGAGGGCCAAGGATCCCTTTCAGGGGGACTGTGTTAGGTGTGAGAAAACACTGGCATAGAGCTGCTGAAGGCCAGAGTTAGGGGAGGAAGGAAGTGGGGTGAAGGTGAGCAGCGAGAAGAGAAGGCTCTAGACCTCAAGAATCAGAACTTATTTTTAGAAGTTGCAAAGGCATGGCCGTGGACAGTGTGGGAGCGAGAGGGGAGAGAGTGAGAAGGCTGCTCAGAGCTGGGCTGTGGAACGAAGTGAGTTAACTCACCGTGAAAGGCAAGGAGCAGACCGCAAAGGTGATGGTCATAATAGCCAGGAGAATGAGGTGGTCCGTCTCCTCCGCCATGGACACCCTTTCCCCTCTCCTGCGGGTCCCAGGGCCATGCCGGCAGCTGCCCAAGTTGGGTCCGCAGCGACTTCTCCTGCTCCGACGGTGCATGCGGATGAGGTTGAGGATGACACTGAAGTTGCAGGCGAGCACCGCGACGATGAGGAGCAGTAGCACGGTGGCGTACAGCTGCAGGTACGTGGTGTCCTCGGGCTGGATGAAGCACCACGTCCCGGGGCAGTACTGGACGTACTGCTTGGAGTCCAGCAACGGCAGGGAGCAAAAGAGCAGAGAGACCGTGTAGATGGCGGGCAGCACGGCCAGGCCGCCTCGGCGCGTGACCCAGCGCTGGTAGAAGTAGGGGTGCCCGATGGCTAGGTAGCGCTCCAGGGCCATGGCGAAGAGCATGAGCATCGTGGCCAGGCTGAAGAAGGTCATGGCGAAGGCGAAGTAGGTGCACGCGCGGCGCTTAGGCGCCAGTGCCACCAGGGTCTGGTTCCGAGCGTAGGAAGCCAGCACCACCGGGCTGATGAGGCAGGTCCCAAGCAGGTCGGTGAACACCAGCTTTGTCACCAGCACGTGGAACAGGGAGATAGAGTTGCCGCGTCCTGCGCTGCGTCCCGCGTCCCCCTGCCAGCGGCGCGCCAGCAGCGCCAGCGCGATGAGGTTCCCCAGCACCCCGGCCGAGAACATCACCGAGCTGATGGCCGGGCTTTCGCCGGAGCGGAGCCACTCCAGAGACCTGCAGTCTTTCGGCAAGGAGTCATTGGAGATATTGCCCATGGCGGAGTGCCGGGAGGAGAGATGCGCCCTCCTCTCCCGGCTCGTACCTGGGAGGACGAGGGTCTGAGAGCAGGAGTGCTCCGAGAAGCTGAAGGAAAGGGGGAGGGACCCAAGTCCAGAGCCCCCTTCCGGCCCCCAGCGCGCCCAGGGAAGGCTCGGCCCCAGGGCTCGCGTTGCTCTCGGAGAGGCCACCGCTAGGCTGCAGCATCCGGGCGGCGCTCGAGGCTCCTTTGCCGAGCCGCGCCCACCTCAGCCGGGAGCCCGCACCCAGGGGCAGCCGCCACCGCTTCCGCACCCTCCTGGGGACGGACTCAGACGCGGGGACGGACTCAGACGCGGGGTCACGGCGCCTGGGGCTAGCGCCCGCCAGCTACCCAAGGGCTGGAACGCGCGCCACACCCCGTGGGGGCACTGCGAGTCCCTCAGCCGGGACGGGGAGAAGAGAGGGCCGGAACGCCCGCCCCGCGCGGCGCTGGGCGGGGGCGCGGTGCCCCCCGTTCCGTTCCCTCGGGGTTGGGTGCTGGAAGCCGCACGGCCGCTGACCTTGGCTAGGAAGCGTTTAGCCCCAGCAGAGGGCCGGGAGGGAGTGCGGGGCACTTGTGCGGTGTGCGCAGAATTCACCCAAGGCAACAACGGGAAAGCAAAGTGACTCACCGAACAATAGAGAAGGTAGAAGGACCCAGTCCCGGGAGATGTGTGTAAGAAGGGAACAACAGGCACCAAAGACCTCTTGCAGTAGAACCAATATCTTCTTTTTCTTTTTCTTTTGACATTCTCAGGAAGATAAACTAAGAAGGCGGGACCAGAATTAGGAGGAAGTGAAAAGCTCGCCTGGTTGTCCAAGGAACCAAACCCTGCGCACCGCTGAGCTATCTGTTGCGCTGTTGGCTTTGATTCAGTTGCCAGCATTTCGCCTTTTCCTATGTCAACACCCTAACGGATCCCCACTTGTTTAAGTAAGCAAGAAAAGAAAGAAAAGAAAAGAAAAAGAAAGAAATGTTCCTTGTGTATAGAACTGTGTTTGTGAACACAGCTTGAAATCATTGCACATTGTTCTCTAGTCAAGCACAGCCTTGAAAGAAAATCTTGTTCAGGATTAATTTCTTCACGATAACCGTGCAGAGCACATCTGGAAAGACCCATTCCTGGTAAAGCTTTTTAGTAAGTGGCCAGTTTTAGAAACTAGAGCTGACAAAAGTAGACAACACTTCTGTGTTGTCACAATTGCAGACTCCTGAAAATGGGCTGGTGTTTAAAACTGTTTAAACAAGGGCGCCTGGGTGGCTCAGTTGGTTAAGCGACTGCCTTCGGCTCAGGTCATGATCCTGGAGTCCCTGGATCGAGTCTCGCATCCGGCTCCCTGCTTAGCAGGGAGTCTGCTTCTCCCTCTGACCCTCCCCTCTCTCATGTGCTCTCTCTCATTCTCTCTCTCTCAAATAAATAAATAAAATCTTAAAAAAATAAATAAATAAATAAAACTGTTTAAACAAATAAAATCCAGTTTGACAGACAAAAGGGGGTAACTATATTCTGTAAGGAAGGTCACATTCACTTGGGGAAGGAGGAAGGACTGGGAGACGGAAGGATCTGCATAGGGAACAGGCAAGGGGTAAAAGTCATCATGGTGGAATAAAGAAAAAATTACCTGCCGACGAACACATCTTCCCACAGCCTGCTTGCTCTCCATGAATATTTTAGCTCACCTTGATAATTCTGGCCTTGGGATTGGAATGGAGATGGGGCTCCCAACAGGGCAAGTTCAAATGGAGTCTATTTTTCTCAAATAAGAAGTTCAGCAGTCACAGGCAGGTGAGCCTCCCCGGACCCAGTCTCTTTGTGTTCTACAGCCCTTCATTCCTAGCATGCTGGTTTTCTGTCTACATGTTTTTCCCCCATATAGTCACCAGCCGCTGCCTATATCAGTCAGGATGCAACCAGAGAAACAGAACCACTGTAAGTGATGAAGAATGAGAGATTTATTATTAGGCACTAAACCTGCGCTGTTCAGTACGGTAGCCACTAGCCACATGTGGCAATTTAAAGTTAAGTGAGTTAAAATTAACTAAGTAAAAATGTAGTTTCTCATTTGCACTAGGTACATTTCAAGTGCTCAGTAGCCACAGGCATGTGATTAGTGACTATCATATTGGGCAGCTCATATACAAAACACTTCGATCATCACAGAAGTCCTATTGGAGAGTGATGCATTAGACCCTACGCAATTGTGGGAGCTCCTGGAGAAGTCCATGCAAAGCTGTTTGCTGTCTTTGGTTCTAGTGTTGATTGAACCTGAAGTCACCATAGGTCAGACAGAGTGGTGGTCGGGGTAGAAAGCTGGTTGTGGATAAAAGCAAGTACAGGCTTGGAGCCTACAGGGATAAACTGGAATTCACAAACAGCTAGAATCTTCAAAGACAAGCTGAACTTGTGTGTGTCTCTCACCACCTCTGACCTTGATAATGCAGGTATACTGTGGGAGAAGCTGGCATCCTGCATGGGGCTGCACATGCACTTGGCTTAGGATGCAGAGAAGCTGAAGGAGGAGATCTGATGGCAGCTGGAGTCTGCGTGCTGCCTCATACCTGCAAGGTGAGCCGGCAGATCAGGGACAATGTACTGGAGTTATCACCGTGCCTGGAGCCCTGCCTTGTCCTTCAGAGCATGAAAACCATAGGTGCTGCTTCACTGCTGTCTTCTCAATCTCACGCAACACTTGTCTTGTGGCTAATGCTAACCTTGAAACCATGCAGGATTCTGAGGAACAGATCCTGCTCAGCTGAGTCAACTCAGTATAAAGCTACCACACTGCCCCACAGGTCCAGGCATTAAGTCTGCACTGAAAGCAGATGGTGAGAAAGAGGCAGCCTCTGTGAGCTTGCTCTCTCTCGTGCCTGTTTCTTTCTTCAGAAAAGCTCATTTTCCAGAAGTACCCCGATAGCCTTCCCTTCATATCTCATTAGCCAGAATTAGGGTAAAATGGCCACTCCTTAGCTCCAAAGGAGGCTGAGAAAGAGGGGGTACTGAACATTTCCGGCTTCTTCCAGAGTAGAGGCAGGCAGGGGAGAAGGGGCTCGGAATGGCATTGGGTTGGTCAGCCGAAAGTGTCTGCTGCAGATCTGCACAGTGGGTTCACCACTCTCCCCTTCTTACAGCCAGGAAGGAAGTGCAAGAACACCCATTCCGAGTCCTTCGTTTGCAGTTGAAGAAACTGACGCACAGAAAAGTTGAGTATCTTACCCAAGGATATACAAAGTTAGTGCAAAGCTAGGAGTATGGAAGCCAGACCGTCTCATTTACATTACAGATCTCTGCATATTGCACACACTGTCCATTTAAAGCCAGAAAGGAGCCCTTGGCACAATACCCATCCTCAATCCTGCATTAGAGCTCACTGGCAAATCACTCAACACAATTTAGATGTTACTTTTTGCCTAACATATTGATAAAGTTTGAAAAGATTACACATATCCAGGATGACCAAACAGAGAGAGAAAGGGGCTTGTTGTTGGTGGAAGTGTGAGTGTGGGTAGAACCTTTCTGGTGAGAATGGTTTATTAATTATCACAAACTTTGAATATGCTCCAGCACAGAAATAATGTTATAGAAATGTACTGCCTCAAGGAGACATAATCTAACAAATACACAAAGTTGTCACACACACACACACACAGCAGGAAGAATGTTCATTATTTCAAGAATCTAGAACTAAATGTCCTTCCATAGAGGACTGGTTTAATAAATTTTGGTGTACCCATGCGAGAGAATATATAGTCATTAAAAAGGATGACGTATATCTATATCTCTTGATAATGATCTTTACCACATAGTGAGTTAAAAGCATGTATATTATTTCATTCATATAAAATTATATGCATAAATATTTGCATAGAGCAGCATCTAGAAGGATGTTCAGCAAAATGTTAGTAGTAATTTCTCTGGGTAGGACTTTCTTCTTTAGGCCTGTCTGTTTGGGCCAATTTTTCTATAAATATCTATTACCTTCATTTTAGGAAATTCAAGGAAGCTGCTTTTTGTTTAGAAAAAATTAATCATTGGAGGAGAATGTCTTTTCTACTTGACAGAAAGCAGCAAGTTAGATGCTAATGTTTTAAATCCTCTTCCAGTTCTACTGTTTAACAAGTAGGCAGATCTTGCCAGTTATTTGAGACTGAAGAAGATTAGAGATATATCCTTATATTTTTCATAAGGGTTTTGCAACTGTTATTCTTATTTGAAGATTGGAAATCATCACATATTTTGCACCATTTCTAACGAGATGTTGTCCTGCCCTACTTCAAGTGACTGCTCTGACATTAGATTTTTGTCATCCCTTAACCCAATTCTGATACTACCATTGCCAGGAAGTCCCTCTTTCATAAAGGTGGGAACAGAAGTAAAAAAAAACCCCAAAAACCCCAACCCAAATGCAGTCAATAAAAGTCAATTTTGAGACAGGTTAAAAAAAAAATAAGGGTAATTGTGAGTGGGTAGATACAGAATCTTAGTATAGAAATAGAAACTATAAAAAAGAACTGAATGGAAATTCTAGAACTAAAATTTACAGCAGCTTGGAGTTGGCAGAAGAAAGAGTGAGCTTAAGGACTAATCACATCTGGTCACCTTTCTTTCCTTGTCATCATTACTTTTGTGCTCATTGGAAATAGTCTCACTCTTCCCATAACATGTGAGGCTTGCCCTGTTTTTATCCATGAAGTGAAGCATGGGTTTTCTGTTCTCTCAGATCCCTCAAACCTCTCTGAGATATGTGGTGCAGAGCCACATTATCTAGGAAATGCCTGTGTTAACATTTAAGCTCTCTTGTTCTCTTGAACTTCACCATCCCTCCTTCGCAGCCTGTGGACCCGGTGGGGGAAGAAGTGGGACAACTTTGCTCTTCCTCGTCTCTTCGGACCTAGGTCTCCTCTATGCCTAGTCTTTCAAAAGTCCTATGCCAAACATTGACACCTGTGTTCTGTTAAATTGTCCTTTTCCTGAGGCAGTCAATACCACACCCCAGCTGCTGCTAAAACTAGGTAAAGGGCTGGACTATCAGCAAGTACTGGGCAACAAAATACATAGGTTAATATGTCAAATTATAACATTTGCCTTCACGTAGGTGTGTGTATATCCAAGGCTTGGTGGACTTATTACAACCTCATACAAAATCATAGGATTGTTTGAGAAACAATTTGATAAAGTCTTTGTAAGACCTGAGTCAATAAAAAGTGCTTTACAAATGGACGTAGTACAATAGTTTTCTTGTCCTTAGATGGGAAATGTCAGAACCGCTTACTAGCACCAGGAGTTAGATAAAATGAGTTACTCCAATAATGCCAGGAAGGCAAATGGCCTATGATTCTAATTTCCTTTTTAAGATTGATAGAGAACAAAGAATCCAATATAGTCATGAAAATTCTCTTTACTTAGAAAGGTTTGCTTCCAAGGACAAAACCAAATACAGGACAGAAAAGCACATATAACAGAAAAATCAGGCTATATTTATTCAATTTGTTTGTATAAAGTAACAACTCATCACAAAGATTTTGGAAAAATTAGAAGGAAGGAAAAAGTCACCCACAACCCTTGATGTGTTTGTTTCAATTTTTCTTCAATGCACTTTTTTTTTCTTTTCACAGCTGTGATAATATTATATGTAAATTTTTCTATACTGTTTTTTAAAAAACTTAAAAGCATGTTGACTAGCTTATATTGCAATATGCATTAAAGGCCTTAAAAATGTTCATGCTCTGAGATCCAGAAATTGTACTTCTAGAAATCTATAGTCCATTTATTTATTCACTCAACAACAATTTATTAAGGCATGTATTTACTGAGGCAGCAGAGTATAGTTTGAAGAGCAAGGGTTCTAGAGTCAGATTGCTTTGGGTTTTTTTTAAGTTTTTATTTAAATTCCAGGTAGTTAACATACAGTGTTATATTAGATTCAGGTGCAATATAGTGATTCAACACTTCCATACATCACCTGGTGCTCATTACAGCAAGTGCCCTCCTTAAGGCCCATCACCTCTTTCACCGACCCCCCCCCACAATGTAACCATCAGTTTGTTCTCTATAGTTAAGGGTCTGTTTCTTGGTTTGTCTCTCTTTATCCCCTCTTTGCTTGTTCGTTTTGTTTCTTGAATTCCACATATGCATGAAATCATATGGTATCTGTCTTTCTCTGTCTGAGCTATTTCACTTAGCATTATACTGTCTAGATCCATCCATGTCATCATTGCAAATGGCAAGATTTCATTCTTTTTTAAAAAATTGCATTCTTTTTTATGGCTGAATAATATTCTATTGTGTGTATGTGTGTGTGTGTGTACCACCTCTTCTATATCCGTTCATCAATCGATGGATATTTGGGCTCTTTCCATAGTTTGGCTATTGTAGATAATGCTTCTACGAACATCAGGTGCATGTATCCCTTTGAATTAGTATTTTTGTATTTTTTAGATAAGTACCTAGTAGTGCAATTGCTGGTTCACAGGGTAGTTTTAACTTTTTTGAGGAACATCCATACTGTTTTCCCCAGAGTGGCTGCACCAGTTTGCATTCCCACCAACAGTGCAAGAGGGTTCCCCTTTCTCTGCATCCTCACCAACACCTGTTGTTTCCTGTGTTGTTAATTTTAGCCATTCTGACAGGTATGAAGTGGTATCTCATCGTGGTTTTGATTTGCATTTCCCTGATAATGAGTGATGTTGAGCATCTTTTCATGTGTCTGTTGGCAATCTGTATGTCTTCTTTAGAAAAATGTCTATTCATGTCATCCACCCATTTCTTAACTAGACTGTTTATTTTTTGGGTGTTGAATTTGTTAAGTTCTTTATAGATTCTGGATACTAATCCTTTATCAGATATGTCATTTGTAAATATATTCTCCCATTCCCTAGGCTGCCTTAGTTTTGTTGATTGTTTCCCTCACTGTGCAAAAGCTTTTTATTTTGATGAAGTCCCAATAGTTCATTTTTGCTTTTCTCTCCCTTGCCTCCGGCAATGTTTCTAGTAAGAAGTTGCTGCAGCTGAGATCAAAGAAGTTAGAGCCTGTGTTCGAACTCCTCTAGGATTTTGATGGTTTCCTGTCTCATGTTTAGGTCTTTCATCCATTTTGAATTTATTTTTGTATATGGTATAAGAAAGTGGTCCAGTTTCATTCTTCTGCATGTTGCTGTCCAGTTTTCCCAACACCATTTGTTGAAGAGACTAGTTTTTTTTTCCCCCATTGGATATTCTTCCCTGCTTTGTTGAAGATTAGTTGACAGTATAGTTGTGGGTTCATTTCTGGGTTCTGTATTCTGTTCCATTGATCCATGGGTCTGTTTTTGTGCCAGTACCATGCTGTCTTGATGACAACAGCTTTGTAATATAGCTTGACATCTGGAATTATGAGGCCTCCAGCTTTGCTCTTCTTTTTCAGGAATACTCTGGCTATTTGGGGTCTTCTGTGGTTCCATACAGATTTTAGGTTTGTTTGTTCTACCTCTGTGAAAAATGCTGGCAGTACTTTGATAGGGATTGCATTAAATGTGTAGATTGCTTTGGGTAGTATAGACATTTTAACAATATTTGTTCTTCAAATCCATGAGCATGGGATGTTTTACCATTTCTTTGTGTCCTCTTCAATTTCCTTCATAAGTGTTCTATAGTTTTCAGAGTACAGATCTTTTACCTCTTTGGTTAGGTTTATTCCTAGGTATCTTACAGTTTTTGGTGAAATTGTAAATGGGATCAATTCCTTGATTTCTTTTTCTGTTGCTTCATTAGTGGTGTATAGAAATGCAACATATTTCTGTACATTGATTTTATATCCTGCAACTTTGCTGAATTCATATATTAGTCCTAGCAATTTTTTGGTGGAGTCTTTCGGGTTTTCTACGTAGAGTATCATGTCATCTGCAAATAATGAAAGTTTGACTTCTTCCTCGCCAGTTTGGATGCCTTTTATTTCTTTTTGTTTTCTAATTGCTGAGGGAAGACTGCCAGTATTATGTTAAATAGTAATAATGACAGTGGACATCCCTGTCTTGTTCCTGACCATAGAGGAAAAGCTCTCAGTTTTTCCTCATTGAGGATGATATTAGCTGTGGGTCTTTTGTATATGGCCTTTATGATATTGCGGTATGTCCTATCTATTCCTACTTTGTTGAGGTTTTTTTGTTTTCGTTTTTTTGTAATCAAGAAGGGATGGTGTATTTTGTCAAGTGCTTTTTCTGCATCTATTGAATGGATCATAAAGTTATTATCCTTTCTTTTACTGATGTGATGTATCATGTTGATTGATTTGTGAATATTGAACTACCCCTGCAGTCCAGGAGTAAAACCCACTTGATCATGATGAGTAATTCTTTTAATGTACTGCTGGATTCAATTTGCTAGTATCTTTTGTGAATTTTTACATTTGTGTTCATCAGAGATATTGGCCTATAACTCTCCTTTTTAGTGGGGTGTTTGTCTGGTTTTGGAATCAAAGTAATGCTAGCCTCACAGAAGGAGTTTGCAAATTTTCCTCCCATTTCTATTTTTTGGAACAATTTGAGATGAATAGGTATTAACTCTTCTTTAAATGTCTGATAGAATTCCCCTGGGAAGCCATCTGGCTCTGGACTTTTGTTTGTTGGGAGATTTTTGATTACTGACTGAACTTCTTTGCTGGTTATGGGTCTGCTCAAATTTTCTATTTCTTCCTGTTTCAGTTTTGGTAGTTTGTATGATTCTATGAATCTGTCCATTTCTTCCAGATTGCCCAACTTGTTGGCATATATTTCTTCATAATATTCTCTTATGATTATTTGTAATTTTCTGTGGTGTTGGTTATGATCTCTCCTCTTTCATTCATGATTTTATTTATTTTGGTCCTTTCACTTTTCTTTGTGATAAGTCTGGCTAGGGGTTTATCAATTTTATTAATTCTTTCAAAGAACCAGCTCTTCATTTCCTTAATCTGTTCTGGTTTTTTTGTTTACTTGTTTATTTGTTCCTATATCATTTATTTCTGCTCTAATCTTTATTATTTTCCTTCTTCTGCTGGCTTCAGGCTTCATTTGCTGTTCCTTTTCTAGCTCCTTTAGGTGTAAGGTTAGGTTTTGTATTTGAGACTTTTCTTGCTTCTTGAGTTAGGCCTGTTTTGCAATATATTTCCCTTTTAGGACTGCCTTTGCTGCATCCCAAAGGTTTTGGACCATTGTGTTTTCATTTTACTTGCTTCCATGTACTTCTTTAATTTTTTAATTTCCTGATTAACCTATTCATTCTTTAGTAGGATGTTTTTTAACCTCCATGTATTTGAGGTCTTTCCACATTTTTTCTTGTGGTTGACTTCAAGTTTCATAGCCTTGTGGTCTGAAAATATGCATGGTATGATCTCAATCTTTTTGTTCTTGTTGATGCCTGATTTGTTACCTAATACGTGATCTATTCTGGAGAATATCCCATGTGCACTCGAAAAGAATGTGTATTCTGCTGCTTTAGGATGAAGTGTTTGGAATATATCTGTTAAGTACATCTGGGTCAGTGTATCATTCAAAGGCATTGTTGTTTCCTTGTTGATTTTCTACTTAGATGATCTGTCCATTGCTGTAAGTGGGGTGTTAAAGTCCCCTACTATGATTGTATTATTATCAATGAGTTTCTTTATGTTTGTTATTGTTTTATATATTTGGGTGCTCCCAAGTTGGGGGCATAAATATTTACAATTGTTAGATCTTCTTGATGGATAGACTCCTTTATTATGATATAATGCCCTTTCTCATCTCTTGTTACAGTCCTTGTTTTAAAATCTAGTTTGTCTGATATAAGTATGGCTACTCTGGATTTCTTTTGACATCCCTTAGCATGATAGATGGCTCTCCATCCCTTCACTTTCACTCTGCAGTTGTCTTTAAGTCTAAAATGAATCCCTTGTAAGCAGCATATAGATGGGTCTGGTTTTTTTTTAAAATCCAATCTGATATCTATATATTTTTTTTAATGAAAATGTTTCATTTTTAAGGAAAGTATACATTTCTTTTTTTAAAGATTTATTTTATTATTTATTTATTTATTTATTTAAGAGTGTGTGTGTGAGAGAGAGCGAGCAGGGGGAGGGACAGGGGGGAGGGAGAGAGATAAGCAGCTGCCACACTGAGTGCAGAGCCCAATTGGGGGGGCTTGATCCCATGACCCTGAGATCAAAACCTGAGCCAAAACCAAGATTTGGATGCTCAACCAACTGAGTCACCCAGGTGCCCCATCCTATGTCTTTTGATTGGACCATTTAGTCCATTTACACTCAGGGTGATTATTGATAGATATGAATTTAGTGCCACTGTGTTACCTATAAAGTTGGTGGTTCTGGTGATGTTCTCTGTTCCTTTCTAGTCTTTGTTGCTTTTGGTCTTTTTTCCCCCATTCAAAGAGTCTCCTTTAATATTTCTTGCCGGGTTGGTTTAGTTTTTATTTGTCTGGGAAACTCTTTATCTCTCCTTTTATTCTGAATGACAGCCTTGTTGGATAAAGTATTCTTGGGTGTATATTTTTGCCATTCAGCACTTTGAATATATCCTAACATTCTCTTCTGGCCTGCCAAGTTTCTGTGGACAGATCTGCTGCAAACCTGATCTGTCTTCCCTTGTAGGTTAAGGACATTTTTTCCCCCTTGCTGCTCTCAGGATTCTTTCCTTGTTTGTGTAGTTTGTGAATTTGACTATGATATGTCTTGGTGATCACCAGCTTTTGTTGAATTTAATGGGAGGTCTCTGTGCTTCTTGGAGTTCGAGGTCTGTGTCCTTCCCCAGATTAGGGAAGTTTTCAGCTATAATTTGCTCAAACAAACCTTCTGCCCCCTTTTCTCTCTCTTCATCTTCTGGGACTCCTAGGATATGAATGTTATTACATTTTAAGAAGTTGCCAAGTTCCCTAAGTCTACCTTTGTGATCCAATATCTTTCTTTCCCTCCTCTTTTTAGCTTCATTATTCTCCATAATTTTAATTTTCTATATCACTGATTTGTTCTTCTTTATCCATCCTCATTGTTATGGCATCCATTCAGATTTGCATCTTGGTTATAGCATTTTTAATTTCAGCCTGACTAGATTTTAGTTCTTCTTTATCTGCAGTACAGTATTCTCTAATATCTTCTATGCTTTTTTTCAAGCCCACTAGTATCCTTATAATTGTTGTTTTAAATTCTAGGTCAGACATCTTACTTAAATCTGTATTGGTTAAATCCCTGACCATTACTTCTACTTCTTAGTCTTTCTTTTGGGGTGAATTCCTTCATCTTATTATTTTGTCCAAGAAAAAAAAAAAGCGGCTAGACCCTAAGTGTGTTGGTCTCCTTGTTAAAAGAAGCTAGACCCAAAAAATAAAAGTAAAAAAATATATATATTAAAAAAATAAAAATAAAACTTAAAAAGTTAAAAAATAAAAATAAAATGGAAGCTAGATCCTATTTCCCCTAGAGCTGAAGCTTTGCAGCACTCTGAGATCAGTAGACTTGGTCCAAGCAAGGGGCTTGGTATAAGTGGCTCTGGTCTCCACGTGGTGGTGCTGTTTAGCTCACTGAAGTAGGTCAGACTGATGGGCAGGGGGTAAAATGGTGTGGCTCCACCTTCTAGGCCTGGAGAGGAGAGCTCGCACCTGCCACTCTTCAGGAAGCCCTCACAGAAGAGCAAACAATTTCCTCTCTTGTGTCCCTGGCTTCCCTCAGGTCCCTGCCTTCACCCTGTCCGTGTCTGAGCTGTCAGCCTGCCAGGTGGCACAGTAGTCCTGTGTTTTATCTCGGGCACTTGGCTGGGTTTCTAAACTCCAAATTTTAGGGACTCATGTGGTGAGGTCATATGCTGATCCTCTGGGGTAGGGTCTTGCCATACTTTTGCCATTTGGTGGTCTGTTCCACGAAAGTGGTTGCATAGCCTCCCAGTGGTTCAGAGTTTATGGCTAAGCAGAGCAGAAAGGTGACACCAAGATTCACTGCCCTCAGCCAGCATTCTCACTTCCATGACTGGGAACAGTGCAGCATATTGGCACCATCCATTCTTCTGTCCCCAGAGAGGCCTTGCCACTGCTCCCAAATGCACACAAAGCAGGAGAACCATATCTCCTCGTGGGAACCAGGGGATCCTCAGACCACACTGTCTGCTCCTGGCTCTCTATCCTCCTTTCCCACAGAAGCATCGCTAAGCCAGGCACAACCCTGCAGTGGTGGACTTCTAAAACTTCAGATTTTATGCTCTGCTGCTTAGGATACCTTATGGTAGTCTCCATAGGCAGGCTCCCTCCCCTCTGCAGTCCCTGCAGCTCTTATCTCCCCCAAATCAACTCTCCATAGCTCCTACTTTCCATGATTGTACTTGTAGACTTGCAGTTTTATTCTCTCAGTCCTCAGGCTGATTTCTTTGGTGTTCAGAATGATTTGATATTTATCTAGCTATTTTCAAGGGATGAAGCAAGCTTAGAGTCCCCCTACTCCTCCACCATCTTAACTCCTCCTATTTTCTTTAAGATTAAAACAAAAAGCATTACCCATAGAAAACTCTACTCCTTGACCATGTTATCATTCTTTGAGTCCTGCCACTGCCAGAAAACAGTGTTACTTGACATGGTTTTGAAAAGAGGTGAAAAATGAGTTAGCTTATGCCCTAGAGGTCTGGTCACTTCTATTTCTGTTACCTGTGCCCAAAACCCAATATGTAGTGTCACAAACCATGAAATACCAACTCCTCACTATCCCTTCTCCTGAGTTTCTACATTTTGTTTCCTGCAGTGTCCTCACATCAAATCCAAGAGAAGTAGGAGGGAGAAAAATATGGACTCAAGTAGGATAGCAAATGAAAATGTGATTCATTTTTATTATGTGGGGACATATAGACATATCTTATGATTTGACATTAAATACTGTTGTCACATAGGTGTGTTTTAGTGATAATTGTGTGTTAAAGGAAAATTCTACAAGATCACTGCTGACTTCTGTTTTCTCTTTTCCATAGCCCTTATTGACCATAATATATCAACAACTTAGTTATCTACTAGTTTTTGCTTGTTAAGTGCCTCCCTCTGATAGAATATCTGTCTCTTTACTTCATTGGTGTGTCCCAAAAATTAGAACTGTGCCTGGCATATAGTAAGCACTCAATAAATATGTGTTGATATTGCATGGAGCACTGGGTATTATATGGAAAAAATGAATTATGGAACACTGCATCAAAAACTAATGCTGTAATGTATGGTGACTAACATAACATAATAAAATTAAATTAAATTAAAAAAAACAAATAAATATATGTTGAATGAATAAAGAGGGCCTGGCAGGCTGGACTGGTGCTACTGAGAAGCCTCATACAATGAGTGCAGAGAAGTAGCCACTGACTTTTATAGGAGGTACTTCACTGGTGACCTGCTAAGAGCACTTTTGGCAGCGTGGTGGGGAAAAAAACCTGACATGAGAGGAGCTAGGGGAGAGAATGGGGAGAGAACCATAGATGAGAAAAGAAAGAACAATGAAGACAACTATTTGGATGAGTCTGGAGAGCTATGCCCTCTGAGAAATTCAGTGGTGGCTGGAGTGATTGTGAGGTAAAGAGTTTTCTTTTTAAAATGGGTGGTAGCGTGTAGATGGAAATCACATGTATAGAGGGAGAAAAAGATGATACAAAAGAGAAAATCAGTACTTGCCAGTGCAAACAAGTTAAGAATTTTGAGAGGAGAAAGATTTAGGGCACAAGTAAAGGCATGTCAGAAAGGGGAACGGGCACATTTCTGCCACTGAAGCTGAATGGAATCTGTGGTAGTTGGGAGGATGAGGAAGTTGTCCAAAAAGTGAAGGATGAGGAAATGTTGGCAATTCCAAGTAGAAATAATATGTAATTACCTCCTGGAGTAGGAAAGTGCATTTGTTGGGAAGGTGGTTGCTTATATTAGAATAAGCTGTGGTGAAAGTTGGCATTTGTAAAAGCAGCATTCCATACTCCCCCTCAAGCTGGATTTGCATCCATTATTCTCCATCTCAATGAATATGCATCATTGCTCATGTAGTTGCTCAAGCCAGAAACCTGGGATCATCCTTGGCTCTTCCCTCTCCCTTGACCTCTACATGTAACCACCAAAACCTGTTTGGACACTTTTCTGATTTGTCCACTTCTTTCTATCTGCACTTCCACTTTCTTAGATCTGGTTACCTGGTTACCTGGTTAGACTGCAGGTTAGGAGGCTTCCTAACTGGTTTTCCAGGCGCTAGTCCCGTTCACCTCGGTTCAGTTCTCCATATTACAGCCTGATTGGTCATTCCAAAAAGGAGATCTGATCATTACACTCCCCTGCCTATGTCTAGTCAGTGTCTTCCCACTGCATCAGGTTAAAGTTTAAATTCTTCAAGTTGGTATATGAAACCTGTCATGCCCTGGTCCTACCTACTTCTCCGTGAAGACAAAGACAGTAGAAGAAACAATAGCAATACAATTTTAAAAATTATGAAGATAATGGACATAAAACTACTGATGTGGCAGGCCAGAGGTAAATACTTTTTATGATCATGAATTGTCAAGGTGACAATTAAAAGGTAGAAAATTGTTTACATGCAACAAAACACAGATATATAATAAAGAGTGTTACCTAAATTAAAGACAGAGAAGAACATTGGCAAAAAATATTAAGCATACAATTGAAGACTAGGATAGAACCTGGAGGAAGACATTTTATCTGTAAAATTTAAGTTAAAAATATGTCAAAATAGGGAGTCCAGCCACTGTCCAAAGTTACAACAATTTGAACATCAAAAAAAAAATTATTTAGGGGATTTGATAAAATCCACATGTCTATATATAAAGATAAAAAAGAGAAAGTCAAAAGAGAACTCATAAGTCATAAATTGACTTCTTGCTTTGATAATGGGTAACTAAAGATAATTAAATATTTATCCAACTTCTCCTGTAATAAATTAGAGTAACAGAACAGCCTCAACTGATGAGGGAAAATTCTATTTCACAAAAGAATGCTAGCCTCAGAATGTAGAAGGAATGATAAAATCAGAAAATCATTATTTTGTCCCCTCTCTTAAAATTATTGATTTAGACAAGGATGTTCCATTGCTATATTCATAGCATTGAGGTATGTGATTCCTAGGAACTAGACATATTAAGGACAAAACTAATACCACAGAGATCATTTTATTGATGCAAGGGGTACAAAGTATATTAATTATTCAATAAAAAGGGGCGCCTGGGTGGCTCAGTCATTAAGCATCTGCCTTCGGCTCAGGTCATGATCCCAGGGTCCTGGGATTGAGCCCCGCATCGGGCTCCCTGCTCTGCAGGAAGCCTGCTTCTCCCTCTCCCACTCCCCCTGCTTGTGTTCCCTCTCTCGCTGTGTCTCTCTCTGTCAAATAAATAAATAAAATCTTTAAAAAAAAATTATTCAATAAAAGACTCAAATTCTTATCCTAACTCAGGATTAGGGCAGCAATCAGTTAATATAATAATGTATCATGTGTAAAATATGGAATATGTTTGTATGTAATAATGTCTATTAATAATGTATTTCTCTGACAGGTTGAAAATGCAACATGAAGTACAATATCATCTGTTATATATCCTAGCTAAAATAAAAATTTAAATTCATCAACTCTTTGGTTTTAACTCTCAGATTTCAATTTCAAGAAGAACAAGCTGAATGGCATGACAAGGTGGCAAGCAGGCAAACTCAGAAAGGGGACAACTGACTGGGTCTCTTTAACAAGTAAGAGTCATTAAAAGAAAAAAGAGGAACTATATCCAGACACTTAAGGGACATAAATGACCAGATGCAAAGCATGGCCTTGGATTGGGTTGTCATTTGGACAATTGAACTATAAAGGTCATTTTGGGAACAAACTGTGGAATTTGAATCTGGGGCAGGTATAAGACAAGATGAAAATGTGTTGACATGGAAAGTTGGAAAACCTTAAGTAAAATAAGCAGATAACAAAACAGCAGATAATAGTCTCATTTTGGTAACAGACACACACACAAATATTTGGAAGCACATACACTAAGGTGTTAATAATGGTAATTTCTTGGTGGTAGGAATATGGTGTTATTTTAGTTTTGCTTCTTTTTTTGGGGGGTAACTTTCTATAATGTAAACATCTTTTTATATAATAGGATTATTATTATTATTATGAGGAGGAGGAGGAGGAAGAAAGGTCAAAGAAGATGGGTGAGGGAACACCTTTGGGCAGGTGGCGAGGAACAGCGCCTCCACTTTGGCAACGGGTCCACAGCTGGGATGGAAGTCCAGGATCCTGGCTTTTTTTTTTTTTTAATTTAAATTCAATTAATTAACATATAGTGTATTTAGTGTATTATTAGTTTCAGAGGTAGAGTTCAGTGACTCATCAGTCTTATACCCAGTGCTCATCACATCACGTGCCCTCCTTTAAAAAATATATTTTTTTTATTATGTTCAGTTAGCCAACATGAATTGTCGAGGTGACAATTAATAGGTAGAAAATTGTTTACATGCAACAAAACACAGATATATAATAAAGAGTGTTACCTCCCACCAATAGTGTAAGAGGGTTCCCCTTTCTCCACATTCTTGCCAACATTTGCCGTTTCCTCTCTTGTTAATTTTTGCCATTCTAACTGGTGTAAGGTGATATCTCATTGTGGTTTTGTTTTGTATTTTCCTGATGGCTTGTGATGTTGAACATTTTTTTCATGTGTTGGTTAACCATTTGTACATCTTCTTTGGAGAAGTGTCTGTTCATGTCTTCTGCCCATTTCTTGACTAGATTATTTGTATTTTGGGTGTTGAGTTTGAGAAGTTCTTTATAGATCTTGGATACCAGCCCTTTATCTGCATCATTAGTTTTGGGTGTTGAGTTTGAGAAGTTCTTTATAGATCTTGGATACCAGCCCTTTATCTGCATCATTAGTTTTTGATACAGTGAAAGAAGTTGCTGTGGCCGATGTCATAGAGGTTACTGACTATGTTCTCCTCTAGGATTTTGATGGATTCTTGTCTCACATTGAGGTCTTTCATCCATTTAGAGTTTATCTTTGTGTATTGTGTAAGAGAATGGTCGAGTTTCATTCTTCTGCACGTGGCTGTCCAATTTTCCCAGCACCATTTATTGAAGAGACTGTCTTTTTTCCATTGGATATTCTTTCCTGATTTGTTGAAGATTAGTTGACCGTAGAGTTGAGGGTCCATTTTCTGGGTTCTCTATTCTGTTCCATTGATCTATGTCTGTTTTTGTGCCAATACCATGCTGTCTTGATGATCACAGCTTTGTAATATAGCTTAAAGCCAGGCATTGTGATGCCCCCAGCTTTGGTTTTCTTTTTCAACAGTCCCCCTGCGATTTGGGGTCTTTTCTGGTTCCATACAAATTTTAGGATTGGTTGTTCCAGCTCTGTGAAAAATGTCAATGGTATTTTGATAGGGATTGCACTGAAAGTGTAGATTGCTCTGGGCAGCATAGACATTTTCACAATGTTTATATTTCCAGTCCATGAGCATGGAATGTTTTTCCATCTCTTTGTGTCTTCCTCAGTTTCTTTCATAAGTGTTCTGTAGCTTCTAGAGTATAGATCCTTTACCTCTTTGGTTAGGTTTATTCCTAGGTATCTTATGGTTTTTGGTGCTATTGTAAATGGAATCATTCCTTAATTTCTCTTTCTTCAGTTACATTGTTAATGTATATAAATGCAACTGATTTCTGTGTGTTGATTTTGTATCCTGCCATGTTGCTGAATTGCTGTATGAGTTCTAGTAATTTGCGGGTGGATCCTTTTCGGTTTTGCACATAAAGTATCATGTCATCTGTGAAGAGAGAGAGTTTGACTTCTTCTTTGCCAATTTGAATGACTTTTATTTCTTTTTGTTGTTTGATTGCTGAGGCTAAGACTTCTAGTACCATATTGAACAATAATGGTAAGAGTGGGCTTCCCTGTTGTGTTCCTGACCTTGAGGGAAAAAGCTCGCAGTTTTTCCCCATTGAGAATGATATTCACCATGGGCTTTTCATAGATGACTTTTATGATATTAAGGTATGTTCCCTCTATCCCTATACTTTGAAGAGTTTTAATCAGGAAAGGATGCTGTATTTTGTCAAATGCTTTTTCTACATCAATTGAGAGGATCATATAATTCTTATCTTTTCTTTTATTAATGTGCTCTATCACACTGATTGATTTCTGAATGTTGAACCACCCTTGCATCCCAGGAATAAACCCCACCTGGTCCTGCTGAATGATCCTCTTAATGTACTGTTGGATCCTATTGGCTAGGATCTTGTTGAGTATTTTGGCATCCATGTTTATCAGGGATATTGGTCTGTAATTCTCCTTTTTGATGGAATCTTTGCCTGATTTTGGGATCAAGGTAATCCTGGTGTCATAGAACGAGTTTGAAAGTTTTCCTTCCATTTCTGTTTTTTGAAACAGCTTCAGTAGAATAGGTATTATTTCTTTTTTAAATGTTTGGTAGAATTCCCCTGGGAAGCCATCTTGCCCTGGACTCTTGTTTTTTGGGAAGGTTTTTGATTACTGCTTCAAATTCCTTACTAGTTATTGGTCTGTTCAGATTGTCTATTTCTTCCTGCTTCAGTCTTGGTAGTTTATAAGTGCTCAGGCATGCATCCATTTCTCCCAGATTGCTTAATTTGTTGGCATATAGTTGCTGGTAGTAATTTCTAATAATTGTTTCTATTTCCTTGGTGTTAGTCATGATCTCTCCCCTTTCATTCACGATTTTATTGAGTTGGATCCTTTTCCTTTTCTATTGGATAAGTTTGGCCAGAGGTTTATTGATCTTATTAATTCTTTCAAAGAACCAGCTTCTAGTTCTGTTGATCTGTTCTACTATTTTTCTGATTTCTACTTCACTGATTTCTGCTCTAATCTTTATTATTTCTCTTTTCGTGCTTGGTTTAGGCTTTATTTGCTGTTCTTTCTCTGGGTCCTTTAGGTGTCATGTTAGCTTGTACATTTGGGATTTTTCTGTTTGTTTGTTTGTTTTGAGTGAGGCTTGGATGGTTATGTATTTCCCTCTTAGGATCACCTTTGCGGTATCCCATAGGTTTTGGACTAATGTGTTTTCATTCTCATTAGTTTCAATGAATTGTTTAAGTTCTTCTTTAATTACCTGGTTGACCCAAACATTCTTTAGCAGGGTGTTCTTTAACTTCCAAGTGTTTGAGTTCCTTCCAAATTTGTTCTTGTGGTTGAGTTCCAGTTTCAAAGCAGTATGGTCTGAAAATATGCTGGGAATAATCTCAGTCTTTTGGTATCAGTTGAGTCCTGATTTGTGACCCAGTATGTGGTCTATTCTGGAGAAAGTTCCATGCGCACTCAAGAAGAATGAATATTCTGTTGTTTTAGGATGGAATGTTCTGTATATATTTATGAAGTCCATCTGGTCCAATGTGTCCTTCACATTCTTTGTTGATCTGCTTAGATGATCTGTCCTTTGCTGTGAGTGGAATGTTGAGGTCTCCTACTATTAATGTATTATTATCAATATGTTTCTTTATTTTGGTTAATAGTTGGTTTATATAATTGGCTGCTCCCATGTTGGGGGCATAGATATTTACAATTATTAGATCTTCTTGTTGGATAGACCCTTTAAGTATGATATAGTGTCCCTCTACATCTCTTACTATGGTCTTTGGTTTAAAATCTAATTTGTCTGATATGAGGATTGCTACCCTGGCTTTCTTTTGATGTTCATTAGCATGGTAAATGGTTCTCCATCCCCTCATTTTCAATCTGGAGGTGTCTTTAGGTTCACAATGAGTCTTCTGTAGAATATGGATGGGTCCTGTTTTTTTATCCGGTCTGAATCCCTGTGTCTTTTCATGGGAACATTCAGCCTGTTCACATTGAGAGTAACTATTGAAAGATATGAATTTCGTGTCATTATATTGCCTGTAAAGTTCCTGTTTCTATAGATTTTCTCAGTTTCTTTTGGTCTATGTGACTCTGGGGTCTCTCCTCGCTTACAGAATCCCCCTTAATATTTCTTGCAGGACTGGCTTGGTGGTTGCATATTATTTCAGTTTCTGCCTGTCCTGAAAGCTCTTTATCTCTCTGTCCATTCTGAATGAAAACCTTGCTGTATAAAGTATTATTGGCTGAATGTTCTTTTCATTCAGTACCCTGAATATGGGTTGCCAGCCCTTTCTGGCTTGCCAGGTTTCTGTGGACAGGTCTGATGTTATTGTGATGTTCCTCCCTCCATATGTAAGGAACCTCCCCTCCCTGGCTATTCTCAGGGATTATTTCCTTGGCTATAAAATTTGCAAGTTTCACTATTATATGTCGGGGTGTTGATCTATTTTTATTGATTTTAGGAGGGGTCTTCTCTCCCTCTTGGACTCAAATGCTTGTTTCCTTCTCCAGATTAGGGAAGTTCTCAGCTATTATTTGCTGAAATATACCTTCTAGCCCTCTCTCCACCCCCTCAGGGATCCCCAAAATTCTGATATTGGAATGTTTTATGGTATCATTAATCTCTCCAATCCTTTTCTCATGTGCTACTAGCAGCCTATCTCTGTTTTCCTCAGCTTCCTTCCTTTCCATCAGCTTATCTTCTAGATCACTAATTCTCTCTTCTGCCTCATTTACCCTGGCTGTTATAGTATCCAGTTTAGACTGCATCTCATGCATAGCATTTGGCCTGATTAGATCTCATTTCTGCTCTTAGAGATTCTCTATTGTCACTAATGCTTTTTTCAAGCCTAGCTATTGACCTTATGATTGCTATCCTTAATTCTATCTCTGACATCTTGCTTATATCCATATCCATTAGTTCTGTGGCAGAGGACATTTCTCTGTTTCTTTTCTTTGTTGAGAGTTCCTCCTCCTAATCATTCTGTCAAGGGATGGTTGAGTAAATGAGCAGAGTCCAACATCTCAACCACAACCCAAGCAATATGCACCCTAACAAAATCTGGAGTGGTCTGAAGCCACCACCAAAAAAACAAAGCCAAAATGAAACACAATAATAAAATTTTAAAATAAAAAAATTTTAAAAAGGGGGTAGGGGTGGGGGGTTATAATCTCTCAGTGTGGACAATACAGGGTGTTTCAGTTGTTCCTGGGTATATTTTGGTCTGTGTGTTAAAGGACACTACATTCCAAAATTATAAGAAAAGTAAAACTTGTATATATAAAGGTAAAATTGACTAGTGAAAAAAGGACTACAATATAGCATATATCTATAAAAAATTTAGGTGTGAAAAAATACAAGTTAAAAAGCTATGAAATATAAGTTGATATAATAAACATCTAGTTGAAATGAGAAAGTAAAAGAAAAAAAAAACAGAAAAAGCATAAGCAAAAGAAAAAATAAAAGGAGAATTTTATCTGACAAATAAACAAGTCATGAGGCCACACCTGGAGCTCAATATATAATTTTCCCCTGATGTTGGGATTTTACAGTGCACCTGTTCTTCCAGCCTGTCTTCCGGGGGAGGGGTCTGCCACGCTGTTTCTCAGGTAACCCTGCCTGGGCGGAGTTGCTCTGCTCCCTCTCAGGGTGATGGGCTCAGTGGAAACTGGTCTTCTGTGTGGCTTTTGTTCCCTGGGGGCTTTCTGCTCCTCTTCAGAGGATCAGAGCAAAAATGGCCACAGCCAAACCTCTGGTTCAGAGCAGAAAATTCACAGGCTGCCCTTTAATAAGCCCTCCAGGACAGTCTCCACTTTGGCATTGAGCCACTGAAGACTGCAGCCTCCCCTGGTGTGCGCCTGCAGCAACTCTTCTCAGTGGTAGTCCCAGGGGCCCTGCAGTGCCACTGCCCTTTGTGCTTCTAAAACTGCGAGCAGCCTCGGGCTCAAGGGTGCACCCGAAGCTCCTGGATCATGTCTGAAAGCTGCTCTAAAGCCCTTTCTACACCGTTACTGCTTTGGGAGTTTTTGCCCGGTTGCAGGTGCAGGTTCCAGATTTTTTCATGCTGCCCAAGAGAAGAGCGATTATCAACCAGCCTGGCTCGAGGCTTATGGCAATCTGAACTGAGACATGAGACATTTTGTGGCAAAACTGGGTTATAAGAAAGAGTTTATGAATCTTAGGGTTTTGAAATTTAAATCCAACAAACAGTTGAGAATGTTTAGAGTGAACTCAGAGTGAGAGCCAGATGTAACCCAAGGACTTCTTTTTTTTTTTTTTTTAAAGATTTTTTATTTATTTGACAGAGAGAGACACAGCGAGAGAGGGAACACAAGCAGGGGGAGTGGGAGAGGGAGAAGCAGGCTTCCTGTAGAGCAGGGAGCCCGATGCGGGGCTCGATTCCAGGACCCTGGGATCATGACCTGAGCCGAAGGCAGACGCTTAACGACTGAGCCACCCAGGCACCCCGTAACCCAAGGACTTCTAAAGCCAAACCCCAGCTCCTGTTGCAATTGGCATCATGGGAGAGACATTTCAGGCCCCAAAGTTGACCCTTGATCAGACTTGCCCTGCCCAGATAGAGCCCTAGTAAAATTAACCACACATCAAAGTCACAAATTCTCTCCTTTTCTTCTGTGGAGCCCAGTCTTACTAGGATACCAAAAACAAAAACAAAAAGCAAAACCATTAAATGAGCTGACAGAATTTTTTTTTTTTTTTGGAATTTCAGGGGATAGTTATTAGATCATAATTCTATGTCAGTAATGTTAGGGCTTTCAGAAAAGTTTGCATCCTAGATTTTTCCCCCTATTACTATCTTCCTCTCCACTGGGAACTTCCACTCAACAAGATTATATACTCATTGTGAGAAAGTCTAGGTCATGTAAAAGCAGCACTAATAACAGAAAATAAATGTTTTGTAACTAGGGAGTGCCTTCTGTATATCCCTAACATCAAAGAAAACACACTAGATTATCTTTGAAGTCCCATGAGCTCTAGAATTCTGGACTACAAGTATGGTTATAACATATTTTAAGTACTTGTGCTCCACCTAGAGGAGCAATATAGAGAAATCAGTCTGTCAGCTTTTGTCAAGAGTTTTTAAATTAAATTCTGGTGGCATTTATTTTTTTTAAAGATTTTATTTATTTATTTATTGGGGGGGGCAGAGGGAGAAGCCAACTCCCTGCTGAGGAGGGAGTCCAACTCAGGGCTCCATCCCTGGAGTCCGGGATCATGATCTGAGCCAAAAGTAGAGACTTAACCGACTGAGCCACTCAGATGCCCCTCTGGTGTCATTTAAAAGAGAAAGAACTGATTTGGAAATAGTCAGGAAAACCTAGTTTCAATTAACTATAATTTTTGTATTATAAAAGTAATAATTTTCCATAATCATACCACTTTAATGTGATTCCTGTTTCCAATTTGAAATATGTCCTTCCAGTTTTGTCTGCTATACAATACACAGAAAATGTTGCAACCTGCTTTTCTCTCTTAACTGTATTTTGTATGTAATATCACTGTAATCGTCATTCTTCTGAGTAAATCCCAATCATTCCTCCCATTGCTGATAGTTTCCATTATTTGATAACAACTACACGTAACATCTTTCTTGCATGTAGCATTTCCACATTTGGGATTCTGTTCTAGTACTGAATGTTAGAAGTGAAATCACTGAATTGAAGAATATGATCTTTTTTTGGAATGACAGTACATATTTCCATATCACTTCCTAAGAGGGTTGTACCAATTTGTATATTATCATTAATGTATGAAAATACCAATTCCAGGAACCCTCCCAGCCCAGAGTATTAAATGTTTTATTTATTAAATGTTATTAAGATGTTTTCAAATGTTACCTTACTGTTTCAGTTTGCATTGCTTTGACTTTTGGTGAGGTTGAGCATTTTTCCCAGATTAAGAGTTTTATTTCCTCTTTTGAGAATTTCTGTTCACCTTCTTCAGCATTTGTCTTTTGGGGACTTAACATTTTCTTACTCTGTGAGCTCTTACTGTTAATGACCACTACCACTGCCTCTACTAACTAACTATCATTTGTTGAGCAGCCATAATATGTCAAAGATCATGCTCACAGCTTTATGTGTATTTTTAACCCTTGTCACACCCTGCAAGGAAGAAGGAAATTGAGTCTCAGAAGAGCTAAACAGCTGACTCAAGGCCACATGACCTTGGACAGGTTACTTTCTACTACGGCTTCTGCCTCATGTAAAGATATATCTTAATTTTCTAATGAAGATATTAACCCTTTGCAATACTTTCCCTAGGCTTGTCAGCACTTTTAGTTATTGTTTGGACATACAGAAGTGGCATCTAATACTGTAAACTGTAAATCCTTTTCAAAGCCAAACCTATCTGGGCTTTAATCAGGTAGTACAGAATAGCCATTTAAAGTGATAAAAAGATAAGACATGCTTGTATTTCTCCAAAGACAAATTAGGGTCTAGTTTCAAATTGTTAAACAGTTATTTGCCTATCATATATTGACTAATCTTTCTTTTCCTCATTGATTTATGATGCATTCTTTGTCATTCAGATAGTAAGATCTATAATTGGACCTGTTTTGTTGATCTAGTTATCCTTTGTACAAATACCATATTGTTTTAATTACCTTATCTTTGTAAGATGATGAAAACAGAATAGAACTAATCCTCCCACAACTTTTTTTTTCTTCAGAATTTTCTTCCCTTTTTATTTTCCAAGTAAACTTTTGGATCATTTTGTCAATGTAGGCAAAAACATATTTTTCTTTCAAAGAAAGAACTTAAAGCAATAGAGATTTTGATTGGGTTACATTAAACCCACAAATTAAATTCAGACATAGTTATTTTCATATCCAGTCTTCCTAACCAGGAATAAATATCTGGCTACTTTCCAAGTCTTATTTTATATATTTTTATATTTAAAAAATTATTTTTATATTTTATGTATTTTTATATTTTAAAAAAAGATTTTATTTATTTGAGAGAGAGTGAGTGAGAGAGAGCAGGAGTGAGGGGAGGGACAGAGGAAGAGGGAGAAGCAGACTTCCTGCTGAGCAGGGAGCCCTGTGTGAGGCTTGAGGCTCGATCCGGTACTCTAGGACCATGACCTGAGCCGAAGGCAGACACTTAACTGACTGAGCCAGCCAGGTGCCCCTTTATTTTATATTTTTAATATAATTTGTATTTTCTTCTTCACGTGTCACTACATACCTTGTTAAGATTATTTCCAGGCATTATATGTGTTTTAAATGCCATTGCAAACAGGACCTATATTGTTTGTTTTTGTACAGGTTGCTGCTAGTATAGAAAAATGTTATTGATTTTTATATATTTTATATTAAGCCATATTTATAAGCTCTTATTAATTTTTAATAGTTTGTCAGATGATTCTTTTATTTGTATATATTTTTAAGATTTTATTTATTTATTTGAGAGAGAGAGAGTGCATAAGCCAGGAAGAGGCAGAGGGAGAGGGAGAAGCAGACTCTCCACTGAGCAGGAAGGGGGATGTGGGATTCAGTGAGATCATGACCTGAGATCATGACCTGAGCTGAAGGCAGACACTTAACCAACTGAGCCACCTAGGTGCCCCCTTTTATATTTTCTAGAAACAAATAATATTAGTTAAGAATGATGCTTTTCTTTCTTATAACATTCTGTGTAGGAAAGAATTAACAGAGCAGGTCTGAGACAGCTGTCTTGGAAAGGCCTGCTTACAAGGTTGGCCTGTGGTTGGTTTCTGGGAACTTGGATTTGAGGAGGGTTCCCACTGTTCCCTAAGTGATCAAGGTTGATTACTGTGCCTACACTGTTTGTACAAGCAATATTGGTTTATGCTGAACACCAGCTTTCCCTCTAGGAGTCTGAAATTTTGGTATGTACGAGGCAGAGGCTGCCTATGTGAGCAACTCCCAATAAAACGCTTAGACACTGAATCCCTAATGAGCATCCCTGAAGGACAACATTTCACTAGTATTGTCTGGAGGGATGAAGCACGTCTGTGTAATTCCACTGGAGAGGACTCTAGGAAGCTTGTTCCTGGTTATCTCTGGACTTCACTCCATATGCTTTCTCCCATTGTTTATTTTGCTTTGTATCCTTTCCAAATCATAGCCATGAACACAACTATATATATGTTGAGTCTTGTGAGTCCTTGTAGAGAATCCTCAAAACTGAGGGTGGTCTTGGAGGCCCCTGATACAATTTGTAATGCTTATCTCTTAGGTGTGGTGTTTTTGTCAAGTGTAGGTATCAATATAAACAGACCTGCTCTGCCTGCCTTCAGAGGAGAAAGGTTTGGACCCTCCTGACTTTATCTCCTGCCACTCCTCTCTAATGCCTACTCCCCAGGGGCTCTGGGCTGGGGGTGGGGGTGGGGACCTTGAAAATGACAGCTGCCTAGTAGCTGTCTACAATTACAAATTTGTATCAGTGTCATATCTCCTTTATCTTTAATTTTGTTTTGTATTGTTTTCCCAATTAATTAGTTAACTTTGTCTTTCTTATCTCTTTCCCCACTGCCAAAGAATCAGGTTTTAGTTTACTTATGTATATTTTTTTATCCTTTATTTATCTTTACCATTTTTAAATCCATTTTGCTTAGGATCTGAGTTCTTTTTCTAAAATTGCAAATAATGTAATCCCTTTCTCTTTTTTTAATATTATTTGTTGCTACAGATTTACCTCTAACATGCAGAACTGAATACACCCTATACATTTTTTTTACTTTAACTGATCTTGTTATAATTATTTATTAAACTATTTTAGTGATCTCATTTAAGAGATTCCCTTCCTCTTCCCAGAGTTGTTTGATAGCCTGAAAACTTAAAAGAAGTCTTGTTTTGGGTAATGTAGCAGGCTAGACTCTTCAGACTAATCTTCCAGTTGAAAACAACTAAAAAATGTGCAAAGATTTCAAAAGTCTAAAGAACATGAAAAAGATGGTAAGATAGGAATGCTTTATTTATCCGGCCAAAATCTAAATGAAAATGGAAATTTAGAGGGAAAAGCAGAACACGGATGTTGCTTTTGCCTCTGAGAACATCTGCCAACTAAAAAAACTTGGTTTTTATTTGTTATGCCCTCTCAGGGCCCACAAGTTCAGAAATGCAAGTCTAAATTCTGGCAAAGATGGAGAGTTTAATAGGAAAACTTCCCCCATAAGGCTAGGATCCCAAAGGGCTCTTTCCTCAGATTAAGAATGAACCAGAAGTAAACCTTGTTTTTCCCTCTCTATCCCCACCCCCAGGAGACTGTAAGAAAAATAAAATCCTTCGATGCTGAACAGTGCAGAGGCAGTAAAGAAAACCCTATGTTTTAACCACATGCTGGTAGCCTCAGCCACATGCTGGTAGTGATTGTGAGTTTGTAACCCCAATTCACCTTACCCGGATGGTCCAAAAAACCCAAGTAGTCCTGAACTGACCGTAGGCACTTGGCAAATGCAGTTTCTCTCTGGAGGAAGGTGCCACCACCTTAGGTGTCAGAGAATCTCAGAAATATGAGCAGTTAGCATAATTATCAGGCTCCCAAGGAAATGAGGGGAACCAGAAGCCAGAATCAACAGAAAAACACCTACAATGGCTTCAGGTATCCTTCATTATTGAAATTCTCATTTTGAATTCTAGGAACCAAATAGATTTGGATTTACTAGAATTTCCACACTGTGCAAAATTTTGCCACACTCTAGCCAAAGTGCAAAACTCAACAACTTAGTAGATTCAGATGATGAAACTCATAAATCAATAAGCAAAACCTCTTATAAAATGGGAAAAGATTTGCACACATACTCTCTTATAAAATGGGAAAAGACTTGCACGGATCCTTTACAGAGGGATATCCAAAGGCCAATAAACATATGAAAGGGTGCCTATCAGGAATATGCAAATTAAAACCACAATATGATACCACTGTATAGTCCCATAATGGCTAAAGTGAAATAGACTATACGAAGTATTGATGAGCATATGAATTGACTAGAACTTTCAAATACTGCTGTAGAAGTATAAATTGATACAATCCATTTTGGAAGACTGCTTGGCAGTATTTACCAAGGACAAAACCTTATGACCTAGTAATTACTTCAGTTATATCCTTAGTAGAAATGCGTGCATGTGTTCCACAAAGATGTGTACCAGAATGGTTATTACTATTTGTAACAGCCCAGTTAGAAATAACTCAAATGTCCATCTACAACAGAGTGAATTAATCTATTAATAGTAAATTCACACTGTGGAATACTATACACTTCAGTGTTGAGAAGAAACAAAACTATCTGAACAACATGGGTGGATTTCATGAGCATAATGTTGAGTGAAAAATGCCAAGTATATACTGTGTGATTTTATTTACATGAAGTTCAAAAGCAGAGAAAGTTAATATATGATATCAGAAGTCAAGAAAGTGGTTACCCTTGGGTGCCTGGGTGGCTCAGTTGGTTAAGCGACTGCCTTCGGCTCAGGTCATGATCCTGGAGTCCCTGGATCGAGTCCCGCATCGGGCTCCCTGCTCAGCAGGGAGTCTGCTTCTCCCTCTGACCCTCCCCCCTCTCATGTGCTCTCTCTCTCTCATTCTCTCTCTCTCTCTCAAATAAATAAATAAAATCTTTAAAAAAAAAAAAAGAAAGTGGTTACCCTTTACGGGTGAAGTTAGTGGCTAAAAAAGTTTTGAGGGTCTAGGATTGTTTTTCTTTCTTTCTTTTTTTGATCAGCAAATGCTAAGTTAATTTTATTACTTATTTCTGCAACTTGTGGGCATAAATAATAGAATGATATACAGTTTGGTTATCCATTATTTGAGGAGATTTTTGGAAACCCTTATATTTTGGGCCCATAATCTCAGGCTTTAACATACACCAGAATCTAAAGAATTAACTATATCATTTCCCTATACTCTCTTATATATCCTAAGTAGGTTTTCTTTCATCTTTATGGATCTACTAAAATCAAAGAATCCAAACTGCTTGTCACTTGAATAAGAGGAAGTGTATTACTCTCTGCCCATGGTATAAAATGTTACAAAAGCTCTGAAGATGGAGGGTCCTGTGGGAAATCGAGACTCACCAGCCTCCCCTGGCCAGCACTGTGTGATTGATGCTGCTTCGCCCCCCACACACTAACTAATGAAAGCGTGCTTCATGCTGGTCTCCTCCATAAATATAAGCAAATTATAGTGAATCTGCTCGGAAATCGTCACTGCTTTCCTACAAATGCCACTCCAGATGCAGCACTGACTATCCTTCATGGACAGCCCGCCTTCCCAAGGGAAGAACAAAAGCAAAGCTTCTCAAACTTTTGCATGCATTCCTGTCACAGGAATAAAAATCACAGTATGGGAAATACAATCAATGGCATTGGAAGAGTGTTGTACGGTGACGGGTAGCAGCTACCCTTGTGGTGAGCATAGTATAAAGGATAGAGAAGTTAAAACACAGCTGCGCACCAGAAACTAATGTAACGTTGTGTGTCAAGTATACTCAAATTAAAAAAAAAAAATTCCTGGAGGGGTTGTTATAACACAGGTTCCTGGAATCTACCACCATGAGTTCTGATTCAGTAGTTCTGGAAGGGGCCTCCAAATTTACATTTCTTTCTTTCTCTCTCTCTCTCTTTTTGTTTTTATTTAAATTCCAGTTAGTTAACATACAGTGTAATATGAGTTTCAGGTGTACAATTTAGTGATCCAACACTTACATACAACAAGGGTCTGGGATTCTGATGGTATTGTTTCTTGGTCTGAGTGCTGGGTACTTAGGTGTGTTTACTTTGTGAAAATTCATTCCATCATCTACTATGTGTATTATACTTTAACAAAAGCTAAAACCTTAAAAAGAGATACTGAAGAAGACCAAAATAAATTGGGAGGTAAACCAAATTAATCAATAGATCCAGCCTAATCTCAATAATAATAATAATAAAAAAACCAGCAGGTTTTGTTGTTGTTGTTGTTGTTTGGTTGGTTTTGGTGGAACTTGGCAAGGTTATTTAAAAATTTATATGGAAACACAAAGTAGGGCCTGCTTCAAAAAGAACCAGATGGGAGGACTGAATGTATCAGGTATTATAAAACTATAGTAACTAAGATAACAGGCCAGTTATCTTAGTACAGTTATCTTATAGTACAGAGAGATATCTAGAAACTTGCTATGTGACCAAGATATGACATTTAATATCAATGGGGAAAGAAAAACTTTCCAGTAAAAAGTTCGGTTGGAGACAACTGGTTATTTATATGGTAAAAATACAAAATTAGTTATCTACATAATACCATATGCAAAATAAATTATAGTCGGATTAAAACCTAAAAGTTAAAGGGCGCCTGGGTGGCTCAGTTGGTTAAGTGTCTGACTCTGGATTTTGGCTCAGGTTCTGATCTCAGGGTTGTGAGATCGAGCCCCGCATAGGGCTCTGTGCTGGGCGTGGAGCCGTGCTTAAGATTCTCTCTCTACCTCTCCCTCTGCCCCTTCCCCTCCTCTAAAAAAAAAAAAACAAAAACAAAAGTAAAAGATAAAACTATAAAGCTTTTATAGAATAATATACAAAATATTTCATGATTTCAGGTTTCAGGCTAGGAAAAAAAATTCTCAAATAAGACAAAAAAGGTTAATCATGAAATAAAAGCTTAATAAACTAGATTTGAATAAAATGAAAACTTCTATTCATTAAAAGTCACCATAAAGAGACTGAAAAGAGGGATTACAGAATGGAAGACGATTTTTGAAACACATAGAACTGACAAAGTATCAGCAGGTCAGACATCTTCAAGTCAATAAGAGAAGACAGACATTTTATGAAAAATCTAGGCAAAAGACCTGAACAAAAACTTTATAAAAAGAGAACTTCCAAGAGCCAATAAAGGTATGAAAATGTGTGCAATGTCATTATTATCAAGAAGGAAAACACATTAAATCCTTAATGAGATGCCATTACAAACTTGCCAGAATGGCTAACACCTATCAAGTCCAAAAATACAAGTAGAGCATTGGGAGCTACCTAAATGAGGCTGCTGTGTGGTGTGAACTGGAAAACAATTTTTATAATACAGTAAAATCAAACGTGCACATACCCTGTAACACTGCCATTCCACTCCTAGGTATATGCCGACATAGTATGTCCAACCCAATGCATGGTAAGAATAGTCAAAGCAGCATGATTTGTAATAGGTAAATCCGGAAACAACCTAAATGTTGACTGACAGCATACGATATAGTCATACAACAGAATGCTATTTGTCAATGAAAATGTATGAACTGCAGCTACTCATACAGCAAGGCTGAGTCTCAAACAGACTATATCGTGGATGCTGCCCAGATCCCCTTTGGGGAGCCCTGGCCAGTGCTCCACCCCTCAGCTCCTGTATTGGTTGCTAATGGCTTGCAGCAGGCCCCTGATCTGGACAATTGTCCTTGGCCAAAAGGGTACTCCTGGTACACACTGGCCGAAGACTTTTTATGACATGCTGTCACAAGTATCTCAGTGGGACCAACATTGTGGTACTTTCCATGCTCCAGGGCTCCGCTGGGGTTCAAGCTGAAGCAGAGACCTCATCCTTGCTTAGCTCCTATCCCTGTCCTGCTTCCTTTGCCCCCTTTCTCCTGAGATCTCGAGCTCCACGAATTATATACACCTGAATCCCTGTCTTCACCTTTGCATGTGAGGAATCTGACCTGAGACATATAGCTAAGCTAGAGAGAAAGACACAAAAGGGTATATATATTATGATATACACATAAGTGGTAAAATAAAGGAAGTCAGAATAGTGTTCACCTCTGGAGCTGTGATCAGGGAAGGTACACAGGGGGCTTCTGGTACTGGCAATGTTCTATTTCTTGACCTGCATGGTGTCTCTGTGGATATTCACTTTATAATTATTACTTAAATTGTATGTGCGTGGGGTGCCTGGGTGGCTCAGTCGTTAAGCGTCTGCCTTCAGCTCAGGTCATGATTCCAGGGTCCTGGAATTGAGCCCCGCATCGGGCTCCCTGCTCACCAGGAAGCCTGCTTCTCCCACTCCCACTCCCCCTGCTTGTGTTCCCTCTCTCGCTGTGTCTCTCTCTGTCAAATAAATAAATAAAATCTTTAAAAAAAAAAACTGTATGTGCATGTTTATGCACCATTTAGCATGTATGATATATGCAAAAAGAAGAAAAATTTATAAGTAATTAAAGAGATTTTTTGTTGCGAGTTAAATAACGTATCAGAGAAGATGAACTGTTTAATTTGTGCTTTCTTACATTTGTTGAGATCTTCCTTGTAGCCTAATATATCAAGGCTTGTAAACTATTTCATGTATCACATTTATCAATAAAATATGCTATGGATTTTTTTAAGATTTTATTTTTAAGTAATCTCTATACTCAACATGGGACTCAAATTCACAACCCCGAGATCAAGAGTCACATGCTCTACTGACTGAGCCCTCCAGGCACCCCTGTGCTATGGATTTTTATGTCATTGGTATAATGATTGTATTAGTCATCTATGACTGCTCAAAAAATTACCCCCAAATTTAGCAGCTTAAAAAAAAAAAAAACCACTTTCTCTCACGGTTTCTGTGTGTCAGGAGTCAGGGCACGGCATAGCTGGGTCCTCTGGGTCTCTCACAAGATTGCAATCAAGGTGTTGGCTGGGACCACAGCTCCCGCAAGGCTGGGACTCCAAAGGCTCCACTTCCAAGAATGCTCACGTGGTTGCAGGATTCACTTCCTTGTGGGCTAATCGCACTGAGGGCGTCAGCTCCTTGCTGGCTGTTGGCTGAGCAACCTTCCTCAGTTTTTTGCCTTGTGAGCCTCTCAGAGCATGGCAGCTGGTTTCCATTAGAGCAAGCAAGCAAGGCAGAAGCCAGTCTCTTTTGTCTATCTAACCCAGATGTTTACATCCCAGATCTTTTTTGCTGTTTTCTATTCATTAGAAGAAGTTTCTAGGTCCAGCTCACACTTGAGAGGAAAGGATTACACCAGAGCATGAACACCAAGAGGGGACCATTGGCAGTGATATAAATCACCAGCTGGCTTGTCCATTGTTGCTTGGAGAATTGCTAACCATCATTAAACAAAATCCTGACTGATATTCATCCTAGATCACAGTATACAGAATTTCGCATGAACAAAGCAGCTAGATCACAAACATCTAAGAGCCAGAGATTCTGTTCCTTGGGACTTTGATTTTGGGGCTCCTGTTTGAAACACTATTCATTTTCTCTGCCCACCACAGTTTTACATATGGGATGGATCTTCCTCAGTGACACAAGCTTCTTATTGAACCTGTTTGTTTGAGCTGCTCTGAAGAACCAATGCATGATTTTCTTGTGGTGCCTTTGAGACCCCAAAAGTGATCTGTAAGTCTTTATCATAGCTTATGCTTAAAAACAGACCATCCTAAATATACTCTCCCTACTGAATAGGAATCCAAGTTTTGAGTTATGTGGAACCAGAAATATGTATTTAAACAAATGTCTTTTTGTCTATTTGATCTACCTTTGATTGATGAGGAGGCCAGCTCAGAGTCTGAGTGTGTTGGGGTACAAAGGGACCCCAGAGGGGCTGAAACCTCTCTAACATGCCCCATGTGTTCTTTTACCAAAGGTGAAAGTTCTTACTTACGAACTGGGCTTACAGTTTCTTGTTTGGTTTATTAGCTGCAGCTGTATTTTCCCCACTTCTCCCTTTTGGCCATAGTGTTGCTAACCTTTGTAAACATTTAAATGTACAATTAAAGTGCTCACTTGTGCTCCATCTGAGCCACATCTTCTCTAGTTTTGAAAGCATAGTTCTCAGGAACCTCAACATGATCTTACGGTTTCCACAAAGAGCAGAATATGACTGTTAATAGGTAGATGTTAAGGTTGTTGCTATCATCCTCAATTGAGGTTGGCTGAGTCCTGGGTGGGCTTTGCTCTGTGCTGAATGCCCTGCTGCTTCACATAGCCAAATGCAGTAAACATGACTCTCTGGTAAGTCATACATCCCTGTTTTTCAAAGAAGCATAAATCCCTCCTGCAAAGAATCCATCAATATGATAAACCTATAAAACGAAGTTTCCAAAAATTGAAACATTTTGCAACCCACTCCCAAATTTTGATACCTTAACACACAAGAAACTAGACTCCAAAAGATAAAAACTAATTTTTCTTCTCTGGGTTGTGGACCATAGTCACACCTTGTCTGTGTCTACTTATTTATAGATCACCTCCCCACATGAGCCTCCAGAGGGCGGCTGGGGAAGGTCTCCCCAAACCCTGACCTGGCTGTACTCCCCATCTCATTTCTCTGTGGAGCATCTATAATTCAGGCTATTACGATACAGAGTCAACAAATCAGGTTTCACTAGAAATGAATAGGGTAAGAAATTTTAAGAACACACATCACATAATTGTAAACAGTGGTGTTTCTGTTAGCTTTGAATAAAGACCTAGAGGTCTCTAGACCTGTCAAAAAATTAGGGACACCAGAGGTCTCTAGACCTCTCTAACAAATTAGGGACACCAAGCACAAACGTTGGAACAATTAATATCATCATATCATCGCTTTAAGACTTTTAACATTGGTTACAATATGTGAAATTGTAGTTGCTGTTAACAACTCGAAATGAAAACATCTACCGAACTGGCTCATGAGTATAGAGTGACTGCACATTGTTAAAGATGTTATCAAATAGTTTTGAAAATACATTTAGATGTTTTGTTATAGGAGATAACTTTTAAAATGTAAGTTTTTTTTTTTTTTTAACATGGTTCTTTGACAGAAAATGTAACATATTCCTCAGCTTACCAGAGACTGGGTGGTAAAACAGTGTCACAGACTGGACTCCATGTTAGTTCGGCAGGAATTGCTGGGCCAATTTCTGTACATAAGAGGCCTTATGAAAATCTTGTGAAAAACCTTCCGAAATACTGGTGTTCTGAAAATTATGAAAATCCAAGGGTCCACAATGGAGATTACAGATAGAAAACGCAAGGCTTGGAGGTCTTCCATTTCTTCAGAGGTTGCATCTTTCTCATGGGCAGTTTTAAATGCTCCATAGTAAGCACGATACTGTTTTAAGGAAAAACATCCCATTATGATATTGAAAGTTTGATGACAGAAATAAATGCACTTACCTTACTTTAGAAACATTAATTTCTTATGAACATGGCAGCTTGGCTTGGAAGATTCATTTTTGGTAAATGTATAAGCCGCAAAGGCCACTGCTGCGAATGGGGGTGAGTGAGGAGCCGAGCAGGTGCAGGGCTGAGCTGAAGGCTCAGTGGAAGAGGGGTACTCCTGGGAGCCCGGGTCTCAGTCCCTGGAGGCTGTTCTGCCTGCTGTGAGGCTGCAGGGCTGGAGTCTCCAGGTCCCTCCACGCAGAGGAAGAGTTGAGGTGGAGCCAACCCAGTGCACTGAATCTCTTATGAACAGGGTCAGCACACTCCCGTAAACACAGAGGTTCTCTTTCCTTCAGTTATCCTTTCTTTCTTCTGACTGCTTCCTGTCCTCTTATTAGCCCAGAAATAAGCCTTACTTGGTGAAACGTCATGTATATGGAGACAAAAATGATACATAAATTTTAATCAGGAAATACTCCAGTGAGAAGACTGGAGGAGATTTAGAAAAGGATTTGTTTAATTCCTGTGAATTACTTATTCTTAGAATAGATGGTTATTACCTTTACTGTGGTTGACACCCTCTTTTCAGACTAGAACACACACACACACACACACAGAAATATAAGCCCACTTACTTGCGCCTGACCGCCCCTATTGTCTTGATCTTCCTGGAGGTGTCAGGCCTCCTTGGCGCCCTGCAAACTGCCCCCTCGCATGGCTTTTCCTGCCATTGAACCAAAATGGCCAACATGTCGGCTAGTACCACAGCTGCCTCCCACTCTGTTGGAGTCCAGCCATTCCTTTCTCCATGCCTACTGAGATTCTAAATCCATAATGGGACAAAATGGACTCTAATAGGACAGAAAATATGTAAACTCAACATTTGTGGAAGGCGATATGAATAACTGCCCAGACTAGACCCACTCGGGGCAATCAAGAAACATGAGATGTGTTTTCCCATAATTGTTTCCTTACCTTTTACTCTCTTTTTTATAGAGCATTTCAGCAGGCTCAGACATTCCCGTCTACCCCACTTAAGAAGATATACTTGTGGGGCACCTGGGTGGCTCAGTCGGTTAAGCATCTGATTTGGGTGCAGGTCATGATCTCAGGGTCCTGGGATCGAGCCCCGTGTTGGGCTCCACATCAGCAAGGAGTCTCCTTGTCTCTTTCCCTTTCTCTCTGCCCCTCCCCCCGCTTGTGCTCACTCTCTCTCAAATAAAATCTTTAAAAAAAAGAAGATATATCTGAATGCCCTTTCCCATCATCAATTACTACCGACTACTACTACTAATAATGGCTACTGCCCATGTAGAACTTACTATATCCAGGCACTGTTCTAAGCATTTTATTTTTTAAATTTTTAAAGATTTTTCTTAATTTATTTGAGAGAGAGAGAGTGAGAGAGAGAGCACAAGCAGGGTAAAGGGCAGAGGGAGAAGCAGACACCTCACTAAGCAGGGAGCCCGATGTGGGACTCGTTTCCGGGACTCTGGGATCATGACCTGAGCCGAAGGGAGACGCTTAACCGACTGAGCCACCCAGACACCCTAAGCATTTTATTTCAAAAACTTCTTTTTACCCTCACAAAAGTCCTATGAAGTAAGGATGACCGTTATCGCCATTTTACAGATGTAGAAACTGAACGTTTTACTTTAAAATCTTTTGGATTTTACATGCCCAAATCCTAGCTCCTTTCAAGGTCTGTCTCAAATACTACGCTCTTCAGGAAGCCTCTCTGAGAGAATGGCTAAGCCCAGCAGCTTTAGAATCTGACTATGGGGTTGGATGAAATCCCCTCACTGGCTGTGTGAAATCGGGCATGTAATTCCATTTCCTCATCTACACAATGGGGATAATTGTACCTACCTTCCTTCTGTGACTGTTAGGAAGTCTGAACAAGATGGTATGAGTAGGACCTTGACAACAGGTCCTAGCACATAGTAAGAACTCAAAAGTTTGTTATTATTATTTTATCAGTTAGTAGTGACTCCTTTTCTCCTCTAAACTCCTTTATGGCCCCAATCACTCCATCCCTCACCCAGTATTACAGCTTACATGGGCAGATGTAATATTTTTCTTATTTTATATCCCCACAATGAACTACAGTGTGTTGAATGTTGTAGGTACCAGCTGCATGCTTAATTTGATTAATGGTTGACAATAGGCTATACACTTAAGCTGATTTAAAAAGCAAATACTTTATGTAAGTTTGTTTTTACATTTGCTCCTTCTTGAAAGTGAAGTACAGCAAAATATAATTCCAACTATTTCAGAATACTTGATTAGTTGGGATCTGAGTAATGAAATGACATCTACATAACCAAAACCATTTTATTTCTATGTAGTATTTATCCATGTCAATTCTATTGCATATAATTAGGTTATTTGTATTTTCAAGTCACTTGATTTATATTAGAAATGTATTGTTCTATACCTGGCTTTTTAATTTTATTTTTATTTTATTTAATTTTATTTATTTATTTTTTAAAGATTTTATTTATTTATTTGAGAGAGAGAATGAGAGAGAGAGAGCACATGAGAGGGGGGAGGGTCAGAGGGAGAAGCAGACCCCCTGCTGAGCAAGGAGCCCGATATGGGACTCGATCCTGGGACTCCAGGATCATGACCTGAGCCGAAGGCAGTTGCTTAACCAACTGAGCCACCCAGGCGCCCCTATTTTTATTTTATTTTTATTTATTTTATTTTAGGTTTACTAAAAATGTGACAGAAATTAATTCATTTATGACAGTGATCAAAGTACATATTCTATTAATTCTGAAAAAGGTATCAATTTGAACTCAATTTAGACTTTCAAAAAATCTGTTGCTCAACACTATTCCTTAGAACACACTTTATAAACTGCTCCTGTAAAAGATGGCTAGATTAATGAATAACCTCAGAATATACACCCCACATGTTTAAAGTAGTTCAGTTTTCACAGGGAATGGTGTGAGAAGAGCTCCTTCTATTGGACTTAGGAGTCCATGAAAAAATGTTGCTGTTGTCAGTTTGCTGGAGACTCATGTAGCTGGACATCCCTGCTGAGGAGAGCTCTCCGGATTCTAATGCCCCTTCCATCCAGTTCATCCATCACAACACCCTAGACCTCATCCTCTGCTCTAGCCCTTTAAATCCACTTTCAACCCTTTTCCCTGGGCCCATGTTTTGCCCACCATCCCTTACGTATTTCTATCAGCTTCTTTTGAAAGGAGCATCACACTCATTCTTTTTGCCCACCAGAATGAAATACATACATATCTCAATACATGCAAGATGTCCTCCATCATGTCTCTGACTCCATGGATTCTGATATATGCAATTACACAAGCTCATACTTATCTTTACCTGGCTTGTCAACCTCTCAAGCTATTATGTCCAATCTCTCATTAGATCCCTCTCTCATCTGTCCCTGCTCACCTACCATCCTCCAATACGTTGTAGGTCTCTAAGGTAAAATGAATTTTTTTAAAGATTTTATTTATTTATTTGACAGAGAGAGACACAGCAAGAGGGAACACAAGTAGGGGGAGTGGGAGAGGGAGAAGCAGGCTTCCTGGTGAGAAGGGAGCCCGATGCGGGGCTCAATCCCAGGAGCCTGGAATCATGACCTGAGCTGAAGGCAGATGCTTAACGACTGAGCCACCCAGGTGCCCCGGTAAAATTAATTTTGATGAAAATATGTTATATGCATTAGAAAATGTGCTGCAAACGGCTTCTAAAGCTCATCCCATATTCTCTGTACTTTCTTCCTGAGAAAGTTTTCAAGTTGGAAATTTGAAAATTCAATTTGGGGAAGTACCTTGCTCTAATGCAACATTATAGCAAAATTAATTTAAAAGATCAAACCCCAACACACTTTTCATTGGCTTAATGAAATACAATATTCATGCTATGAGCAAGGTTTCTTCTTAAGGTTCTTTTCTCCCTTCATATATAGCCTTATTTTTCCCAATCACTAGACCCAGAAGAGTGATTAGAAGAGTGATTTTCAAAGTGTGGAGGTTTCCAATACTCTGTCAGTGTGTCTTCAGAGTCAAAACTATTTTCATAAAACCGAAATTATGTGCCTTTTTTACTCACAGGTGTACAGTTAAGTTTTACTAACATCATCACTCCCACATCTAATGGAATATATAGTGTGTATTCTTGTGTTTTCTATACCTTTCTAAGGTAGTTGATTTGGGGTATACACATATGTACATTTTCTTTTTTTTTTTTGTAGTTTTTAATTTTATTATATTATGTTAGTCACCATACAATACATCATTAGTTTTTGATGTAGTGATCCACGATCCATTGTTTTCATATAACACCCAGTGCTCCATGCAGTACGTGCCCTCCTTAATACCCATCACCGGGCTAACCAATCCCCCCTCCCCCCTCCCCTCTAGAACCTTGTTTGTTTCTCAGGTCCATAGT
>NC_138377.1:42053721-42099864 GCF_054177405.1 Leptonychotes weddellii
ATTCTGAGTTGTTTTTCCCTGGCCTCCTCTTTTCCCTTTTTATCTATTATACTGTCTTCCAGATTGCTTATTCTCTCTTCTGTCTCAGTTAACCTAGCTGTTAGATTATCTAGATTGGATTGGATCTCATTGATAGCATTTTTAAGTTCTGCCAATTCAGCTTTCATTTCTGCCCTTAGAGACTCTATGTTGCCATTAATTGATTTCTCCATTCTAGCCATTGTCTTCACAATTGCTAGCCTGAATGCCATCTCTGACATCTTGGTTATGTTTGCATCCATTTGTAAATCGGCAGCATAAGTCATAATCTCTGAGTCTTTTCTGTTTTGGGGGCTCCTCCTCCTAGTCATTCTGTTGATGGGTGTTTGAGGGAATGTATAGAGTCGGAATTATTGACCAGAACCCAAGCAAGATGCACCTGTTTTCTTGGGACCTTAGGGTTGCTGGCCTCTCATTTTCCCAGCCTGTCTTCTGCAGGAGGGGCCTTCTGCGCTGTTACTCAGGCAACCCTGTTTGGGTGGAGTTGCCCTGCACCCCTGTGGCGGGGGATGGGCTCAGTGGGAATCAGTCTTTGGGGCTTTTGTTCTCTGGCGCCTTTCCCTGGCAGCTTTCCATGTCTCTTCCACGAGTCAGAGCAGAAGAGACCATTTCCAACCCTCTGCCTCAGGGCAGAGAGACCTCAGTCTGTTCTTCAGTGAGCTCTCCAGGCCACACTGTCTCCGTTTTTGTCCGTGCTGCTATAAACTGCAGCGTCCTGGGTTGTGCGCCCCTCCGCAGCGCTCCCAGTCCTGTCTCCAGGTCGGGGCACATCTCTGCCCTTTGTGCTTCTAAAACCGCCAGCTGCTCCCAATTCCCGCGTGCGCGACTCCGCTGCTTGGGGTTTCCACCCCTGGGGGTTGCAGTTCACCCGCACGACCCCGGTGCACCGGGTGTCCATCTCAGAGGCTGCAGTTCGCGTGCGCGCGACCGTCGCTCCGGTTTCTGTCTGGGGGGCTGCAGTTCGCGTGCGCGCGACCCCGCCGGTCTGGTTTTCCACCCCGGTGCTGCCCTAAAGTTCTTTTCCCAGGCTATCGGTCTGCGAGTCTGTGCCCCGTCCGCAGCGCGCGAGGCTGTCACTCACCGGTGGTGTAGGATCCCCACGTCCAGGCACCCTCCTGCCTGTGCTCTTAACATGCTTTTTTCTGTTTTACCTGCTATAATCTCTATAATTGTATTATCATTCATTAACTCATTGTGAAAGCCCAAAGTTTTCCTTACACCTATGCGAAAACACAAGAAGTACATTTTGTTAAATTGTTTTGCAATAATGTTTAAAATTTCTCTTATTTTAAATTTCTAATATGATAATACTGATAGATATAATCTACAAAAATAAAAGTTCTTTGCATCCTTAATAATTTTTAAGAGTGAAAAGGGGGGGGCGTCTGGGTGGCTCAGTCGTTAAGCGTCTGCCTTCGGCTCAGGTCATGATCCCAGGGTCCTGGGATTGAGTCCCGCATCGGGCTCTCTGCTCGGCAGGAAGCCTGCTTCTCCCTCTCCCACTCCCCCTGCTTGTGTTCCTGCTCTCGCTATCTCTCTGTTAAATAAATAAATAAAATCTTTAAAAAAAAAAAGAGTGAAAAGGGGTTCTTAGACCAAAAAATGTTAGAAAACCACTGCATTACAAAATAATGCTCGCTGGGTGATGTCTGGAAGTGTTGAATCACTATATTGTACACCAAAAACTAATATTACACTGTATGTTAACTGACTGGAGTTTAAATTAAAAAAATTTTTTTAGAAAGAAAATAATGCTATTTCCTGAGGAGATCATATTTCTTGGTTAATTTTCTATATCCAGCAGGCAATAATAATAAATGGAAATTATAATTAGGAATAATAGTACTGATTTTTGATGCCAGGCACCTGGCTAGGGGCTTTATATATATCAAATCTTCATAACTATCTTATAGGGCAAGTATGGTTATCCTTGTTACAGATCAGAGAACTGAGGTTAGGGGCACCTGGGTGGCTCAGTTTTTAAGTGACTGCCTTTGGCTCAGGTCCTGATCCCCTGGGATCCAGCCTGGTGTCAGGCTCCCTGCTTAGCAGGGAGCCTGCTTCTCCCTCTCCCACTCCCCCTGCTTGTGTTCCCTCTCTCGCTGTCTCTCTCTCTTTGTCAAATAAATAAATAAAATCTTTTAAAAAAATAAAGAAAACTGAAGTTAGAAAAGATAAATAAGCCACTATCACAGCTAGTAAGTGATAAAGGCTAATTCAAACCCATGTATTATGCTAAAGCCCTTATCCTTTCTAGAAAGTTTTAGTTCCTGTGAAGAATGCTGTCTGAGTTGCATATCCTTGGAACATTACAGTTTTTTATAAAATCATTTTCAAATCCATTATTTCCTTCCATCCTCACAATCCCCTATAAGTTAGTTATTCAAGTCCCCTGAGAGACATGTCCAAATGCAATGCTCTTGTATTATACTCTATTATGCTCTTTTCTGCATTATTATTACTAAGACATTCAAACTGAGGACATAATATCCATGCATTTGTCTACTGTCTGCTTTTCCACAGCATAGGTAAGTAAGGCTATGAGTTTAGAGCAGGGGTCTGCAAACATTCTCTGTAAAGAGCTCAAGAGTAAATATTTTAAGTTTTATAGATCAAGAGGCAAATGGTGAGTGTTTGGTAGGTACTTTTATAACAAGAGAGAAAACACATTTTCACAACTTTCATTGGTGAAATTTAAAATGTAATAATAATTAAGTACTTTGGGGGGGTAATTCATGTCTACTATGGAGAAAAATCGAAGTCTTTTTTTTTTCTTGGAATAGTATTTGAGCTAGTTGGAGTTTAGAGTTCCTGTGCACTATCATCAAATTGATTTCAAAATCGGTTCATTTGCAAAAACTCTTCTTAATTCCACCCACTGTACAAAAACAACAGCAGGATGGATTTGGACTGTGGGCTGTGGTTTGCCAACTCCTGCCTTAGAGTGTGGTTCTCCCAGATGGGATCCCTGGATGAGCAGCTTTCACCTTACCTGGGAACTTGTTAAGAATAAAATTCTTCAAAAACATCTGAACCAGAAGCTCGGGGGATGGGTGGGGACAGCCATCTGTGTTTTTAAGAGCCCTGCTGGTGATTCCCAGCAGGCTAAAGTTTGAGAACCACTGCTAAATATCTATGCCCATATCTTCTCTATTCATATAGATTTATTTATTCATTTTTGGGGAATTCTGATCTTAACCCTGCATGATGATGCCACAGACAACTCTTTTCCCACACATTAAGGCCTTCGTTTAAGGACAATCACATTATATTTCACTTCTATGCAATCTTGAAAGTAACATCCAAAATTGCTGCATTGCCATAAGAAACTTAACATTCCTATTCACAGAAGTCTCAGGGTTCAAAGGCACTGAATTGGCAGTGAATTGATTTAAATGTTGTTCGTGTTGAACAAGTACACTGGGCCTGGGGGAGAGGAGCAACCCTCAGAAAGTCTTCTCAGCATCAGCCGCTGCCAGAAGTCTTGGCCGGGATCCCAGGGGGAAATGCCTTCAAAACGACTGGTTAATTCCATTTCCACCACCACCGCCATTAGTAAACTGAAACCCGGGATAATGACTTCCGTGTCACCCCGCTTGCCGAGACAGACACAAGACCTGTCAAGGCAGGTTATCCAAACAACACCACTGGCTGAACCGTACCTACACCCCTACCTATCCAGACAGCCTCTCCGCCTCTGTCGCCACCATCTTCCGCGGCCGCAGCACCAAGAACAGCAGCCGCCACGCCTCCAAGTTTCCGTCTACCTTTAGTCTCTCACCTGTGCAAATCACCCTGGCATGAGTACACCTTCCCTTACTCTCTTCCCACGCCAGCACCTGGGGAAAAACGACCAGGTGCATTAGCCCGTATCTGATGCCATTAAAATCATCGGCAGGTCTAAGAAATAAAACGTTACCTAGCCACCGGGAAAGAAAGGACTCGTACTGCCAAGGAGGAACAAAATTCTGCTCCTCAAAACAACCCCGAGATCTTCCCAGAGGGAAGAGAGATGAGGGGATGCTGCTAACCGGAGAGGTTTTGCGGGGCTAGGAAGACACCATCAGACTCGGTCTCTCCCTTCCCTGTTCGGGCTCAACAAACTCGGTTCCAAGTCCTCGGGGCTGTGGAGGTAACCAGATGTGGGGAGCTCCACGACAAACCGTCCTGGCCCAGGGCGCAGCTCCTCCTGCGCGGCGTCCAGCACGCTCCACCCTTCCCTCCCGCACCCGCCGCCGGCCGGGCTCCAGGGCCCCCAGATGCCTCCGCACGAAGGGACTCACTATTAAAGGCAGGGAGCACATAGTGAAGAGCACGGTCATGAGGGCCAGCAGCAGCAGATGGTCCAGCTCCTCCAGGGGCTGCGCGGCCGCCTCCCTCTCGTCGGCGCCAGGCTCCGCGCCGTCGCGAGTGCCGGAGACTTGGCGCCGCGGGAGCCGCCGGTGCATCACGTAGAGGTTGCGCATGGCGCTCAAGTTGCACAGCACGATGGCGAGGACCAGCAGCGCCGTGAGGCTGGCGTAGAGCACTGAGTAGCCCAGCACCAACAACGAGCGCTCCTCGTGCACCATCTGGATGAAGCACCAGGTGCCGGGGCAGTACTGCACGAACTTCCCGAAGCCCGCGAAGGGCAGCGCGCAGAAAGCCAGGCAGAAGGCGCCCACGACCGGCGCCACGAGCGCGCCGCGGCGCAGGGTGATGTGCCGTCGGTAGAAAAAGGGGTGCCCCAAGGACAGCCAGCACTCCAGGGCCATGGCCAGGAGCTGCAACGTCGAGGCGAGCCCAAAGAAGGACATGAAGAAGGCGAAGGCTTGGCACAGCGAGCTGCCCGACGCGGGCGCCAGTCCCCACAGGCTCCGGTTCTGCGCGTAGGCGGCCAGCACGAAGGGGCTCACGAGGGATTTGCCCAGCAAGTCTGTGACCGTCAGGCCGCACACCAGCACGTAGAAGACCGAGGGCGGCGGCCGCGGCGGGCACGACCCCAGCCCCGAGCGCGCCAGCAGCCCCAGGGCCAGCAGGTTGCCCAGGAGGCCGGCGCTGAAGAGCACCCCGCCCATCGTCGCCGAGTTGCCCTTCTCCACCGAGGTGGTGTTGTGGCAGCGGGAGAGCGGCGGCCGCATGGCGGGCGGCGCAGCGGGCAGGAGCGGGGCTGCGGGAGGGCCAGGGCCCCGGCGTCTGCGTATGGGAACCCCCGGCGGCTCCGGACGAGAGGCTGCGCCGCAGAGGCAGCTCCGCGGGCACAGGGGTGTTAAGCACGGCAGGCACCTCCTTCTAAACTCTCGGGTCACACCCCGCCTCTCGGGGCGGGCCGCGCGGCCGAGTGCTCACCCCGCGCTGCCATTGCGGAGCCCCCAGCAGCCGCGCAAAGATCTCCGCGCTGACCCGCGGGCCCTGAGGAGAGTCGAGCCCTCGCGCCCACAGTCGGAAAGAAAGAAACGTAGCCAGAGCCTGAGCACCCAAGGCCTGTCCTTCCTACGAGGCAAGAGAACTGCTGAAGTGGAGGGGAGATGAAGCCGCAGCCACTAGGGAAGAGAGGGGCGTGAGGAGCACGTGGTGGCGAACTCTTGAGAGACGCGCGGAGGGGAGGCGGAGAAAAACCACTGGTTTCTGAATTCGTGCGGTAAGGAGGGGTAAAGGTAACTCACATTTGCGTAATACTTAAGCCTTAGCGCGCGTCGTCTTGCAGGTCCTTGCAAGTTGAACAATGATCTTTATTGTATAGGTGAGGAAAGTGAGACCTCGGGTTGTTAAGCTGTCTTTGCCCAAGGTGACAGAGCCAGTAAGTGGCAGAAGTGGACCTGGAACCGGGATCTTGTATTTATAGAGTCCATCAGTCTTGCTTCCATACCTTCTCCTCTGGAGAGGTTGGCTAGATTTCAGGGAAGTGGCTCCAGGAAAAACCAAGAAGAGATGCTGCTAGCCTTGGGTACCATGAATCACAGTGGTTGTGTGTAGACGGTGGGAGGAGTATGGTTAAGAGCACTAATGCTGTTATCGTATAGACGTGGGTTCGAGTCCTGATTCGGCCTTCCACTCACTGCTTTTGTGAGCCTGAGGGCCTTGCTTAACTTCTCACGAAGTAACCTCTAGCCAGCCTGCTTGGCTCTTCTGAGGTGCAGGGATCACATTTGTAAAGGACAGACACCTAGGAAGTGCTCCGTACAATGCAATTGTCAGGATTTTCACCTGTTTTAGTAGCAGAAAATTTAACTGCAGTTTTTAGCATGGATTTTGAAACCAGAAAACAGTAGACTTGATTTAGAACTTTCTCTGTTTTGTGACTACTAGAAAACATTGGTTCCCTTCTGGCCTTTAACTTGCCTGCATCATAGAGGCAAGGGAGTTCACGCTGGTAAGTGTGATTTCTTTCTATAATCCTTGATAAGCTGGGAGAGCAACTGGCTTTGAGTGTGGAATTTGAGTGGGATTGATTACTGGGACCATATTACACCAGCAAATAGATTATGCTTGGCTTCAAGAAGCTCATTCTTGGGCTCAGTGCCTGTTTGGATGGATAGACTCAGGGGGAGAGAGCAAGACTCTTGAGTTTTTGATGTGAAAGCCAGAGAAGCTGCCTCCAGACTGAAAGTGTGGCCAGAAATTCAGGCCATGGGATAGAGATGAAGAGTCCAATCTTTGCAATTGGATAGTTCTGGAATTGGATAGCTGTGGCCCTGGTTTAGTTTACTCAATCTCTCTTAGTAAATCTCCTTGCAAATGGGATATGGGATTTATGCTGACCTCCCACAGGGTGAGTTCCCTTGTCATCCACTGTCTCCCACTCATCCCCACCTCCAGCCCTTAATGAAGAATGAAGGGTTTAGAGGAGCATCACTTGAGTTGATGAAGTGGAAGAAGGAGCAGGCTCTAAAACCAAGACACAAAATCTGATGACATCTGAGGTCTCCTTTTCAGACAAACAGACACACACACACATACATACAAACACAAACACTCACAATTTACTCTAATTATACTGTGTTACCAGTTTCCTGAAGTCCCACTGTGGTGCCCAGAGGAGGTCCAATGGACTAGCTTAAAAACCTCCTCTAAGGACGTTGTCCCAAAGTGTTCTCTGAAGCATACCTACTCCAATTCTTTGCAGCCTTGTTGTTCTGTTACAGCTGCCTTCACCTCTGTACCCCTTCTAAGATTCGTGCAGGGAGAGAGGAGCCCACAAATGTAAGCAACTTTTTAGAAACAACTCCAAAGAGTGACTGAAGGAAGAGCTGTGATCCTTGATAGTGTTTATATATGTCATGCCTCAAATGTTGATGGCCTTGCATGGGTACAATTCAGGAAACCACATGTTTCCTCCTGGCTAACATAGCTGGCCTTTACCATGGGGTTTCCGGCTGCTTTCCTGCCCACTTCGCTCCTGTTCACCCTGCTCAGTTCTCAGGCTTAACTTCGGAATCTCCTAAGAATTCTGATTTTACAAATTTACTGTTCGGCCAAGAAAAGTGTAATTTGTTCATGCATCATGCACTTTTTGAGCTCTTACTTTGGTGCCAAGCATGGCAGTGAGGGCTGTGGGGACTGAGCAGTGCACAGCAAATAAAGGAAGGCAGATGTCATGTCCTGTGACTTTTACATGGCTACAGATTTTTATATCAGTTTTCAGAGTAATAAGGCTAAACTTCTTTTTTTCCGGTAAGAGGAAAACTTGTAATGAAAATATCTTGGGCCCAATTATAAAGTAAATTATCTTCATTATTTGCAGAGCTGTACTAGGCGGCTTAATTGGCTTAAAAACAGTCTGGAAAAATATGCATGGCATAATGTGAGTAGACAAATCTGAATATATAATTATGATTTTGTGATTGTAAAAACCATATGTGCTCATGAACAAGACCTAGAAGTTGACATAGGCACAGGAAACATTGACGTAAATTTGAGAAGGGATGGTAGCAAAATTTCTTTTTGGCTTTCTGATATATCCAATATAGTATCTCTAATAGTTATCTCAAAAGATTTTAAGCAGAAATCAAGTGTATGCTCACAGCCTGGTTTTAGGAAGGGGAGGAGAAGGAAAAAGAATAGTTTTTCCTAGGTCCTTCTTGACTCTGCTTCTAAATCTTATCCATCCCTCACTCCTAGTGAACTGCAAGCAATATTTCAGGTTGTGGATTGTGAAAAGCAGAGAATGGAGAAGAGGAAAGCTAAAAAGCAAAGAACGAATTAGCTACCAATTTTGGAGTATCTTCTGCATGCTCAATTCATGCTGGAAGAAGGTTCTTTACATTCAGTAGGTGGGATGATAGGACAGCAACGTGCTGATGATGGGTAAGGTCTTTGGAGTCATACTGTGTGAATTTAACTCTCAGCTTTGCCCCTTAATAGTTTCATACGCTTGAGCAATCTTCTAACCTTTCTAAACCTCAATTTCCTTGTTTGTAAAAATGAGGGGAGGACAGATAATTGTACTAAACCCGTGGGGTAGTTATGTGGCTTCAGTAAAAGTATCTGCAGAGAGCAGTAGTTCTCAACATTGGCTGCATTGTAGAATCACCTGGAGAGAGCTTTATACGTTTTTGATGCTTCAGCATCCCCAACCAATTATATCAGACTCTCTGGGGATGCTTTCCCAGCTTCAGTATTTTTGAAGGTCCCCAGTTCGTTCCACTGTGCAGCTAAGGTGAGAACCACTACTAGTTCATGTTAGTGTGAAGCACGGTGCTATTACATGCTTTGCATGCCTCTGCCAGTGGGGTTAATGTTTTCATTCCTGCCAACAGCACCAAAGAATTTTTTTACCTCCCTTTTTGCAGGTAAGGAAAATGAGACTCAGGTTAATAACTTCTTCAAGCTCACATAACTAATAAGGGATGAGGATAGAATGGCATCTAGGTCTTTCAGATTCCTTAGGCCTCTGCTTTGGAGAAAAGGAAGAGCAGAGGAGATAAGAGAGTGAGAGAAAAAGAAAGGACTCTGCAATTCCCTGTGTGTGCTCAGAAGTTGGGAGGCAGAGTTACCAGCGGGGTCAGACAGCATGCCTGTCCCCTACATTTCTGCTAGCTGCGTAATATCTTGGGACCACGTCAGCACAAATGTCATTTCAGCATCTGTTTGCTAAAATTTGCAGGTAGTTTAGTAAAGTCTTCATTTTGTCTGATTTTGATTTCAGCTTTATAGGGTCCCCCAACCTTTCATCCAGCAAGAAATTCCATTTTGATATCTTTTGCTGCCAGAGCAAGAGATTAAATCCTTCAGAGATTCTGGGGAGTGGAAGTGTCTTGGCCAGCCTCGGTTGACCTTTTGTGTCCACGTGTAAATCCGAATCAGAATCTCTGTATGTTCAGACTTAGAGAAAACATACTCTCAGTTTTAGCTTGGCTGTAGTTTAAACCCTGAAGATCAGCATGAATTTTTGAAAATCGCTTTGGGTGATGACCTACGAGTACATAAATGGTGGAGTAATACATTCATTAACTCAATTATTGGTTGTGACAGTTCACCAGATACTTAGGTTTTCTGGCATTTTGCTTGTGGTTCTAAGGGAAGTGGTTGGAAGTGTGGCCAGTTCCCTGTAAAGCAGACTCTAAGATGGAGATTAGCATGTAGGGTATTTATTAGGGAGGGCTTTTGGATTGACACCTGTGAAAGGGAATAAACAGAAGCAGGATTGGACAGAGAGAGAAATTGTGCTGTGATACAGTTTCAGTAAAAGATCTTACCCAAACCAACCAGAAACTCGAAGATGAAAGGGGCCCCAGGTTATCCTGAGTTGGAGGTGAGGACCTTTACACCCTTGGTGGGTCAGGCACTGGGGCCCAAGGGAAGGGAACATGGCCTTGGGTGCAGCCAGTCTCTTGAGACAAAGCAGTACCTGGAGGAGGCTGACAGCTAAGGGCTACGTGTTGGCATCTGGAGGAATAAGTCCTTTTGTCCGGAAGGCGATCTACGTGGCACATCACAGTGACCACTACCGGGACAGTGCTGATGGGCATCTCAGCTGAGACCCAGGGGCAGGGACCCTTAAGCTCCACCTATACCTATCTCAGGTTTAAAGGAGTCTCCCTAAACACATTTTCTGGTGACCTCAGGCAAGATAGGCCCATGCCTAGGTCATAGCATTCAGAGCTGTTTTTAATTCATACCATTTTGATCTAAGCTTTCCTTAGCATCATCTTGAATTTTTATTTCATCTCTCTGATCACTCAACAATCTTCAGATTCTTCCCAGAAGTTCCTCACCCTCATCCCCAAACCTAAGTGACCCACTCTCTTGGGCTCCCTCAAATGTCCCATAGCATTTACTATATTATATTGTGTTGTGTGTTTGCATGTTCAGGTGTAAGTCTCTCAAGGGCAAGGGTCATGTCTTGTTCAACTTTGTCCCCCTAACCCCATGTCTCAGCTAGGCACACAATAGGCTCTCAGTAAATGTTTACTGCATGAATGGATAACCATGATACCTTCTATTTTTCCTTGTCCTGAAAGGCTCTCTTCTTGAGTCTTAAACGATTTTGATCTTTGATACTAAAAAGCTAAGATATTCTTTCATATTCAACTACCAGGCAGAAAGCCCAGCTCAAATAAATATAAGCTGCTTGCAAATACAAGTCTGGGTCTTAAAACTGTTTCATATACCTGGCTGTGGCTCTGGAGGAAGACCTAAAGGAAATAGTTGTGATTGACTTTTGAAATCAGTTGTTTTTCTGTGTCCATGCTAATTTATATGGAAGGTGGATTATTTAAAATAACACATATTCTTAGTAGAAAAACCTTGAGAACAAACAACTGGAAGAGTTGGAAACTTCCAAGTTTAAGGATGAATTATTACTCTCAATATGATTGGGGAGAGAGAAGGAGAAATTATCTGCTTTAAATATTTCTGCAATCATCTTGTGATAAATGTGCTCCTATAACAAAGTAGTATGAATTGAACAAAGGATAATTTGCAGGCATGCCACTTTTAACAGCAGATCAAGGGTGGTCAGTAAACGTCATCTAGGTGAGGAAATATGGTAAAGGAATGTTGGGGAAGACTTTGATTTAGAGTCTGCAGAGTGAATGAAATGAGCAGGAGTATTGTTAATCTGGGCAGTGAGACAGTGATCTCTGTATGTCTTATAAACCTCATCTGTATTTATCTTGTACTTGGCAAAAAATGTGATTGTGAGCAACAGCCAACAACTCAAATTTTGCAATTTTGGCTCTCTTTGGGGATTTTTTAAAAAAGATTTTATTTATTTATTTGAGAGAGAGAGAGCGAGAGAGAGAGCATGGGCAGGGTGAGGGGCAGAGGGAGAAGCAGACTCCCCACTGAGCGGGGAGCCGAAGGCAGATACTTAAGCAACTGAGCCACCCAGGTGCCCCACTTTGGGGATTTTAAATACAAATTCATGGTAAGCTTATCTCATCCATTTGCTTATCTCAGTAGTCTTCAAACTTTATTATTATTTATTTATTTATTTATTTATTTATTTATTTATTTACAACCGTAAAGGCTGATGAGTCTGATTGTGACTGGGAACTATTCTTATGTCATGGTTTATGACAAAAATAGTAAGAGAAAAAAATATTGAGTGATAAACTTGTGATGGCAGAGAGTAAAGAAGACATGCTAATCTTTGGCTTAGAGGACTGATCAAATGAAATTTTCTGCCCTGGAGTGTACTGAGTCAGGGAGCAGGGACTGTGGCCTGTTCCAATCATGCCTGCTGATTTGGCTGAGCCAGAATCCATTATTGAATTAGCTTAGCTGTGAGGCAGAGACTGCTAGTTTCCCACCAAATCCATTTCCTCTTCTTGGGCAGTCACATAAACTACATTTTTTCTGACTTCCTTGTCATTATGTGTCACCATATATCTACATGCTGTCCTCCCTACTCTTTTCCCATCTGCTAGCTGAATGTAAAGGACTTTAAGGTACTAGGAAAAGGTAAGCCAATATATGGAAAGAGCTTGTGTCCTGGAATGACCATGGAGAAGGCTTGCTGTTGGCCAGGAACACACATTTTGGGTGTTGTGTAAGCAAGTAACAAAAGTACTATTGTATAAGCTGATAAGAATTTAGAATTTATCTGTTAGAACAGCTGGCACTAATCTAACAAAGACAATCTTGTCAGCTTATATTTCATAAGGCCAACACCACTGCAAGAGAGGGATATGGTTGGAATTGGGCTGGTAAGGAAGAAGGGGGGAATGGGACATTTGATGGTCAACCAGCAGTCTCTGCCACAATATGTAATAGTTTAGATATTACAGAGTGATTGAGGAAAATGAGAACGAGGAAAGATCATTCCGTTTGGCAACTAGAAAGTCACTGATGACCTTTGGGAACCCAGAGTAGAGTCATTATTAGATTGCAGAAGATGAAGGAGTGCATGGGCCATGCGTCATTGAAAACAGCAGTTAGTTTGGGCTGTGAATGGAAAGAAAGAAATGAAAAGTTTGAGTGGCAGAGGGGTGAAATAAAGGATTTTCAAACTGGGGTAAACTTGTTCACACTTTGAGACCTGACAAAGGAAACCCAGAGTAGAAATTCTAGAGAAAGAAGAGTAGAAAAGCAGATTAAAAATTCTAGAGAAAGAGAAGACTGAGAGAAGAAGATTCAAACATACTGGGATGGGACTTGGCAGGGAAGAAGAGATGAGGAAAGGAAAGGAAAAATCTTCTCCCATGATAGGAGTTAAGAAAAGGTGGTGCATATAGAGACAGATATCTTGAGGTGAAAAGTGGGCTCCATGGTAGAGCTGACCCTAAGTAGCCTCATCTGTTCATTCGCCAAATACCAGTGTAGACAGAGCTGTGAACGCGAAAGACGTGGTCCCTGCTTACATAGACGGGGAGAGGTGATCATTGAGCAAAAAATTAAAGAAGAAGAGTGAGGCGATGAGTTTGTCTTGAAGGTATAGAGTGTCTGGGATATAAAAAATGAGAAGAATGGAGCAGCCGGTATGGGGAAGGCCCTGAGGCACCACTAGGATGTGGTAGTGGTTAACAAAAAGCAGCTGAAGTGAGAATGAATTTGTAGTGAGTCCTTTAGCATACTTTACTTTCTCATCCATACTCTGTGACCCGAAGGCAGGACTGAAAACACCTGGGTCACTTTAGGGAGTCTTCTGTCTCTAATGTTAAGTGTGGTGATTTCTGGAACAATGGTCCAAATAAGTGAAAATCCTATACAATCAATTATTTAAAATCCATTAGTTTTATGATCTTTGTGTAAGTTAGTTGAAGAGAAAAAGAACCCTAATAGGGATAAGTTACACTTTAGTAAATACCAATTTCTATCATTTGCAAGGTATTTTGAGCCCAGATTGAACATACATTAAAGAGTTCTTAATTTCTCGAGCATGGTTTGGAAAAAGTTAATGATTTTATTTTATTTTATTTTTTTAAGATTTTATTTATTTGACAGAGAGATACAGCGAGAGAGGGAACACAAGCAGGGTGAGTGGGAGAGGGAGAAGCAGGCTTCCTGTTGAGCAGGGAGCCCGATGCGGGGCTCGATCCCAGGACCCTGGGATCATGACCTGAGCCGAAGGCAGACGCTTAACGACTGAGCCACCCAGGCGCCCCAAAAGTTAATGATTTTAAATTGAATTACTGTGATAGAGACCAACCGCTCACTCACCCAGTTTCCTCTTTTTTTCTGGGCACTCAGCTAGACGACATCTCTCAGCCTCTCTTACATTCAGATGTGGCTATTGCCTGAGTTCTGGCCCATGGAATGTAGGAATGTAGGCGGAAGTGATGCATTCCACTAGCAGACTCCACCTATGAAAACTAGCCATTTGTGAGCCTCTGGTCACTCTCTTCTTTCACCTGCTGGCTGAATGCAGAGCATCCAGTGGAGGACTCTGAATCCCAGGGATTTAAGGAGCCAGGCTCACTGAATTCCATATGAAAGGCTGCCCCCTGAAAATCCAGTTGAACTCTACTGAGCGTAAACTATTGTGTTAGGCCTCTGAAATTCTGAGGCTTGCTTGTTACAGCAGCTATCTGGCATTTCTTTCCCTAAGTAATCAAATTAGTAATCAGATGGGAAGTGGGCTTACTTAATAATGAGGCAGTTGTCTAGTCGGAATATGGCAAGCCCTTCCTAACCTTAAATTTCTTTACACAAAATTTTAATACATACCAATTGACTTAATACCTTTCCTATAATTGTGAACATGTTGGATAATGTGTTTGTATATTTCTACTCACTGATATTAAAGATTAATGGGAGAGTTGCTAAGAGGAAAGGGAGGTGAAGCATACGTCAGAGCCTGGGAGGCTTTGGTTTTGAACTCTTTATTTAACGATTCTCTTGGTGTATGCAGGTATATTTTTTAAACTTCTTAAATTTCCAGTTTTAAAAAAAAGATTTTATTTATTTATTTGAGAGAGAGTGAGAGAGAGGGCATGGGGGTGGGGGTTGGCAGGGGGAGAGGGAGAGCTGGGGAGAGTAGGAGCAGGAGAGAGAGAGCAGGGAGCCTGATGCGGGACTCGATCCCTGAGCCAGAGGCACACGCTTAACCGACTGAGCCACCAGTGTGTCTGTATTTTTCAAATTTCTTTCCCTGTTCCTAGGATTTAAAAAACTTGGCATTCCCCCAATAACTTCCCTCTAGCATACCTCAGCACATTGCTGATGAGAGAAACGTAGCTCCACTCTCTCCCCACAGTGTCAGGAATGCAGGTACAGGACTCAGGAAGAAATTTACTTCAAATTCTTTTATTTTCCCATGGCTGCATTCCAAAAGGCCTCCTCCCAGGCTCCTTCATACACTTCACCTCCTTTTTCTCTTCATAACTTTTGCATGAATCCTTAATAACTTACAGCTTAGGTATATGCGATCCAAAATTTTAGAGTTATAAAATTAGTTTGTGTTTTTTACATATTCCAGTCTTTGTGTGAGATTCTCTATCCTATCATGTATTTTATCAAACATTTTAATTACTGTTACTTTAAAGCCTGTGGTGAATCATTCTAACACTTCAGCCATCTATAAGTACATTTCTATTGTCTGCTTTTTCTATTGGTCCTGCCTAATATTTTTTTTATTAAATACTGGGCATTGTGTAAAAATACTGTAGAGGCTTTCATGAAGTTATCTTTCTCCAGAGAGGGCTCACCTAACTTTTAGTGGATAACTAGAGGAAGGGCAAAATACCTTAATCTGTTCAGGGACTGAGCTGACTTGAGGCTGGGTTGCAGTATTTTGGGCTATCTTGGCTGGAGGAATGAGGGGGGCTGAAATCCAGCTGCTAACTCTACTCCTAAGCCATGATTCCTGTTGTGACCTGCATCTGCCCAAAGAAAAAGGTGTTCTGTTCAACTGACGCAAAGGAACGCGTATGGACTAGTAGTCCATTTTCACCTCTTCTCATCACTTTTATTTTTGGGAAAACAGGCACAGAAATAGGTCTCTTAGGGCAACCTAAGTTAATGGCTCTGGCTTATCAAAACCTGTAGTTCTGAAATTCCAAGAAGCTCGTAAGGCAAATATACTAAAAAGAGTGGCACTGGCCCCTTTTAAAAAAACAAAACAAAAACCAAAAAACAAAACCCCATGAATGTGGCATCATGATATGTTAAGTCTACATTTAATAATAATTGTGTAAAAGAAAAAACAAAAACATTGTCCTGAGATGTTCTGATGTCTAATTAATTCAGGGCAGGACTGAATGGCAAGCTATCTGAAGAGTAACTCCGGCACATTTTCTCTAAAATCCCACAGGTATGTTCAGTGAACATTTATAAGCCTTCTTGGTTTCAAGATGATGGGAGCAAAGAGAGGAGAAGACATGGCAAATAATTAGAATCTCAGCTAAAGCTAGAAACCAGGCTGCCTGATCTAAGTGGTCCTTTAAGGCTGACCCACAATAGACATAAATAGACAAAACCTTTTTACTTATTTAAGTCACTTTATTTGTACACATTTGGGCCCCAGACAACAAAAATATCATTTAAGGGCACCTGGGTGGCTCAGTTGGTTAAGTGTCTGCCTTCGGCCCAGGTCATGATCCCAGGGTCCTGGGATCGAGTCCTGCATCAGGCTCCCTGCTTAGCGGGGAGCCTGCTTCTCCCTCTCCCTCTGCTATTTCTCCTGCTTGTGCAATCTCTCTCTCTCTGTCAAATAAATAAAGTAAAAATCTTCTTAAAAAATCATTTAAAAGTAACCCTTGCAGTAATTTTTAACTAAAGGAAGCACAACTTCACTGAGTGTTATATGTAAGTGATGAATCACTAAATTCTACTCCTGAAACCAATATTACACTATATGGGTTTTTTTTTAAGATTTTATTTATTTATTTGACAGAGAGAGACACAGCGAGAGAGGGAACACAAGCAGGGGGAGTGGGAGAGGGAGAAGCAGGCTTCCCACTGAGCAGGGAGCTGACGCAGGGCTCGATCCCAGGACCCTGGGATCATGACCTGAGCCGAAGGCAGACGCTTAACGACTGAGCCACCCACGTGCCCCTACACTATATGTTAACTAACTAGAATTTAAATAAAAACTTGAAACATGGAATGAATGAATGAATAAGTAAGTAAGTAAATAAACAAATAAATAGGAAGCACAATTTGATTTAACCGGAATGAACTTTGCAATTATATAATATTTTCCATGTATTCATCAATTAGGGTGAATGACATGAAACAAAAAGAAAAAAGAGCTGAAGCTTATATTGCATTTTTCAACTGTTTATTTTCAGGAGATATTTATAGGTGGTTTCTATTTGCACATTTATTAAAGTTCAGAGTAATTGATGAATTTCCAATTAGACATACCCAAATATGAAAGAAGGAGATCTCTGGGAAAAAGTCTCTCTTGTGACTTTTCATTCTTTCTTAATGTATGTATCTGTGTTCTGTCCAGGGGTCTTTGCTCCTTGCCCTGCTCCATTCCATCTGGATATTCCCTGGGTGACTAATGTCAGTATAAGCAAGAAAGTATTAGGCCTCTTCTGTCCTATCTTTTCCATTCCCAGCTGTTGGCCTTAGATAGGGCATCTGAAATGGGAAGGAAAAGCTCTAAGGCCAGCCAGCATGACTCTCCAGCTGTCCTGCCCAGAAGTAGAGTTGATGACACAAGCTGAACCCTTAGTCCATTAGGGCCCAAGATTTTAGAAATTCAGAAGCCCTTTTCTTCTCAGAACTACGGGCTCTAACACAAGTCGAAATCCTAGCTAGGGGGGCGCCTGGGTGGCCCAGTCACTGGGCCTCTGCCTTCGGCTCAGGTCATGATCCCAGGGTCCTGGGATCAAGCCTCGCATTGGGCTCTCTGCTTAGTGGGAAGCCTGCTTCTCCCTCTTCCACTCCCCCTGCTTGTGTTCCCTCTCTTGCTGCGTCTCTCTGTCAAATAAATAAATGGAACCTTTAAAAAAAAAAAAAATCCTAGCTAGAAACTCAAAAGCCAGGCCTTCCTTTCTTTGCTTCTTGGCTGTTTTTGTTATATCTTTTTCTTAAGGCAAAGGTAGAAAGCCCTATCTGTTTGTTCTGGGGGACAGGTAGAAAGGTTCACCACATTAGGTATCATACCAATACAACAACTAACACCCTTCATAATCTGGCCGAGCCCCTCTCCTCTCTTTTTAGCCTTTTAACTTATTCCTTTTCTTTTCTTTTTTTTTTTGAATTTAAATCATTTTTATTGTTATGTTAATCACCATACATTACATCATTAGTTTTAGATGTAGTGTTCCATGATTCATTGTTTGTGCCTAACACCCAGTGCTCCATGCAGAACGTGCCCTCTTTAATACCCATCACTAGGCTAACCCATCCTCCCACACCCCTCCCCTCTAGAACCCTCAGTTTGTTTTTCAGAGTCCATCGTCTCTCACGGTTCATCTCCCCCTCTGATTTCCCCCCCTTCATTCTTCCCCTCCTGCTATCTTCTTCTTCTTTTTTTTTTCTGAACATATATTGCATTATTTGTTTCAGAGGTACAGATCTGAGATTCAACAGTCTTGCACAATTCACAGCGCTCACCATAGCACATACCCTCCCCAGTGTCTATCACCCAGTCACACCATCCCTCCCACCCCACTCCCCACTCCAGCAACCCTCAGTTTGTTAACTTATTCCTTTTCTTCCTCCATCCCCACTCCAGCCTGCCTGCCACTCACCATTTATCCTATAGTCCAGCTGTACAGAACAGTTTTCATTTTCTGAACATGCTGTGCACTTTCATGCCTCCGTTCTTTGCTCATGTTGTCTCTGCCTAGAATGCTCGTCCACCCTCTTATGCCCTCCACTGCTGAAAGTTTACTTGGTCTTTAAAGTTCAACTCTTACATTACTTCCTTGGAGAAGCCTTTTTCCTGTGCCTGTCCTGGGTTCTTCCTCTGTGCTTTGCCAGCATGTAGTCCCTACTGTTTACAAAAAGAAAAAAAAAAACATGTATCATACCATTTTAAGGTCAACGTTGGGTCTCCCCCACTAGTAGTTAGCTCCTAGAGAAGGGAACATTTTTCTAGGTATCTTGGAATCTCTAGTGCCTAGCACAGTGTCCAGCATGTAGGAAGCATTCTATAAATGGTTAGTACTCAAATAAATTAATGAATGAATGGGAAAAAAGTGGGGAAGTCTGGAGGAGGAATAAATTTAGATAAAGGGAGGCGATAATGAATTAGATTTTAGATACTTTAAGTTTGAGGATACCAGTGGGGCATTCAGATAGAGACTCTCTCTCACCTACGTTCTCCCAGACCCTCCTGGATTCCCAGTCCTGCTACATGTGTCTTGAAATGATGCTGACTGGATCTATTCAAGATCAGGACTATGTCAGTTAGGGTTGTGGCAGGAAAGAGATACCACATTTAAGCAGGAAAACCGAAGAGGGTTTAATGGACTATTTACAAAGACGTTAAGGGAAGTAACGTTTCCTGGTCTTGCAAAGGCAAAGAGTGGTTACTGGCATTTATGAGGGTGGAGCCGGAACTGTGGTTCTAGCTATAGCTGTAGGTGAGGCTGCTGGAGAGAAGTTGTGGGCTTCGGTGGAGGCATGCAGCCGCTGCCAAACTACAAGCACACAGGAGGGAACTTGAGAAATAAATTTCATGCTCTCTCTTTCCCACCTGCCCCCAACTGAACATCAGTGGATCAGTGGGCAAGGGCAACTGTTTGATTTTATCCATAAGGGTCAGCCTTCTGGGGCATGGAGCAGGTAGAAAAGCATGGAGAGTGGACCTGGAGGGCAAACCGAGACTGTCTAGCACAGAGGCTATCTGAATCAGCCACCAGAGATGCCTTGAAGCCCTTCTACATGCTCTCCTTTAATGGAGTATGCCTCTTGGGCATATGCTGTGAAAGGAAACCCCACGGTTTAGGCTGGATTGAGCAAATGATTAGCTACAAAGCAGGGAATTCAAAGGGATGAATTAGAATTGTAATGAATATGGAAGCTAGAAGTCAGAGCTGGCTGCAGAATAGCAAACATAAGTCTAAGGAGTGAGGCTGTTAGAGGAAGGGATAAAGGAGTTGGAATAATGAGACCAGGAAGAGCATGATGTAGAGGGCGGGATTGGTGGAGGCAGCCAGTTCAGGAAGAAAAGCACAGAATTATCATATGGTTTCACTCATATGTGGAACATAGGAATAGCGTGGAGGACCACAGGGCAAGGGAGGGAAAACTGAATGGGAAGAAACCAGAGAGAGACAAACCATGAGACTCTGGACTCTGGGAAACAAACTGAAGGTTACGGAAGGGAGCCAGGTGGTGGGTATTAAGGAGGGCACGTGTGGTGATGCGTACTGGGTGTTATACACAACTAATGAATCGTTGAACACTACATCAAAAACTAATGATGTACTATATGTTGGCTAATTGAACTTAATAAAAAAAAAGAAAAAGAAATAATAAATAAATAAATAAATAAGCACAGAAGAGGTGAGGTTGTTACAGATGAGCTCTTAACAAGGCCTAGCATCACAGTAGGGTGCAGAGAGGTGTGAGCCCGCTAGGTTAATTATGCCAGGCCAGACCCAACACAACTTTTGTTAACCTTCCACTGATTTTTTTAAATCACTACTGCAATTCTTAAGTCTCTGAGACAACCGTCCAACCTACCTCTTTCAGCAGTGGCCCCAGCCTCCTACTTTAGCAGGGGGATTGAGGTCCTCAGGAGTAGACTTGCTCAACCTCCAACTCATTACCTCACTTCCTGTCTTCCCTTCCTGTTGTCTCAGAGACGTGTTACCTTTCTGGCTCCCTCAGCATTCTGAGCCTTCCCCTGTATCCTTGATCTCTGTATCCACCCTCCCTACACCGCCCCCCCACCCCTGGCAAAAGACTTTGTCACTTCAGTTGTTTTCTCTCTTTAGCACTTTCATTAACTTTCCTCTACACAAATAAGCACAAGTATAGTTAGCCTGAAAAACAAAACCACAGACTAATCCTGCTTTTCTGGCTACTGTCCTCTCTTTCCTTACCTTAGGCACCAGAATCCTAGAAAGGTGGCTGCCTCTCAGTCCCACCACTTGCTCCATATTTAATCCTCTGAGTTTTGGCTTCTTTGACACTGCTCTGCTGAACAAACATTCCTAAAGTCTCCAGAGCCCAACTAATCATTTTTCTCAGTCTGGGGCTATGGACTATTTGAGAGATTTATCACTATGAATGACTTTGCCTTCTTGAAATTCCTCTCTTCGTATCCATGATCCAGTGTTCTCCTGGATCTCTGCCACGCTTCTTGCACAGCACCACCCCCCACCCCCCACCTTCTCTGGCCACATTGGGCACGGTGTGGTTCTGCAGTCAGACTTACTGGGTTCAAATCCTGGCTCTGCCACTTCCTATCTATGCAATGTTGGGCAAGTCATTGGATCCTACTGTATCTTACTTTCCTCATCTGTTAAACAGAAATGGGAATAGTACATGTCCCTTTGAGTTGTGTGAGGATTCACTGGCATATTGAACATAGGGCACTTTGTAGATTGCCAGCTTGTAATAAATGCTCAGAGTTAGCTGTCAGCATTTTAATCTGTCTCTTCTTGTCTCTGATATATTTTCTTCTACCAAGGGTACCTATACATCATTTCCTAGGCTTTCTCTGTGCTTCCCATCTTACTCACATCATTGCCTCTCCCTGGAGGGTCCCCCCACCACCACCACCCTCATCTATTGAAATCCTTTGACTTCCTTAAATGCCACCTTTTCTAGGAAGCCCTCTCAGGTCACTCAAGCCAAAGCTGATTTGTTCTCCAGTGAAGTCTCATAGTCTTTTGCTCATTCTTCTGGCATATTATGCCTTGTGTTATAATCATTTAATTCCATGATTTATCTTCCTTACAAGATTCTAAGTTCTTTGATGGCAAAAGAACACCTAGTCAGTGTTGAATAGTAGATGATCATGAATGGAGTAATATGGGGCCATGTATCCTAATCCAGTGAGGAAAGCATTACATTAGATTCAGTGGAAATGTCTTTACAGAGTATCTACATGATCTGCAGAGACTACTGAATAGAGTCCACTTAGAAGATTCTGAAATAAATTACATGGGAACAGCAAAAGAATGAGCAAACAGATTCATTTTTTAATGAATATAAAACCCTGGGAGAAATATATAGGAAGCTGAAGGTTGTAACCTTAGAAAACAATTTGATTTTAATGTACACAAGAATGAAATGCTGAGTCAGAGGGGTTTAAGAACTAAGTAAAAAAAAGAAAGCTTATATATTGAGTCCATCCATGCCTGTTCTCAGAAACTCAGGAAACAACCAAGAGAGTTTGAATTTAGCTCAAGAGGGGAAAAGGGAAGAGATATTGGAACAGATCTTCCATACACAGTTGGTCTTCACTAAATATGAGTGAACAAATGAGTTAAGGAATGAATTTGTCAGGGTAAAATCTTATTGCTTTAAGATCACCATATTGCGCCGAGTAGATGGAACTTGGTTAATTTGCCTATGTGACTTTGACAGTGAGCACTTCTCACTCTGCTAATATTTGTCACTAATGTACATTTTCTCCTGCATGTTCTCCCTTCTCCTGGGCTCTTTCAAGATAGTTTCAAGATAGTTTTCCTCTTCTCTGGCCACCCATTCTGTTTCTCTTTCTCAGCATTCAATTCTTGGAGTGCCTCACTTCTGTCTTGCTCTCTACATCCTCTCAGGGTAATCCATTCATCCATGTCCATGATTTCAGCTCTCCTTCATCTGCTCATAAGCCTCAAATATGCATTTCCAGGCTCCACACAGACATATCCGACTATCTTCTTGAAATCTTCACAACTCACTTGTCACACTGAGCTGAAGTCATCGGTTTCTACCACCCAGCCTGAGATACAGGCGCCTCTTAGCTAGTTACTAACTTGGCACTCCACACTTCATCCTTTTATCCTTTATTTAGAATAGAGGCTGAGAACTTCTGTGAGGAAGAGTAGAGAATGAATTGTTACTGTTCCAAAACCCCAGCCTCTCTTCTACTTTCCTGGCCCAAATCAGCTTGGTACCAGACTTGGATATCCCATTCAGAAAAACAAAACCAACATGGCTTATCAGAACCTACATTTTTAGGAGTCAGGTGAGTTACCATCTTGGGAAGAGAGGAGTCTTACCCCAATCTGAAGTGGCTTATGAGAGTATTCCTTAGAACTACATGTAATAATCTCTTTCACAGAAGTTCTGTAGACAGTTTTCTGCATCTCTTTATATTGCCAGTGATGTTTAGGGCCCCATATAGGTAAGGTCTCCAGGAAGCCGCCCACCTAGTAGACTCTGCCCTAACTCAAGGCTCACTCCCCTGCAGAATTAGCAATCTCAGTAAATGTTACCACATCACATATTTCCTCAAGTCAGAACACCAGGTATCATTCTTATTTCTTCCTTCTCTTACTCAATCACCAAATCAGATCTGCTTCTAAATTTCTAAAATAAATGAACTTTCTTATTTTAAATAACTTATCCATATATCCTCTTGAATTCTTGTGCAGAGAAGGATATCATCTATGTGTGTAATGACCATTTTGTTTTTTTCCTTCCAATCAGTATGCCTTTTTATCTTTTCCTTGGGCATCCAGTAAAATGTTAAATGGAAATAATGATGGCATCTATCTTGTTTCTTCTCAAAAGGAAATGATTCTAATGATTCATCATTGAGTATAAAATTTGCTCTAAGTTTTTGGTAGATACTCTTTATCAAGTTAAGGAAGTTCTCATGTATTTCTAGCCTGCTAAGAGATTTTTTTAAAAGTCCTATATGTGTGGGCGCCTGGGTGGCTCAGTTGGTTAAGCGACTGCCTTCGGCTCAGGTCATAATCCTGGAGTCCCCGGATCGAGTCCCGCATCGGGCTCCCTGCTCAGCAGGGGGTCTGCTTCTCCCTCTGCTCTCTGCCCTCTTCCCTCTCGTGCTCTCTGTCTCTCATTCTCTCTCTCTCAAATAAATAAATAAAATCTTAAAAAAAAAAAAAGTCCTATATGTGTGTTATCTTTTACTATTTTTTTTTCTAAATATCTTGAGATGATCCTATTTTTGACCCACATAAATTGGCAAGAATCATGCTTCTCTATTTACTCCGGAGATTGTTCTGCATTTTTCTTTTCTCATATTGCTCTTACCTGGGGTTGGTATCAAGCATATACTTGGCTCATTATATAAGATGGGGGAATGGACCTCTCTTTTTCCTCATTAGAACAGTTTGTAGAAGATTGAAATTATATGTTTCTTAATGGTTTGCTAGAGCTCACTTATAAAACTGATTAGACCTAATGTTTATTTTATTTTATTTTTAGAAGCAGATTTTGATTTCTTTAATAGTTATAGGCCTAATCAGCGTTTCTTCTTGAGTTTCCTTTGACTAGTATGTTTTTCTAGGAACTGTTCCTCAATCCAAATTTTCAAAATTTATGGACATAAAGTCTCTCTCTCTCTAAATGCAATATAATTTACTTCTTTAATTGCTCAGTACTCTTCAAAAGTGTCAATATCATAAAAAAGAAGTAAAGTCTAAGGAAAAGTCACACATTGGAGGAGACTAAGGAAAAATAACAATTAAATGCACATGAGGGCCTGGATAAGATCCTGGAACAGAAAAAGAACATAGTGGAAAAGCAAGTGAGATTTGAATAAGGTCTGAAATTTAGTTAATAATACTGTGCCAATGTTAATTTCTTGGTTCTGATCTTTGTACTATGGTTATATAACATGAAGAGAAATGGTGAAGGTATATGGGAAATCTATTCTTGCAACTTTTCTGTAAGTCTAAAATTAGTTTAAAGTAAAAAGTTTTAAAAAAGAAATCATTCTGGTAGTTGTGTAGAAAATAGACTGGGGTTAGGGACAAACTGGACACAAAGAAAACAAGTAGACATTCAGGAAAGAAAGGTGGTTTGGAAGAGTAAAGATGGTAACAGTAAAGATGAGAAGTGGTTTACTAATTTTTAAAGCTATCATAGCTACACCTCTGTATCATTTTTTGATTGATAATATTATTTATTTGCACCATCTCCCTTTTTAAAATTGATAAATTTTACTAACATTTTATTGATTTTGTTAGTCTTTTTAAGGAACTAACTTTAAAAAAATTCTTTAAATTTTTCTTTCTTTTCCATTACATTCATTTCTGTTCTTTATTTCCTCAGTAGATATTTGCTGAGCTTATTATATTCCAAACACTGTTCTAGTCACTTGAAATAAGTCAGTAAACAAAACTACCAAGATTCTTATCATTAAACCTACCAAGTCTTAAGTCAGATGAGCTCAGCTGCACTCCATTGTATGAGGGAAATGTATATCTGAGATCAAGCTCAAGTAGGACCAGAGGGCATAAATAAGCTGTATTAGCCAGTTATCCAAATCCTCATGTCACCCCCACATTTGCACCAGTGCCCCTGCCCTTAGTTATGGCCATATGGAGAGACCCATATGACCAGTTGGCATAATCTCAAGTTTGGTTTACAGATGAGTTGGGTTGGTATGTTGTGTAAACTAAAAATGAACAGTGGCTGCATTATAGTCACATTCAGGAGTGGCCTTGAAGGACATGGAAAATGAAAATCTTTCCAATGGCTGGAACCATGAGAGGTGTACCTGGTCATCTACTTTATGTTGAAGAAGTGGCCTGAGCTGAGAGTGCATATAGATTCCTGACCAACAGCCAATGGCCTGGCTGTCTGGAAAGGAAATGTACTGGAAAATCAGAGACAAGGAAGTCTGGTGTAAAAATATTTGATGGACATATGGGAGGAGGTATGAAGTATGATGACCTTTGTGTCATATATAATGCCCACCAGAAAGCATCTACCATGGAAGAGGCTCTGAACAACCAGGTAGACAAATTGACTCAGCCAATTGACATTAGTCAGCCTTCATCATCAGCCATCCCAGAAATGGCATGATGGGCACATGAATGGAGTGGGCATGGCAATTGAGATGGAGGCTACAGACCTGATTTAGCTACTACTACCTCTAAATGTCTGCCCTGTCAGCAATAGAGACCAATACTAAGCAACTGGATATGATACTATTCCTTGAGATCAATCAGCCACCTGGTGGCAAGTCAATTAAATTAGGCCTCTTTCATTCTGGAAGGATAAGCAGAGAGATACTTTTTCTGGGTATACTTTGCCTTTCCTGCCCATAGAGTGAGCCTCAGCCAGCATCCTTATCTATGGGCTTATACAATGCTTGATTCACAGGCATGGGATCCCACACAGCAAAGGAGATCCATTTCACATTAAGAATGTGTGGGACTGAACCAATACCCATGGGATCCATATACCACATCCCCCAGAAGAAGCAGGCCTTATAGAATTCTGAAACAGTATTCCAGAGGTGCAGCTGAAGCACCACCTCAGAGACAACATGCAGAGAGCCTGGGTATTATTTAGGATGCAGTATATGTGCTAAATCAGAGATCTCTGTATAGCACTGTGTCCCCATTAGGAATAATACACAGGTTGGAGAACCAATAGGTGGAAGCATGAATGCCCCCCATTACTCCCAGTGATCCACTGGGGGGCATTGTGCTTCCTGTCCCTACAGCTCTGGGATTTGCAGGGTCAGAGACTATGGTTCTCCAAAGAGGCTCACCTTACCAGGGAACTACTGAACTACAAACTACAGTCACTATCAAAGCACTTTGGATTCCTTGTATCTAGAGTCAAGCAGGAAAGCAGAGGTATCACTGTCTTGGCAGGAGGTAGAGCTGTTGTTACACAAGGGGGCAGGAAGAATACATGTGGAACTAAACAATCTACTTGGAACCTCTTGGTGCTCCCTGGCTCCTTGTAACTGTGAATGGACATATGTAACAACCCCAACCTGAGAAGACACCTCAGGAATGAGGGTTGGGTCATACCACCAAGGAAGGCACCAAGACCTGCTGAGGAGATAGCTGAGCGTGAGAGAAATTCAGAATGGATAATGGAGGGAGGAGATGATGAATGTCAGTCATGCCTTGGTAGCAACTCCAATAATGCACCTCCTCTAAGTTTTCCCTTAAGACTAGAGGACATGGGAACCATGAAAGAACTGCCCCCCAGCTGCTTCCACTTACATGGAAAACTGTGCATAGATCTGTGCAGCTTAAGGGGTGGACTATGGCTGCTATGGAAATGAGTCACTGAGATCTGCTATGGAGAGTGTAGTTGACTAACAAGCCCTCTATATCTACCACCATGTTCACACACAACATGGCACATGACTGGCACAGCTGGGGTATGAGTGAAGACTCATTCATATTGGTCATGGAATAATTCTAAAGGGAAACTTTGGCTCAAAGACTGCAAACTAGCTGTAGCTCCTCCACTACAAAGAGTAAAAAAAACACATCTAGATGGGTAGGAGAGGCAGAGATGTGGTCTCACCAAAAAAACCATCCCTCATGCAATGACTAATAATCAGGAAGGATCTTACAAATACAGAGTTTCCTCCTGAAAGTGAGGGGTCTGTGTCCCAAATCAGGCACCTCAACCCTTGGGACTTGCACGAGAGAGACAAAGCCCCCCAAACATCTGGCTTTGAAAACCAATGGGGCTTATGTGCAGGAGAATCGTAAGGCTGGAATTTCCGTCCTTAAAGGGCTCACTTGCAGACTCATTCACCACAGGATCAAGCACAAAAGCAGCAGTCTGACAAGTACTTAGACTGTACATGAAGGAGATTCATTTGCCTTAAAGTGTCTGCTGGAGGGGCAGGGGCTGTTAGGACTCCAGGGATGGAGGCACTGGCAGGTGCTATTTCTTGTTCTCCATCCACCTTACTAATGCTGGCAGGTGCCATTTTTGCACTCTCCCTCTAACCTGCTAGCACCCCCCAGCAATCCCACCAGAGTCAGGCAGCCAAGTACCCTGTCCTTGTGCCCCTGTGGCATCACCAAATCCATCAGGCACATATAGCCCATAAAGGGGACTCCCCTTGAGCGCCTGGCTCTGGTGACCAAGAAGGACCATGATTCTGGACCCCATGCCTCTGAAACAATCAGAGACAGTTCTTGATAGGCTACCACCCTCAATGCACTGCTCAGCAGACAGCAGACGAAAATATACCCAGTCTTCCTATGAAAAAGGCCTAGTTACTTGCCCTGGAGCTTCAGCCTGAGTTGCATGCTTCAGGATTACAATACATCTAGAGGGTATGGAGATGCTCTCAGGGAATGCAGACTGGGAGACATCATTTTTACTCTCTCCTTTGGCCTCACTATAGCTCACTGATACCTCCCAGAAAGGCTTATACACTTGTCTAGGGCCCTGATTTTTGAAACTGTTGCCAAGAGTACACCTTCAGATTGTCTGGTCTGGAGGCCAACAGGGTTTACATTTGCAGTCCCACAGGACTGTGTATATTGCATACCTTAAAAGATGCTGCCTGAGAGTCCAGCTTCCAATCAGCCTGAAACTAGGGGTTGACTGAGATCCCTCCCTCTGGAACACACAGGTCTTGACATTCTCTCAACAAGTGGGACCTACCAAGAATAAACCAAGATGCTTAGACAAACTGCAAAGGTTTCAACAGACAACCAAGAGCTAGGGCAAAGTTAAACAATAAGGTTCATCTACTACACAGGCCACTTCTTAAAGATCAGGAAAGGTAGCTGTTTCACCTAATACATAGAAACGACACAGAGTTAAGCAAAATGAGGAGACAGAAGAATATGTCTTTCCAAACGAAAGAACAAGATAAATCCCCAGAAAAAAACCCAATGAAATGGAGATAAGTAATTTACCTGATAGTTCAAAGTAATCAAGTTAAAATAAAGTACTTTACATCAAAGTAAATATGCTCACCAAACTCAAGAGCAAAATGGATGGACACAGTGAGAACTTTAAGAAAGAGATAGAAAATATAAGAAAGTACCAAACAGAAGTCACATATTTGAAGAATACACACTTAATGAACTGAAAAATACATTAAAGGGGTTCAAAGCAGACCAGATGGAGCAGAAGAAAGAATCAATGATCTGGAACTCAGAGCAAATTTGATAGATGATAAGAAAGTAAATCTTAAAAGCTCCCATCACAAGAAAAAAATTTTTTTGTAGCTTTGTGTGGTGACAGATGGCAATGAGACTTATTGTGGTGATTATTTTGAAATGTATACAAATATTAAATCATTATGTTGGACACCTGAAACTAATATAATGTCAAATATACTTTAATTTTAAAAAATAATAAAGTTAAAAATTAAAAAAAAAAGAGAGGCAATGAGAAGACAAGAATTGGAGATGCTGAGTATAGGCAACTTTTTTGCAAAGGGGAACTGAGAAACGGTTCAGTAGCCTGCAGGGGAATTGAGGTCAAAGAAAAGGCTCTTATGATGTAAGAAATCACAGTATATTAGTATGCTGTTAGGAATGATCCAGTAAAGATAAAAAATTGATGGTGTAGGGGCACCTGGGTGGCTCTGTCAGTTTAAGCGTCTGACTCTTGATCTCAGCTCAGGTCTTGATCTCAGGGTTGTGAGTTCAAGCCCCACATTGGGCTCCATGCTGGACGTGGAGCCTACTTTAAAAAAAAAAAAAATTGATGGTGTAAGCAGAGACTGAAGTGAGAAGGAGCGAGGTTCTTGCGTAGGTAAGAAAGGATGAGGTCACTGAGGTCACTGGCGGGGAATCTCTTCAAAGAGTCTTTGCTCCAACTCCCCGCTTCTCCCAGTCCCAAGCCTTGCCTGGGGTCAGTTCAGCTCCAGTCCCTGAAATAGAAGGACACAGTTTCCCACATTTCCACAGAGACTTTTGCATCAGCTCAGGCACTGTCCTCTCCAATTTTCAGTTCCCTCTTCATGTTTGGTATCTAGGGATTTCACTCTGCTGCTTGTAATTTTGACTGTGCTTTTAAACCATTTTTTAAACTTCTATGCATTTCATGGCTTTATATTTGGAATTTTTCTCCTGGCTATCTCACCCTACCATATTACTGGAAATGAGAGTGCCCTAGAGTGATTTTTCTCAAGTATGGAGCTGATTAGGCCATATGTAAAATCCTTTGCTGGTTTACAATTACTTCTTATGATGACCTAGAACACCTGTCATTCCTCTCTGGGCTTCTAGCTATCCATCTCTGCAGCCTCAGGAGATACCACGAGTTCTTGGACCCACCTTGCTCTCTCCAATGGGCCCTTGTCTTTGCATATGCTGCTCTCTTCCCTGGAAAGGCAAATCTCTTTCATATGTGTCATGTTTGCTTATGCTTTTTGGACACATTTCAGCAGTTGCCTATGAGACATCTTTGCAACTCCTTTTATCCCCAAGAGTGTTCTAAAGGCCTGTCTCATGCCTTCCCTCAGCCAGTGCTTAGCTCCTGTAAAGCTTTTCACCCTGGGCGTCATAGTGTGTTTTTACTTCGTGGTCCAATCAGCTCCTGGCTGCCTCCAGCACTCCCAACATTTCCATATGTTTGGCACGTAATAGCTTGGTAAATGTTTGTGTTGGTATTTGTCTTGGGTGCAGTACAGTTTTCAATATGAGTCACGTAAGTTCTCAAAATCGATTCAACTCACTGGAGAGAGAAACATATCTTAACAATTTATTAAGGTAAAAATATATTTTATTGATTGCTACAACATTTATACATCATTGGCATAACTCAGAGAAATACGGACTCTCAGAATTTTAAATCTTGACTCATGGAGATCACTTAACCCATCTCCTCTATTTTCTGGGTAAAGAAAGGTATCTTCCTTCGTACTGATGTAGGTGTCTACCAGCAGTGTCTTAAGTGTGTGCTGCTGTACACACATTCTCATGAGCCTGGGTGTTTTCAGGGTCCTGTACCTCGGAGAGTAAATTTGGGTATATTTATATATGTTTATTGGCAATGTATCTTTTTTCCTTTGTGAGATGTCTGTTCATCCTTTACTCAGTTTTGATTGGGATGTTGATATTTTTCATATTTATTTGTAAATGCATTTTATAACTAAGGGCATTTCCTTATGAGAAACCCTTTGTTTCTGGTGTACACATGCAAGAGTTTTTCTAGGTTTGTTTAACCTTCTTCACAGTGTCTTCTTCTGTGCCAGTGGTCAAATATGGCCCTTTTCCTTTTTTGGCTTCTGACCTTGGTGTCATTCTAGGAATGTCCTTCTTCACTCTAAGATTATAAAACTGTTCAATACTTAATATAGTACATTTTATTTTGTTTATTTGTTTATTTATTTATTTTTACATTTCAGATTTTAGTCCACCTAATTTTATTTTTTTGTGTGATGTGAGGAAGTAATACTTTACTTTTTCTCACAGGTTTGGCTAATTGCTCCAGTGCCGTTTCTCCAGTTTTAGCTGTTACTGATTCACTGAGTTGCCGTGAAGGCCCTAGCATATTTTCAGTAAGAGCACAGAGTTTGGGGTCAGAGAGGTCTGGGTGCGCATGGTGACTTCCAGCTCTACCTCTTCCCTGCTGCTGTGGGGATGCGTGGAGACAGTTTACTTGCGGCACTGACACCAAAGGGTCATTGACTAATGTCATCATGTTGGGCATCATTTTGACATAGCAGTGTAGCAGGATTAATAGATTTTGGGGGGACTCTATTCTATTCTGTTGATCTGTTCATTTATACCAGGACTGTAGTGCTTTAATTTCATGCAGTTTCATACAATGTTTTAATCTCTAATGGGTAAAATCTCCTGTGTGAACTTTAACTTTTTGTAAATAATGTTTAAAATCCTTTTATTGCACATATTATAATGCTTATCACTGCTCCTTTTTCCAAGTCATTAATTATTATAAAAGCATTTTAAATATTTTTTAGTATTTTGGGGTTTAGCATTTAGGATTTTAGTATTCAGAATGTAAAAAAGGATTATAGATAATGTATTTAATGGGAAAAGTTGAATGGTTTAGGGGTATTACACTGGCTGGATGTATCATGAAGAAGAAATTTACTGTTTTCCATTGCTACTGAGAACCAAAGGAGGAAATAGGTCTAAATTGCAGCATGGGTTTCAGTTAAACAAAATGTTTTGGGTTTTTGTTTTTGTTTTTTTTTGGTTTGTTTCTTTTTAATATAAGTCTGACTTGGGAGTGAAGCATACTTCGAAAGAAAATGTTGAACACTGTAGTGGGAATTTTTTTTTTTTTTAATGTCTGGTGTTTCTTTCTCTCTGTCATGCTTGACTCTTATCCTGCTGAGGGGAAAGGAATGAAAGACAGCTGATTGCTTGAGGGGCTTTCTAACTTTATGATTACATGAATGTTAACATTTAATGCAGACTAACCAATATCTTGCGGACACTCCAGACATGTTAGGAACCCCAATACTGCTATCCTCACCAGAGTCACACTTAAGCATAGTTTTGCACAATCCTATACATCTCTTAGAACACTTGTTTTCCTTTGTTTTAATGTTTTCCTTGCCCTGTCATTAGTATTTCAAGCATACCACCAAGTTATTATCTCTTCACATTTTCTCCTAAAATACAGCTTTTCCCCTTGTTTGTTTTCTGCACATAGATCATGGAGCAGGAAGCAGCAGGAAATGATCTTTCACTGACCACTATCATTTAGTGCTCTGTGGTTTCTTTGGTACAGTTTTTTTAATTTAATTTCACACTTACAAATAATTTTATTGGTGCCCCTCCCAGCCTAATGCTTATTACTACTGTGGCTTTACATTTGAGGAAATTGCAAAATATCACCAGTGACCTGGAGACAGAGAAATAATGGAGATTCATGGCATTGTAGTTTCTAGAATGGTTTCAGTTTCCAGTAACTTTATTGTTGAAGGAGGTAATCAAGAGGACATGACCTCCAGTTGACCCTTGAGCAGGACCCAGGCAATTGGAGCCCTCCCCCCATCCCGCCACCCCAATCCTTAGAATGTACACTCTGCCCATTGTTCCCACAGAGGGGGTGTTCCAATGACAGAGACCTGAGCCAGCAATTTTCTGCCAAGACTATCTGCATGGTACACATGAATGAACGCAGTTAAAACCTATATATAAACTTTTAAGTTTGGATGAGTGGGTGTTGAGATCTACTTATCTTGTGGCCACCCAAGACAAGCCTTGTAACTAAGTTCCCTTATTTATTAAACCTGCCACCTACCAACCTGGAGTGGCCTGCCTTTCTTTGCTCTTGTCTTGCCTTCTGTGTGTGGGTCCAGTTTGTGAACCAACAATTGGTGAGCCAGCCAGGAGACTGAAGAAATGGGCCTTGATACAGAAGCAACCATTGGGACGCCTGGGTGGCTCAGTCGTTAAGCGTCTGCCTTTGGCTCAGGTCGTGATTCCGGGGTCATGGGATAGAGCCCCACATCGGGCTCCCTGCTCAGCGGGAAGCCTGCTTCTCCCTCTCCCACTCCCCCTGCTTGTGTTCCCTCTCTCGCCGTGTCTCTGTCAAATAAATAAATAAAATCTTAAAAAAAAAAAAAAAGAAAGAAAGAAGCAACCATAAAGGATATCCTGAGTGAGTCATTGACCTCTCTGTGGGAGGAGTGGCTTGTATGTTAGATGCTTCTGGACTGCTGCCCAGTATAGGAACGCCCCTCAAAGGTAGGCTGCTTTCATGTGTTTGCTTGAGAAACATGCACGTAGCACGCTGTGGCCAAAGGGAAGCAGATGGCTGCTGCGGTGCACTGGGCTCTGCTGGAGGCAGCTCAGCTGGTCACTGATGCCCAACTAGATGCTGAATCTCAAGTTAGAAAGTTGGAAGGAGGCTGAAGTTAGAGGAGGATGTGCAATCGTTGGCTGCTCTGTTCGCTTCGGAGCCGGCAGACAAGGTCGGAGAACAAGACAATACGTTGGAGACCTGCGTGTGCCATTTTGCAAAGCTACGAGCGCACAAGCTGCCACAGATTAAGCTCTGAGTGCTTGAGACTAAGCCTGATTAGAGCACTAAGAGGTGGAATCTCTGGAAAGGGGAGGAGAGCAAAGGGCAGGGTGTTGTGATCAACAGTAAAATGGATGGAGTGCTCCATGCCATCCAACCCCCTAATACAAAGAAAAATTACAAATAACAATCGCCCTGGACTTCTGATGATAGAGAAACATACCCCAGAACTCCTAGGAGAAAATTTGCATTCTTTCTCTGTCCTTTGAAGTTGTTTGTAAATCTTATCATGTAAACATCTCAGAAGATAACTAAAACAATGCCCACAATAATTGATGGGGGAGAGAGGGAGAAAGGGGCTTTGTAAAATACAGACTGTTCCCTTGCCCAGAAACCAAGTCCACAGCTCCATAAGATTATTCATCAAGAGCAAATTCAAATCTTAAAAGTCTTCTCCACATATATTACTAAAAAGCTTTAGCCGTGTGAGTGGGTACCTGACTCATGGATAAAGTTTTGGGATGAGAGCTCTAGGGTCTCTGTTTGTGTCTGTCTGTATGTTTATGTCTGTCTGTGGATGCATGTCATATATATGTGATGTTTCTTTGACTCCAGAGGGTATTGCCCAAATTATTTTGTAAAAGAGCTCTATTTAATTGGCATCAAGAAAAATAAGCTTTAATATCAATAGTGTACTGGGGCGCCTGGGTGGCTCAGTTGTTAAGCGTCTGCCTTCGGCTCAGGTCAGGATCCCAGGGTCCTGGGATCGAGCCCCACATCGGGCTCTCTGCTCAGCGGGAAGCCTGCTTCTCCCTCTCCCACTCCCCCTGCTTATGTTTCCTCTCTCGCTGTGTCTCTCTCTGTCAAATAAATAAATAAAATCTTTAAAAAAAAATATCAATAGTGTACTTATAAAACTGAAACTTAATTTTCTTTCATCTGCTATAAGGACAAGGTTTTCTTGGACTATTGGTCAGTTCTTGATGGGATTGTGAAAGGTTTTTCTTTACCTTTTAATTAATCTGCCTAGAAAACAAAAATTTTTTGTTTTATCAAAATAATTTTCTGTGCTTCATGTTGTCTTTAGTAGGTCTTCAATTACTTAAGAGTCTTCTCTATTAAAAGAGCAAAGTTTTCTGTTTTTTGTTTTTTTTAACCACAATGTAACTTCCTGTATTTGCCTTTGAGGTCTTTGTCATTTTGGTTAAATAGATAACTAAGTATTGTTTCACAGTGACTTAGGATCCTATTTCATCAAGTGCTTTAAAACCTTTTGGTATTTTTGACAAGCTTCCTAAAAACGAAATTGTTAATGAAGTCTTGTTGATCTTGAACTTACTTCGGGATTTTCCAGAGGGTCCTGGAAAATCTCATAAGATGCATTCTCTCTCCTTATAAAAAGAGATATTAAACCGATTAAGTCTATTTGATATGTTAAATCACATGGGAAACATGGCCAAATACGAAGTGATGCTCAGCTTTCTTTAGAGTATATTCGTATGAAATCCCTAAAAATCTGATATGTCTTGATATAATTTTGTCAGTCATAATTTTAAAATTATGTACTAATTTAATAATTAGTACACTAATGATGTACTAAATGTTGGCTAATTGAATTTAAAAAAATTTTTAAATAAGTGAAATAAATAAATAAATAAAATGTATGTCACAGAAATAGCCAGATTTCCCTGCTAGCTGTATTATAATGAACTCTTGTCAGATCTTTAACCATGGTTATTTTAAAGCCTTTTTTCACTTACAGACATTTCTTGTTTTACTCTGACACTTTTGCAGAAGTGTTCCTGCAAAAGTGCATTATTTTCAAGGAGATCCATGGAAAAGACACTGATTGACAAGTATAGATTCCTGATAGCTAAGATCAATTTGCCTTCACATGGGAGGGGCAGCAAGGGACCTTTCCAGTGCTTCTCCAAGGCTACCTGTACAATCCCACAATATATCCTGGGATATTAGCTCGAGACCTGCCCCTGTTTTCCTTCTCCATGTCAGCTGCAGGACACTCTGCAAGCTTTGCTGGAACATCTGTGAGAGAGAGGTTGGGAGGTGAACCCACATAAAATTCAAGGCTCAGGCACAGCTGAGGTTTTTGGGAGTCATCTGGTCAGGTGAAATGTGCATTGTCCCAGAAGCTGTGATTGTTAAGGTGCAAGCCTATCCAACTCCTAAGGCCATGAAAAAGTTGCACGCCTCTGTAGGGATTCGGGGGTTTGGGAAGATTTTTATTCCCCACCTGGCGCAGTGCCTCCATCCCTCATGTTGCCTGATGAAGAGAGGGCATGTGTGGGACTGGGTATCAGAGCAACAAGCCAGCTCTAGAAAGGCAAAATACTAGTGAAGCAGATTAAAGCTGCTTATTATTATGCTAGTGTAGCAGATGAAAGCTCCCACAGAGGGCTACCATTTGAGTGAGATGTGTCTTTGACTCCGGAAGGTATGTGTTGGGCACTGTGGCAGAGACAACAGAAGAAAAGAATATCCTCACAATTTTGGCCTCAGCTCTGGAAGGGGGTGGAAACCCAATATACCCTCCACCAAGCAACAGCTCCTGCCAGTGGACACAGTGCTCCTCCAGGTAGAGCCTCTCATATAGGAACAGTATATTGTGGCAAGAACTTCCCTTCTTACCAAGGGGTGGGTTGAGAACATAGCCCATTGACCCATCTCTGCCATGGCTCGAACTCCCACTTTGACTAACTGGCCTGCCTGTTTACAGCAGAGGAGCGCCCTGTCTGCCAGCCCACTGTCTCCAGAAATGTGGATGCTGCTAGACCCTGTAAAGCATGTACATGCTCCGAATACCCCCACTCCTCTTCTTGTGTTGGCCCCTGCGGCCTATAGAGAGGGAGTGAGAGAAATTCCTACTGATGCCTGGTATACAGATGCCTGGAACCAGGAACAAATCAAAGCAGGCGGTGGGCTGAACTTGGAGCAGTTTGGCCCTTGGTCACTCCTAAGCCCTGGACATTAACCCTTTGCAGTGACTGTTGAGCTATTCTAAAGGGATTAACCCTAGCGTTGGGACAATGGCAAGCCGAGGGGTAGATGATCATGAATAAGCCCTTGTGGGGTCAGGATATGTGGAAAGATATGTGGGTTTGCCTGCAAGGGTCTGAAGCAATCCTCACTGTCTTCCACATCCCGGCTCATAAGGCACTGACATCCCTGCCAATCAGAAAGCTGATGCCCTAGACTGGGTACAAGCCCTCACAACCGACCCTTCAGTAGACACAGCAGATTGGTTGCATAGGAAGGACAGCCATCGTTATGCCCAGGTGGGATAGCCTATTGCCGAGAATGCTGGGCTGCCCTTGAAGTACAGTGACATGGATGATGCACTAACAGCATGTCATGTGTATTATAAACAATGCCCGAGGCAACTGTCAAAGGGGTCTGAGGACATCCACTGGAGCTCCCAAGCAGTGATGGATTGGCAAATTAATTGTATTGGCCTCCTCCCTCTGAGTGAGGGTTCTAAATGTGCCCTGGTTTGTGTGGATGCTGTGTCTGGCCGAACCCAAGCTTTCCACTGTTGCCATGCAAACCAGGCTGCTACCATTAGGGGATTAGAGAAACTGAGCACCGTGTATAGATACTCTTATTGAACAGACAATGATTGGGGGTCACATTTCAAAGGTCATCGTGTGCAAGACTGGACAAAAGAACATGACATTGAATGGAAGTTCCATCTCCCCTATAACCTGCAAGCAGCAGGATTATAGAAAGGAAAAATGGATATTAAAGCAGCAGATTAAGTTACTAACAGGTAAAACCATGTTGGCCAGGTGGACTGAAGTACTTTCTCAGGCTCTAATACATTTGAATGAGCAACCAGTAGGGCCTCTTGTCCCATATGCTAGACAGGGGACCCCCGCTGAGGCAGCCAATATTGAAAAAATACGGAAGTTGAGGGAAACAGCCATTGCCCTAACTCTCAATGTAGGTCAATGCGATATGCTGCTAAGAACACCAAGCACTGTCATGCCTGGGAGAGGAGTTATTTATTGGAATTTGCAATGGGATGGCCTGCTGGGATGGGTGAATTGCTTCAAACTGCTGAGTGAGGGGAAACTACTCAGTCTCCACTAGGATCCCATTGACCTGCTGCGGGCTAGAACTGTTGAAACACACTATACCTGGAAAGGAATATGCACCATTAAAAGAGGGAAGAAGGGAGGGATCCCGGTCCTGTCCCCAGCCTGTCTTCTCATGCCTGACAATGCTGCCTCCCCTGGTGAACATGTATGGTGAGCATAACCAGCTCACGTTCCCAAGGCTGCCAACCTACCTCTCCTCGAGGCCAGGTGGGCATGTTCTGTTTTCCACTGTTACAATCATTTAGTCACCATCTTTGTCCCCTCCATTGGCCTGGGGACATTAGAATATATATATAGAAGCCCTTACTATATTTACTGATCAAGCCTTGAATGATAGCCATCACACCCTACTCTTACTTAATACTGAAATGTCTCATATGAGAAAAACTATCCTCCACAATAGAATGGCCTTGGATATTATTATTGCCTTACAAAGGGACACCTGTGTCATTACCCAGAGGGTGGTGTGTTCATACCTGATGCTTCTGCCAATGTATCATCTCTGTTAAATCACATGAGGACAAAAGTGGACACCCTGAGTGATCCAACCACCAGTCTAGGGGACTTAGTAAATCAATAGTTTGAATCCTGGGGCTCTTGGCTCTTGTGACTTTTTTTGGGAATCAACTTAGTCTGCGTTTTCTCTTTCATGTGTCCGTATTGTTGCTGTGCTGTCAACTGCCAGTGCAACCAGATGGCCACCCAACAAGCCACCTCCATGCTAGTGAAACCCCTTGCACACCACTCAGGGCACACTTGGAAGAGGAGGGCATGTAAGATTGTAAGAGCCGGTCACGAGGGGTGGAGTATTGGAGGAGATCATCAAGACTGGCTGTTGACCCTCAAGCTGGACCCAGACAACTGGAGACTACTTCCTCCCTCCCCTGTCCTTGAATTTACGCTATGCCTACCATTCCCACAGTGAAAGTTGTTTCAAGGGCAGAGCCTCAGGAGAGCAATGTGTTGTTGAGGTCATCTGGACTGAATACATGATTGATCCCAGTTAAGGCCTCTACATAAACTTTTAGGATTTGGCAAGCAGGTATAAAGATTTACTCATCTTGCAGCTGCCCAAGGCAAGCCCCGTAAGTTCTCTGCTTATGAAACCTGCCACCTACCAATCTGGAGCAGTCCACCTCTTTGGTCCCTCCTTGCCCTCTGTGTGCAGGGACAGTTTGCAAACCAACATTCATTGCGTTCAATTAACCCAAATATTATCTAGAGTTAGCATCATAGTGGATGTTGTATGAGAATCAAAGCATTTAATTAGTTATACATTTATCACTCAGCAAATATTTATTGAGAGCCACCTGATAGGTGCTGGAGATACACTGGAAAGAAACTAGACACAAAGTTTTCAGTCTGGCAAGGTTGGCAGACATAAGTGTTACAAGTGTTATGAAAAAAAGAAGAGGTGAAAAATTAATTTATTCAACACACACTTCTTTTCCACCTCTTGCTTTGTGTAAAGCATGGAAATTACATAAACTGGGGGCGCCTGGGTGGCTCAGTTGGGTAAGCAACTGCCTTCGGCTCAGGTCATGATACCAGAGTCCAGGGATGGAGCCCATATTGGGCTCCCTGCTGTTCGGGAATCCTGCTTCTCCGTCTGACCCTACCCCCTCTTGTGCTCTCTTTCTCTCTCTCTCTCTCAAATAAATAAATAAAATCTTTAAAACAAAAAAAGGGGGAATTACATAAACCAGGAAGTGGGTTAGCAGGGGCTGCCCATAAGAGGAGGTAAGCACTAGCTAAAATGTAGGGTCTTTTTGAGGTTGTCAGCAAACCAATTGCATCTCTGGTGCATTAGTCAAGGATCATGAGGGAGGAAGTGGGAGAAATTTCCCTCCTGTCTTCATACTGCCTGCCAGAATTAGAGCCACCCATCCCACAGACTGCCATTGCAAGGGGGCATCTGGAGCAGCTATGGAGCCACCTCCGGCTGGCAGGTGGAGAGGTCAGCAGAAGGGCCTGCAGGGGCCGTGGAGGGAAAAAAGGCAGAGAGAGAAATTCTCCCAACCAGGGGAGGTTCTGAACATGCCCAGGGAAGGGATAAGTGTAGGTGTCTATGAAGTGAACTCTATGAAGTAAAGAGCCATGCTCCTCCCACGTGCTCTGAAAGTGGGAGTTCTGATATCCTTTCCAACTTTGCTCTAAGTCCTAAATCACACGGAGAGCCACACCATCTGTCCTTTCAAATAACCATTCATTCAACCAGCCATCAAATCAACCAGCCAAAAGCTTACATTTCTCACACTGGCCTTTCACATTGAGCTCTTCCTCTATTTTTTCCCCTTTCTGGATTGTTTTCAACCTTGGATGCACATTCGAATTATCTGGGGAGTATTAAAAATACTGATGCTTGACTTCCACCCCCTCAGAGATTCTGATTTAGACAGTCTGAAGTAAGGCCTGGGCATTATAATTTTTTAAAAGCTCCCCAGGTAATTCTAACATACTAACAAGCTTGATACTCATTAGTCTGAAAAATAAGTGTAATCAGTGCACCATCCAATTCACTAAAGGAAAGAGAACACTGCTAATCATGTTTGTCTGTTTGCTTTGTTAGCAAAACTAGCACAAGTTTAAATTAGAATTACATAGGGTCTTAAATAGATGTTAGGTTTAGAACTGTTGAAAATAGTTTCCAGGTAAACTAATAGTAAATTAATAAAGAAGGTGAAGAGTTGGCAGCCCAGACAGGAGTCCAGGGAAGCCTATGGCCACAAAGCGCAGCTGGTACATGGGTGTGCAGACAGTCTTCTGCATTACTAAGGACATTCTCCCAGGGGGTCCTATCCCAAGACTGCAGAAGAACTAGCTGTGCTGCCAAAAATGTACTATGTGGATGGAAAGCTAGAAGCAGTACCTGGTTGATGACATGGAGTATGATGATTACCAGAACCTCCGTGAGCACTCACAGCAGGAGAGTGGTTCACGGTATGACTGGGATTACCCACGTCTGAGGTTGAACTAGGGTGAACCATTGCCCGGATCTAAACACACAATCAGGAACCGTGCGGCCACATCTCCCACACCCATTTTTTGGAATCTAATGTGTAAGCAGCTCCTTGGCTTCCTGACTTTCATGCTGTTTCATGTTTTGGGCTGGGAAGAATTACCCACCTACCAGCCTGTGGAGCCAAAGCTGTGTCCTTGTACTAACCTGCACCTGGAACTGAGAGGTTGATCCCACCAAAGAGCCTGTGGTTTGCTGTGAGATTTGAGGAGGCTTTGTGGGCTTTGTGATCCTGACTCCCTCATTCCTAGAGATTTAACCTTAATGAAGTCCCTAATAAAACTTTGTCCTGGGGCGCCTGGGTGACGCAGTCAGTTGAGTGTCAGACTCTTGATTTTGCCTCAGGTCATGATCTCGGGGTCTTGGGATCGAGCCCCATGTTGGGTTCCACGCTGGCATGGAGTCTGGTTGAGATTCTCTCTCTCTGCTTCTGCTCCTCCCCCTGCTTGCACGCTAAATAAATAAATAAATAAATAAGTAAATAAATAAAATCTTAAAAAATATATGAAAAAACAAACTGTGTTCTTCCCCTTTCCTATCTCCTCTCCACCAGATTCCCTCCCAAAGTTTCCAGGTTGCTTAGTGCCCAACGATGACAATCTGAGGAATTTCTGTGTTATGAATGGCCATTGGCTCACCTATCTTTAGGAAACAAGGATGTAATTGGCAGTGGTTTGGGATATGTGTTGTGTGTTTGGGGGGCAGCAGTCGTGGGCAGGCCTGGGGAGAGCCTTTTTCTTGTCCTTGGTCCTAGGGCCAGGCAACATGGAAGCCCATTTGCAAATTTTAATTTTATTTATGGGTATAGAGATTTAAAAATAAAGGGCTATACTTCTTTGCCATGGATTTCTTTCTTTACAAATGTAGGCAAGTGAAACACATTACTCCTGTGTTATATCAGGAATAATTTCTATGAATAATAAATGAAAATTTATGAAAAAAATTCTCATGAAAAGTTCAGTTTTATCTTGGAAGAAAATGTAAAAGTGACACATCTTCAAAGTAGCAGAAAGAATATTTGTGTTCCCAGGAAAGACATCATCTGCTCCTCATAATGAATACTTACCAACACACACCCAGAGGCTGTAGGGTTTCTCTAAGAATTTTATTTCACTGGAATGTCATAAAAGAATAAAACTGGGTGTTTATTTTCCTGAGAAAAAAATGGCAATAGACGTTCTTCTGTGTGAAAGATTTTTTTATCTCCCCCGCAACCCGTTTTTAAATTCTGTCTTTTACCTACTCTATCTGAATTTTGTAAATTGGACTTTTGTCCCTCCCCCAACAGCAGAAATAAGTCTTTTCTTTGTGGAGATGTTTTTTTCTCTTCCTTTGAGAATCAGCTCTCAACACAGGATGTGGGTAAGAATAGCAAACCCCTGAAAAAGTGAGCTGCAATATTTTTAATTTCCCCCTAACTTAATCAAAGACTAGCAATTAAACACAAGTTAAAATTTTCTTTTCCCCCAAATGGTTAATTTCACCTCTGACAATTCACCTGGGATATTTTGCCTGCTTGATAAGTGGAAGAATAATCACACACACACACACGCACGCACACAGGCATACACACATGGGCGCACACACACACACAGAGCCTGGCTCACTCTCTCGGCCTCACTCTTTTGCCTTCATAGGCACCTAAGACAAGTTTGAAAGAGGACTTATCATGAGGTGACAGTGTCCCAAATTTGCGTTCTTTGAGGAGAAACACAGCCAGGAGAGATATCACCTGAAGCTGAATGTTTCCCCTTGTGATGGGTTTTACTCCTGACTATGTGGAATAGGGCAGGGCTGTCTAACTTTCATGGATTTATGAACTGCTGGGGATCTTATTAAAATATAGATTCTAGGGGTGCCTGGCTGTCTCAGTTGTTAGGGGTCGTGAGTTCAAGCCCTACATTGGGCATAGAGCTTACTAAAAAAATAATAAAATTAAAAAAAAACTTATAAACTTATAATTCATGAGGTTCTGGAATAGAGTCCACGAGTTTGCACTTCTAATAATCTCCCAGGTGATGTAGACCCTTCTGCTCTGTGGCACAGAATACTTCTCCCTGACCTCCTCTTCCTACCTCCTCACCATCACAGAATTTTAGAATGGTAAGGGATCTTAAACAGCTTCTCTAGTTACCCCTGAAATATTGGTCTATGGAGTACCCACGTTGGAATCACCCGGGGAGCTTAAAAAACCTAGATTCCTAGAGGTTCTGATTCTGTAAGTCTGTGTGAGGCCCCAGGCATCTGTACTCTTCCAAAGCTTCCCAGGTCAATTAGAAGAGCAAAAAGACTTTGACCCATTAACAATCACTTTATTATACAAATAAGGAAACAGGCTGTGAGTGGTTATGTGGCCTACCTGACAAGACCTAGTTAGTGACAGCATCAGGACTCAAATTTAGACCTTTTTCAGCCCATCATTTCCTCTTCTGCTTAAGTATAAAATAAAAGTCAGGCCCAGTGCTGTTTAATGGAGTGCTCTATCACCAGAACACTTTCCTGTGCTGGAAGCAGTCCCAGAGAGGTCAAATGTGCATTACTTTCTACCCTACTCTGAAAGGAAGTTGCATGGAGAAGTGCAATACAGAAATGTTTCCCATGATATTTCCCTAGGAAATAATTTCATGGTTTAAAAAGTCCTTGTTTCTGGATGTTTTTCTGACACCCAGTGGAAAACATTGAAAATATTTCAAAATATCGAAGATAAGGTTAATCAGCAATCCTAAAATTGACATGTTGCAACCCGTTTTTCCTTAGAACTTGAAGATTTCGTGTTTATTTTCATCTCATGTGCCATATTTCTGGTATTAGGTTGCCTTTTCCTGGTCTCTGATTTTAGGTGAAACCCAAAAGCTTGGCACAAAGCCTGCACCTTCTCCTTCCTTACTGAGCTGTGCCAGTTCAGAGAATGGAACTGTGGTTTGGGTTTTTTCCTGCAGTCTGGGTAATTCCTGCTTCACCATTTTTGTTTTCTTCTCTTTAGGAAGAGGAAAATCCCCATCAATGCTAATGGGAAGTATATGCTAGTCTTGTCCCCCATAAACAAGCCTGTTGACGGGCTGAGGAAGGCATCATGGCTTTGGGAGGGCTTTCTCTGCAGTATCTGCGTCTTGAAGCCAGACCTTCTCCTCTTCACGTAGGGTGAGGTATCTCAACCTGGAGGCCTGTCCTCCTCAATCCTGGAGCCACACTGGACTGCTCTGGCAATTGGAGACACCAGCCTATGTTCACCCCCAGGAGTTTCCAGGTAAATAGGATCTCTCGTGACCCACCGTTGGGTGTCTGTGCTAGAGATAAATCTATTCTCATCCTATGAATACCACCTCTCGTGAAAGGATAAACACAGGAAGAGCCTTCTTCAGAGTGGATTTTCTTTCTAAGCAACTTATAAGCAAGTGGTCTAAGACTCATTCTCTTTTAAGGACACGACAAACATTTCTGAGGCACTGGGTTTCAGCAGGTGCGTCCATGGCCCAGTAGACCGAGCCCTATGAGGTTGATGGTTGAGTGCGAGGTTCAGTTCCCCTCTGCACGCACAGGTGTGCGGGAGCTTCAGGCTTCACAGCCTTATAACGTAGATAATGTCACCCCGATGGTTCAATGAGAGGAGATACGTAGAAGCACTTGGCGAGCTGTAAACCTTCAGACAAATGTAAGGCAGTACTGTTATCACGTGTTATGTGTCTTCGTTGGTCTTCTTCCCCGGTTGACTTTTATAAGCTGTATGAAAGCGGGTGTGGTAGCTGTGTGGCCACTGCGACAACTCTCCACTGACACCAAGTCCTGCGGGAGCAGAGTTTCCTGGGATCCCCAGTTGCTGCTCTCTGACGTCCAGCACAGCGTTAACACCAGGCAGTGTTTTCTGGGGAATGGTCCCAGTGGATGGCTAAGTGTGGCAGGGAGTCTAGGACATGGGAGACACAGGCTCCTCAGAAGGATGACCTTGGATGGACTTCTCATAAATCTTGCTGAAACTTCCCTATAAACTGTTCTGCCACTTAACCTCCTCCCTTTCCCCTCCCTCCCTCCAAGGAGCCAGAACTCACTGTAATCTGATTGTTCTCCCTGCCCCCTCGACCTCTCTCCTCATTTTTCTCCACTGGGGTTGCCCGTCTTCATTTCTTGAGAAATCTCTTGCCTGCCTTCATCTTGTCTTAGCATCTGCTTCTTAGATGCAGACGAACGTAGACCGTGCATTCGACTTCCTATGAATGTCCCGCAGCACCTAAAGCTGTTGGCAGCGACAGTCCCCCACCACCCCAGACCCTGGGAGCTCCCTTGGCATGTGCTTCCTAGACCAGGAGAGTTGTCTGGTTCTACTCAGTTCTCCTGCACTTGGCCCGGCGCTCACAGGAATGGAGGTCTAGTGCCTATTCCAGGCGGGGACCCACTGTCTAAATTGCCCCTCAGCCTCTCCCTGGGGCCACCGCTTCTCTCTTTAGTCCTTCATTCAGAAAAAAACCCCCTCATTTTGCCTTTTTTCCCCACACAATAATTCTTAATATTCCTCGGTAAGAATGAACTAGGTTGCAATGGAGCTAAAAACAATATAAGTGGCTTAAAATAATGAAGGTTTCTTTTTCTCTTGTCCTGCAAGTCTGACATGGACGGGCGGGAGGGTTGTGCCTGTCACAGTGATGTCAGAACACAGGCCGGGCTGAGCGTGTGCCACCCTGATGATCAAAGCAGAGAAGAGCAGACCAGAGCCTGAGTGCCTGCAGGAAAATGCCTCCTTCCAGAAGTGTTCTGCTCCCGTTTCATTGGCCCATGCGAGTGTCTTGGCCATGCCTAATTCTGTGGCGCAGGGAGGTTAAGGGTAGCAGATGCCACAGGTGATGCTGCAGTCCCTCAGGAGTGATGGGTCTGAAGGATCCCTGGTTCTTCACACAGAAGCTCTGGTGCTTGTCCCTGGAATCCTGGGGCAGTTCAGTCCCTCTGAAGTGGAGAGAACAATAAGTCTCATCCTGCCAAGGATGAGCGCAAAGATTTTTAACATGGCTAAAGAGGAAAAGTTGAGTTTTTCACATCCTGCATACTGAGTTCTAGCAATATCCATCTTGGTTGGGAGGACACAGCCAACGAGGGGCTGAGGTTTGTATGAAGGAGTGTCGGATGGATATGGAACAATTCTCTTCTGTGGCCTCAGCTAAATGACTCTCTATATAGTTTGTCTGTTTGGCTCATGCTTTCCCTCTGGTGTGGGGAGGTTTTTAAGTGCCTTGGATTTAAAATGCCAAATACAATGTGGATTGAATTTCAGTTTTATCTGGTGAGTTGAGTAAAGGCTATTGCTGCATGGTTCCGGAGCAGGTCAGTTCAATAGAAAAATTAAGTCCAACAATTTTTTCATATTGTGTGAAACAACAACCTACAAATGAACGACAATGTCCATTTTCCTGGGGGCCATAGAAAATCAGTTTACAGAAAATGAAAATACATAAAATATGTATAAAGTTAAAAACAAGAGTCTTTCTCTTTGAGGGATAGTGCAGTATAATAGAAATTAAAGGTTTGAGGATACATTAGCAAAGGAGTTAAGCATCAGTGAGAGGCGTTTTAAACAAATTAGCTTGAAACAGTATAATAAAATTCCGTTTGCCTCAAAAGAAGACTTTAGGTCACAGAGTTCACTTCCTCCGGACTACCACTGCAGTGCAGCCTCCTGATCCCTCAGTTTATTTTTTTTTTTTTGGATTTTTCTACTTTTTTTTTTTATTCTTATGTTAATCCCCATACATTACATCATTAGTTCTAGATGAAGTGTTCCATGATTCATTGTGCATAACACCCAGTGCTCCATGCAGAACGTGCCCTCCTCAATAC
>NC_138377.1:42100364-42111476 GCF_054177405.1 Leptonychotes weddellii
TAATTTGTATTTTCTGAGATTGTGAGGCTTTTCTTGTTAATAACCTCTAACGGTGAAGGGTTAAGCTATAATGTGCTTCATTGATTTCCTCTGTCCCTTGTGATGTTTTACTAGAACTGTTAATTTGTTCATTATTCTAGTATTTGTAGAAAGATGTTTTGTATTTTAATGTGTCATGATAATAGTACCAGCTTGGCTGATTGGTTTATAGGTTTAAGTACAAATAAATAAAATACACACTTTAAAAAAAAAAAAAAAGAGATGGTGATACAGATGAGCAGATGGACTATGTGGGAAATGGTCCTGGGGAAAATTGTGAACCATATAGGGGAAAGATACAACTAGAGCACCACATCTCACCATACACAAATGTGACTCCAGCTAATTTAGACCTGGATGTCCAAAGCAAAATTTTAACTCTTTTGGAGAAAAATTTAAGAGAATTATTTTATGTCAGGGTATAAAAATATATTTTTTTTTAGGTAGGACAAAATAAGTTTAACTGTAAGTAAAAGATTGGAAAATTTGACTAGATTAAAAAAAAGAAAAAGAATCTGTATTACAGAAGATCTCATGGAGGAAATGATAAGCCACAGGCTGGGAGAAGGTATTTACAGTGCGGGTTATAGACAAAGGATTGGTATTTAATATGTAAAGGATTCCTAAAAAGACAAAAATAACAGATAACACAGTATAGAAATGGTAAAGTGTATAGACAGGCAATTCATAGAAAACTTTAAAAGGAGTTTAACCTTAAGAGGAATCAAGGAAATGCAAAAGAAAACCACAGTGAAGTTCTATTTCACACCTATCATATTAATAAAAATTTTAAAGTTTCACTTCTCTGGGAGGTGGGAACAATATTGGTTAACACTGCTGGGGTGGGGCTGGGGAGTATAAATTAGAATCATCACTTAAAGCAATTTGGCAAAATGTAGCAAAGTTGAGAATGCTTATTCCCTATAATGCTGCAATTCCACTTCAAGGTGTATACCCTAGAAACTTGTGCAGGTGCACAAAGAGGCATATACAGGATGTTCACTGCAGCATTATTTATAATGATAAATAACTGGAAATCTCATTGATGCCTATGAACAGAAGAACAGATAAGTAAATGATGTGTCTTCATACTCATTTATTGGTCATGTGATCTAGAGCTTAACCCTCTGTATCTTTGTTTCTGTACCTAATGATGAGGGTCACAATAGTACCTATCTCAGTAGAAAAGATTTTTAAGGATAAAAGGAGTCTGTTAAGCACAAAATAAAATCTATTAATAGCAGTAGCAGAGAAGTGGGCTGAAGCGGCAGAGATAACATTCCCAGGGAGGAAAACAGGATTTCATCAAGAAGATCCAGGCTGAAGCCAGAAAAATGACAGGCTCTAAAGGGCAAAGTACTAAAGACCAATGTCAAGGATAAACAGGGTTGAAGGCTCAAAAGCAAGAAAGAAACTAAGTTGTTCAAAATCAAGCCTGTTCACAATGAGTTTGTGTTGGAATTCCCACTTGGATGGCTTAGGGGAGTTCATTTATAGACAGGACATCTGGAAGGAATTGCTTCTTAAATAATCAGATGCTTTGTCTTTCTATCTGAAACTTGAGACCCATCCCTTCCCCTCTTTTCCATTCATCTCCTTTTTCTCCTCTCTTCTCTTTTTTTAATCTGGAGAAAACTTTATATATGTTCTGCCGCTCAGAATGGACAAATGTTAACATTTTATCATGTTTGCTTCAAATATTTTTAATCAAATAGAATGACAAATAAAGTTGTCCCTCTTCTCAGTCCTGTTCACCTCCTTCCCTGCCCAAGCACATCTACAGTCATGAATTTGGTGCAGATTCTTCTAGTCCACACTTTAAAAAATTGTGTTATTCACTCATCATCAGGGAAATACAAATCAAAACCATGATGACATATCACCTCACACCTGTCAGAATGGCTAAAATTAGCAACACAAGAAGCAAGTGTTAGGGAGGATGAGGGCAAAGGGAACCCTCTTGCATTGTTGGTGGGAATACAAACTGGTGCAGCCACTCTGGAAAACAGTATGGAGTTTCCTCAAAAAGTTAAAAATAGAACTACCCTACAATCCAACAGTTACACCACTAGATATTTACCCAAATGATATAAAAGTACAGATTTGAAGGGGTACATGCACCCCAATGTTCATAGCAGCATTATTAACAATATATATACACACACACATATACACACAATGGAATATTACTCAGCCATCAGAAAGAATGAAATCTTGCCATTTGCAATGAAGTGGATGGAGCTAGAGTGTATTATGCTAAGTGAAATAAGTCAGAGAAAGACAAATACCATGATTTCACTCATATGTGGAATATAAGAAACAGATGAACATAGAGGAAGGGGGGAAAAAGAGAGAGAGGGAAACAAGCCGTAAGAGACTTTTCTTTAAGATTTTATTTATTTGAGAGAGAGCATGAGCAGGGGGAGGGGCAGAGGGAGAAGCAGGCTCCCCGCTGAACAGGGAGCCCAGTGTGGGACTTGATCCCAGGACCCTGGGATCATGACGTGAGTGGAAGGCAGATGCTTAACAGACTGAGCCATCCAGGCACCCCCCATAAGAACTCTTAATGATAGAGAACAAATTGAGGGTTGATGGAGGGAGGTGGTTTGGGGATGGGCTAAATGGGTGATGGGCATTAAGGAGGGCACTTGCTATGATAAGCACCGATGTTATATGTAAGTGAAGATTCACTAAATTCTACTCCTGAAATCAATGTTACACTATATGTTAACTAACTAGAATTTAAATAAAAATTTGAAAAGAAAAAAATAAATGAAATTTTAAAATTTTGTTACTATACATATATTTGCCCACAAACAATATAATGTATTGTTTTGTCTGTTTTAAAAATAGAGTAATGGGGGATGCCTGGGTGGCTCAGTCGGTTAAGCGGCTGCCTTCGGCCCAGGTCATGATGCCAGGGTCCTGGGATCGAGTCCCACATCAGGCTCCTTGCTCAGCAGGGAGCCTGCTTCTCCCTCTCTCTCCCTCTGCTTGTGCTCTGTCAAATAAATAAAATCTTTAAAAAAAAAAATAGAGTAATGGGGCACCTGGTTGGCTCAGCTAGTTAAATGTCTGACTCTTGATACCAGCTCAGATCTTGATCTCAGGGTCCTGAGTTCAAGCCCAGCACGGAGCCTACTTTAAAAAAAAAAGAGTAAATAGGTCATATTGTGCATATTGTTGGACAACTTGCTTTTGTCACTGAACATATTTTTGAGCTCTAACCATGTTTATATATGTTGATCGAGTTTGTTCCTTTTAACTGTGTATATTCCATCATATTGTATACCACATTTTATTTATTCCCATTCTTTTCTTGATGTGTGTTGTGTTTTCCAACTATTTGCCATTATAATCAATGCTACAGTGAACATCTTAATATCCACTTCTTCGTTAGCAATGAAAGAACAGTTTCTAGAGCAAAGAATAAACTAAATTCTGGTCTTTTTCATGCATTTTATGGTAAAGGACTAAGATGCATCCAAAATTAACTTGTTATGAGTTAGATGTGTCCAAGTTCTACCAGTTTGTTGTCCTAGATAAGATCACTTATCTTGGCAGAATTCTCTAGTATGTAAGAATAAAAGCTTGAGATCCAAACTGCCCAGGTTTAAATCTTGTCTTAGTTTCCAATTACCGAGGCTAGTCAGAAAAAATCTTTCTCCTTCTAGTGTCAGCTGAAGAGTGGACTCGGGTCTGTTTCTGTTGGCCATCAGTACCTTTGAACATATTTCTCATGTTTAGGCAGGGGAGTCCCCATTTGAGTCCCTATCTCCCCCTACAGAAGCTGGAGCATAGTCATGTATCCTGAGATCCACCAGTCAGATACCAAAGCTTGAACCCTAAAGGAATGGAGGCATTCATTCTGGCAAGGTTGGGGGAGACTGTATCCTGTTTTCAGAGGGGGTGACATTGCAGGTTCTAACGTGGTACCTAGGCCTGTTGTCTAACAACAATAGTCTTGGTGATGCAAGCTGCATTGTCTAGCCCAAGGTGGCAGCATCAGTGGTGAGCTCTGCAGTGTGATTTAGGACATGGTTCCTGGTGAGGTTGCCTCCAAATCTTGTTTCTCTGGCTATCAAAGAAACTTAAAATCCTTTAATAAATTATTTTTCTATTTAAAACAGAACAGAGTTGCTTTCAGTTTTTTTGCAGTTAAGACTCCTTTCTAAAAGAGGGTGGAGTCCACAGAAGACTGTCTTGGGTCTTCCCATTATATCATGCAAACTTTTCTTTCTTAGGATGCACTGATACTCTGGTAAGGGTGAGCTAGAAGAGTTCAAGACTGAATTCCTGTGACTCCTGGATATCTTGTTTGCCTAACATTCAGGTCTGGCAATGTTCACTGGGTTAGATTTTCCTTATTATTTAAAAACAAAACAAAAAACCCACCTATTTTCTCCTCTGTGATTTGGCTTCTGTGGCTCCTTCCAATCCCAATCAACTATACCAAGTACACCTATGTATTATTTGAATTCTGATACTCTAATTGTGGAGAGAGATTAGATTCTCTTGCAGTAGGACTTCTAGGCTCTAGAGAAATTAGAGGAGGGGGTTAGATTCTTGTTTAACCCTATTTGAGTATCTCATGGCCATTAAGGAGTGTTTCATTAAAGATCACCATGACCATGAGATCTAGAGCTACTCAAGTCTTCCTTTGACCACAGCTACCCCTTTTATTGTGGTTTCGAAAGTAAGTATATGTGCAAGGAAAATAGCAGGAGAAAGAAAGTCACACTTTAATTTTTGTGTGTCTTAGACTCGAGTCCCTATTTTAGAGAATTCTGGTAAGGTGGGCTGCTTTGTGGAGCTCTCCTTTTATATAAGCTATTAGGCAGTATGGTCTCAGACCAAAGAAGCTGTGAGCCCTTTCTTTCTTTCACCCATTACATCCTTCTCTACCATCCCCTGTAACACCCTTGGGTATCTTGGAGACTAATCCAACACACACCTGCCAGCACCTGACCAGATGACACCACAGAGAAAATGGCATCCATGTGCTTCCCCACAGTGTGAAGCTGAACAAGGCCACAGCTAGGGCCTAGTCCTGGCCCAACCATTAGGAAGGATGGGGTAGAGGGAGAGAAGTTGATTTCCTTCCATGTGGGAACAGACTCTGACTTAGGACTCCAGCCAAGAGGAAAAAGGAGTTGAAAGAAAGTGAGCCATACTCTATATGACTTTTAAAACTTGTGACTGTACCCATTAGAAAACTAGGTCGGGGCGCCTGGGTGGCTCAGTTGGTTAAGCGACTGCCTTTGGCTCAGATCATGACCCTGGAGTCCCCGGATCGAGTCCCGCATCGGGCTCCCTGCTCAGCAGGGAGTCTGCTTCTCCCTCTGACCCTCCCCCCTCTCATGTGCTCTCTCTCTCCTCTCATCCTCTCTCTCAAATAAATAAATAAAATCTTTAAAAAAAAAAAGAAAACTAGGTCAAGGGGTGCCTGGCATATGACTCTTGATCTCAGGGCCATGAGTCTGAGCCCCACATTGGGTATAGAGATTAATTAAAATAAATAAATAAACTTAAAAAAAAAGGAAAGGGAAGAAAACTAGGTCAAAACAGTGCCCTGACAACTGACCAATCCAGATCGATATTCATTCTCCCTAGGGTGCAAGAAAAAAGGCTGAGGAACTAGGAGAAGAGGAGGTTTGTAAGCTTCTTCTGCCCAGGCCAGATGCACAGAAAGGTGTTACCAATTCCCAGATACCAATGAGTTTGGGTCCCAGCTTCTTCTCAAGTTAGGACACCTGTTATAATGGTAGAGTTAAATCTCTCACCCCAAACTAGCCCAGGGATCTTCAGGATAGAGAAATTAGAATATGCTTATAGGGACATTGAGAGAAAAGGTAAAGGATATCAGGATTTTGGGTTTTAGTTCAATTCTATTTATTTAAGGGGGTGGGAAGTCAGTGAACAAGTCTTTCATTCTCCTATCTACATGGCAGTGAATTGAATTAACTATAGCATGTTTACATGTATAAATCACTAACCATAAAATCACATCAAGATAGGTAAAATCAGTCTTAAAATATTAAAAAGGGGTGCCTGGGTGGTGCAGTAGGTTAAGCATCTGACTCTTGGTTTGGGCTCAGGTCATGATCTCACGGTGGTGGGATTGAGCCCTGGGTCAGGCTCAGTGTTCAGCATGGAGTCTGTTTAAGTTTCTCCCTCTCCCTCTGCCCCTTCCCACTCCACCCTCCCCCATTCACTTGCTCTCTCTCTAAAATAAATAAATCTTTAAAAAATATGTATTAAAAAAATGACCACTTCATGTCATTCCAGGATCATGTTTTAAATACTTGGAACTGTTCTACTAGCTGCTCTTTCAAGTCCCCTAGGATTTAGACACAAGACTCAAAACTATAACTAATGACCTGGTAGTAATTTATAATCCTGTGGCTAGGATAATTAAGTTATCACTGATATAGAGATGGGAAGCAATATAAATTCTTGGATATTACAATGATCTTAAAATAATTTTAAAATAATACATAAGGAAAAACTTCTGTTTAACAGTTACTAGCACTAATGGTCCTTGTTTTTCAGAATGCAGAATTTTCCTTATGTTTGTTTTTGTGAGTTTTTTTTTTTCAGTTTTTTTGATGGATTTAATTTTTAGAGCAATTTTAGGGCACAGCAAAATCAAGCGGAAGGCACAGATTTCTGATATACCCGCCCTGCCCCTACATATGCATAGCCTCCCCCATTATGAATATCCCCCACCAGAGTTGTACATTTGTCTTTATGTTTTCTATTGCTTCTCAAGATTATGAATCAACAAGATTTGATCTTTTAAAGGCTTTGCCATCTAGTTGGATTATCATCAACTAGATAGCAATTTTCATCAACAATCTTCATGTTACTTTCCTGTATTAATTGAAGACTTCTTATACTAAGTGAACATTTTTTAATTCAGCCAATTATGGCCCAGTTGACTCTTGTGAGAAGGCAGTTGGAGAAAGTCAAAAACCCCAAACTAGGATTTCCCAAAAAGGAGGGAGTGGAAAAAAGAAGGATGTGGTAACCATAGGCAGAGTTTGATCCACTATCTCCCTCTACCAAAAAATGTTTTGGGGGGAATATTAGTGTCATATTATTCTTCAGGTAAAATAGTCATAGGTTCAATTAAGTTTGTGAAAAACTGCACACTATCTATCTACTACCTCTCTTGCAAATTTATAATGCACAGTAAAGGCTCTGAGAAATCCTCAAGTAGAAGATCCTTGTTTAATTTTCTCTAACCCAGAACTACCTAAATTTATTTGACCATAGAGGGCACTTTTTCTCAAATAATCCTATTCCATTAACATTTTATTGAATTTTGCTCCATAAAGATCATTTGGGAAAGTGCTGATCAGCATTTGGCATGAAGTTATCCAAGATGAAGCAAAGACAATATTACAAAGAGAGGTATAAGGCTAGAAAAGGTCAGAGCTCATGGGAGGCTTTGTTTGTTTTAATAAAGGATAGGAGAAGTGTGAGCATGTTTATAGGCTGGGAAAAGGAACTGAAAGAGATGATGAGATGGAATCACAGGAAAGGGATAATCTGTAGAGTCTAGTGAGGACTCTAATATTCCCAGCAGGCAAATGAGATAGGTAGTATTATTGCACACATTTTTCAGATGAGGAAATGGAGGCTCCAAGAGTTTGAGTAAGTTGCCCAGAGTCACACAGCTGGTTAATGGCAGAGCTGGGCTGCAAGGTCAGGTGTGATCCCACAGACTGTGCTCTCTCCACTGTATCATGCTGTCTTCCAAGTCCTGGTGATTTTGTTTTCTACATATCTTTCCAAAATTTTCTCTTCTTTCCATTCTTCCACTGGAATACCAACAGATGATAAGTTTGGGGGCATTTTGAATTGTGATTCATAGAAAACAAGCTTCATTTCTTCCCTCTATGTCATCACACATATCCCTCCCCTCTGCCTCTGAATCCTCTCAGATCACTTTCCCAAACCCCTCTTCTGCCTCCAGCTCTTCTCCATGTTATAGTGAACTCATCATAATCATATATGTACACACACATTATAAATACACATGGAAAATACATATATATTTTACTATGCATAAATATATGTATGCTATGTGTCTTTTTAACATGCATACATGTATAAAAATATACGTTATTAATCTGTGATATACTTATTTGCAAAATTCTCCCCCACCCATTACATTTCCCCTACCTAAACTCATAATTCTTGTCTTGTGAATTTATGGTCAACTGCCAGGGGGAGAAATGTAGTGGTTGTAAATTGCAGATAATAACTTTGGGTGGGGCTTCTAAACTCTTAACTGGAATTTTTGTTTGGTTATTTTGCTACTACTGTAGACTCCATTTTTACAGTTCTGAAGCTTTAGTAAAATTTTATTAGCATTCTGGGAAGGGATGGGTTAATTAGAAATGTAGACAAGGAGGAACTAGTCAATGTAATTTATTTAGATTTTCAAAAGGCTTTTGACAAATTTCCAAAGCAAATACTGTATTGGAAAGATAATTATAAATTGATGGAAATATTTTGTTATGAAGTGAATGTTGGCTTAAAAATAAACTCCAGCAGTGCATGGACATTTTTAACATAGATAACTGTAAAAATTTTAATGATATCTGTTTCCTGAGCCACGTGAATGTTTTAAAGTGTTTTGAGTAATGAAAATAGTGTTATTTCCAGAATATGCCTATGAGCTTTAATTAAAAATGAGGGTACTTTCTTTCAATGCATGAAAGATCTGAAAACTGACCTTTTCTCCCAAATCTCATCCTGTACAGAGCAATATGTTTTCATGTGGTTACCATTGTCAATAGTGAGCAAATCTGCAAATGACCTTGATCCACTATTACCAGATCTTAGAATTAAGTCTTATCTTTACTTTCTTTACCTATACTGCCTTCTCTTCCATCAGTCTCCTGTTTATTTATTTTTCCCTGTTTATGTTTTGAGTTTTAAAAAATCTTTTAAAATATTTGAAAAAAATTTTAAATAAATCTCTATAGTATACCCTAAGATAATTTAGGGATGAACTTGAAGATTTCCATTTCTCTATGTTAGCATCAGTTTGTGTTATCATTAGCAAAGTTTTGTTGGTTTCTTTTTGTGATAATCAAATCTTCATAAATGGGCATGAGAATATGGTCAGTGGGATGTCCAGTTAGCAGAGTGGTCTTAAATAAAGAGCAGTGTCTTTTTTATATTGATTTATATTAACTCACAAGACCAGAAATATGAAAGGATAATTTGGTGAAAATATCTTTCTGGTAGGTATATGCCTAGACGAAACAAAGCATAATCACTATACACCAGTGGGACACTTGCAACTCAAGTGCCTCACCAACTCTCTGGGGGAAGAAGATATCATATTTCCCTTTACAAAACTTATGATTTATTTGGGAAGACAGAACTAGCACATAAGGAACACAAGGGAATTGTGCAAGTGGTTACGTAATTTACCGTTAACTCTGTGGAACTTACAAAGCTGTCCTGACACAAAATTGTGACATTTGCTTAGCCTTATTTCTCTCAAGTCCTTATTTCTCTGCTCCTCTCCTCCTCCCTGGGTCTTCCTCTCTAATTTCCCAGACACTCAGAGTGTACCCTCCCAGAGCGTTCCCACCACATCTAAACTCAAGTACCTATTTATTGAATTCAAGATGTTATCAGTTACAAAACATACCGTAATTCTTTGTACCACTATAAAAAATGATGCCAATTAAATTATATACAGGGCTTTCTTATCATTTAAAAACTGAAGTCATTAGAATTACACTTAATTTTTTTACACATAGTACTTTTTTTGCATACAGAAAAAGGAAAATAAAGTTAATTAAATGGTTGAATTACTAAGATTTTCCCAAACCTTCACAACTTCCAATAAAATGTTATTAAACTAATTTGTATTGAGCTATAAATGACTAGTCCTAGATTCAATTTCACTTTAACATACTTCTTGTTCAACCTGAAGTCAACACACCTACATATTTATTGAACATTACTACATATCCTGTACTACAAAGGATCAGGCAAGTGCAGATAAAGTTAAATAAAGAGGCTAAGATTTGAAATGGACACTGTAAGATGGATGAGATTACACAGTTGGGGGGTAGGATGCAAGAGGTGGAAAAGGGGGAAAGTTGAAAAAATAAACCCCTGTGATGTTTGATTATTCAGTTGTAAATGAGATATTACAAGAACCAGTTTTAGATCGGAAACAGTTCATTCAAGAATAAGTAAAATAAAAAACATGTGAATTAAGAGTTATCCACTAAAACTACCTATTGATATCAAAATATCAAGACTGAAATAAAGCTCCTAATCACAAGTAATAGAAGAAAGAATAAAAGAATAGAAGCTATCACATGGAATATTATGCAGATATGTGACAGTGGTATCATTTAGTATTGAGTAAAAAAGGGAGATACAGGGTTGCCTGGGTGGCTCAGTCATTAAGCCTCTGCCTTCAGCTCAGGTCATGATCCCAGGACCCTGGGATTGAGCCCCGCATCGGGCTTCCTGATCAGCCAGGAGACTGCTTCGTCTTTTTCTCCCACTCCCCCTGCTTGTGCTCTCTCTCTCTGTCAAATAAATAAATCTTTTTTTTAAGTGAAATACAAAATTACACTTACAGTGTTACTATAACAATAAAAAATATATTTGCTTGTAGCCCAAATTGCATAAAGAACTTAGGTAGGAATATGTATGGTTCTCCCTTCTAGATTTTCTTTAATATAATCTTATATTCTCTGTTAATAATTGGTTTGAAAGTACATGTGAGGAAGAGTGGCATGAACAGGTTGGGAGGGAAGAATGATATAATAGATAAATCAAAAGGCAAAGATTATAAAAAGAAAGAATTACTATCAAAATATTAAATGCTGGGCGCCTGGGTGGCTCAGTTGGTTAAGCGACTGCCTTCAGCTCAGGTCATGATCCCAGGGTCCTGGGATCGAGTCCCGCATCGGGCTCCCTGCTCTGCGGGGAGCCTGCTTCTCCCTCTCCCACTCCCCCTGCTTGTGTTCCCTCTCTCGCTGTGTCTCTCTCTGTCAAATAAATAAATAAAATCTTTAAAAAAAA
>NC_138377.1:42111576-42122379 GCF_054177405.1 Leptonychotes weddellii
AAAATTAGAAAGCTACAGTGGCCATTGACCTACTGACTGCCTAAAACTTCTACATTTGGATGTTCAGATACGTATTATGTTTTCAGAATCAAAAATGAATTTTCCATATGATATATTACCACTTTGCATGATCTTTATTCCTTTGTATAAATCTAAGTTTCCATTTGGTATCATTTTCCCTCAACCTGAACATTTCTTGCAGTGCAGATTTGCTGATAAGAAAATGTCTTTATTTCGCCTTCATTTTTGAAGACTATATTTGCTGGATATGCAATTATAGGTTGATAGAGTTTGATGGATCCCACCCCCTCCCTCTCCAGAAATTTTTAAATGTCATTCTGTTGATTCCTGATTTGCATTGGTTTTGATAACATCAGCCATGACTCTTATCATCTTCCCTGTATGTAATGTACCTTTGTCTCTGGTTGTTTTAAAGACTTTTTTGATCATTGATTTTGAACAATGTAATTACAATATGGCTTGGAGTGGTTTTCTTTGTGATTATCCCTCTTAGTGTTTGTTAAACGTCTTAGACCTGTGTGTTGATATTTCTCCTCAAATTTGAAAAAGTTTTAGGCATTATTTCTCCAACTACTTTATCTTCCCCACTCTTCCTAGAACTGCTGACTATGCACATGCTGCATCACTCAGTATTGTTCCAAAGGTCACTGAACCCTTGTTCATTTTTTAAAATTAATAAACAATTTTTAGAGTAGTTTTTGGTCTCCAGAAAAATCAAATGGAAAGGACAGAGAGTTCCCATATACCCCCTTCATTCATGCATACAGTTTCAAGTATTATTAATATCTTGCTTTATCTTGCATATTTGTCAGAGCAGTTTTGATGATAGTGGGTGGGGGCAGGGACAGAGTGGCTGGATCCAGATGACCCAGACTGCGGTGGATTGAAGAGTAAATGGAACTTGAGGAAGTGAGGATAGGCATAGATAAAGCTTCCAAGAGGCTTGGCTGAAGGGAAAGAGAAGGTGATAGAGTAAAATATAGGTTGATTTTTTTTTTTAAAGATTTTATTTATTTATTTGACATCCAGAGAAAGAGAGAGAGCACGCACAAGCAGGGGGTGTGGCAGAGGGAGAGGGAAAAGCTGACTCTCTGATGAGCAGGGAGCCCAAGGCGGGGCTCGGTCCCAGGACGCTGGGATCACAACCCGAGCGGAAGGCGGACGCCCAACCGACTGAGCCACCCAGGTGCCCTGGTCGATTTTTTTTTTTAAGATGAGAAAGTTCAAGCACATATTTAATGCTGGTGGGAAACACCAGCAGAAAAGACATATTAAAGACAAAGAAGCAAGGTGCTAATGTCGGAAGGAAGGCTCCTGAGGAGGCAGGAGGGAATGGAAAAAGAACAGAGGTGAAAAACTAGCTTTATAGAAGCAAATGCCTCTTCCAAGCTGATGGCAAAACAGCTACAGATGTGCAAACTTGATTGTTGGGGCTCAGTGATTTGGGGTACATTCCATTTGATGGCATACAACGGAAGCTGAGTTCATCTGCTGAGCATAACTGGGGGAAGAGCCAGGAATTTTTGGAAGAGTGGGTAAGGAGATTTAAAATAGGTTTTGTGGAGAATAGGAGAGAGAGCTAAGAGGCTCTAAAAAGGCTCTAAGAAGCTAAGAGACTCTAAGAAGGAAAGTAGCACTGAGGCCCCAACAAAGGTTAGAGACAGACATTCTACCAAGGCACCAATCTGTGCAATGGGAGGATTTTCTTTAGCCACACTCAACTCACTGGATGCTTGTTATTTCTGTGTCTACAAAATATGTTTTTTTAAAAGCTTAAAAGAAATGAGGAGAATTTGTTATTTATTAGTGTACTGTATTGGTTTGGTGGTCTTAAGATTAGATAACCACCATTTGGGAATCTGAGAGGGGAAGTTCTGGATTCAATGACAGTTCTAATTAGGGAACTCTACATTCTCTTCAGATTCAAAGATGCTCTAACGATCTAGCCGCAGACATTATTGCTCTTTCACAGCCCAGAAAAAATGTTATCTCTCTTAGGAAACATTTTCCAACTCACCTTTTTATTTCTGTTTTTATCAACATACTTAGCGATTTTCTTCTCCCCCCACCAAAAATAAATATGTTACATAAAAGAAGGGAATATGCCAAGGGTCTTCATTGTGTTGGGATGCCTGGGACCTGCTTTAGCACCTTACGCATGGGGCACACGTGAGTGTCAAAAGGCATGAGCAGATGGGTATTTGTCTGTCTTCGAAACATTTTATTATGGAAATTTTCAAATATATTCAAAAAAGAAAGAAGAAAGCATAATAAACCCCTATTTTATGCAACAGCTGGCTTCATGATCCCCACACACCATAGATTATTTTAAGTAATTCTCAGATACTATGTCATTTCTTCCACTAACACGTCAGTCTGTATCTCGATTAAGACAAGGCTCCCTTTTATTTCATATGACCACAATGTTATTTCCCCTAAAAATAAACACATTGAAACATATTAAGTTCCTTAATATCTATTATACTTAACATTGTCTAATTGAACTCAGTATTCGAATTTTCTATTTGTCTCATGAGTGTCTTTTTTAAAGTTGATTTGTTAGAATCAGGAGCCAAACAAGGTCCAAGTGTTGCATTTTGTTAAGTTTCTTAAAATGTCTTTTAATCTATACCGGTTTCCCCTGCCAGTCATTTGTCTTATAAAATTGCCCACATTCTGAATTTGTGATTTAGGTTCACAGGTGGTGCTATGTATTTCCTATTGTATCACACCAGGAAGCAATGATGCCTGCCTATCTCTCTCTTTGTGATGTTAAGATTGAGCTGTACCTTTAGGTGTTGTTAGACTAATACTAATTCATCCATTTTAATGTTCCTTATCAGCTTTTTACCTAATAATTTTAGCAGTTAAGATCCATTATTTCATTAGGGGTTATAAATAGATGATAATTTAATTATATCATTCCATCTCGTATTAGCTGGAATTCCATTTATATAGGAAGGACAGAATAAATATTTGTTTCTATCCTTTTATTTACCATTTTTCATACTAATGAATTAGTGTTCTAGTTGTTTACAAGAATGACCATTGATTTTTAAAAAATAATATCATTATGGACTCATGGGGTCTAACAGGATATATTTCAAACCTTGCATTACTTTTGACACTTCAATTGGCCCATCTTTGATCAGTACGAAACTTTTCAATTTGTAACATTCTTTGTTTCCTTTCTTTGTGATGTGACAGGTATTTCAGGTTTATCTTGTGCTAGTTGGTTCTCATTTCAATGCACTGACTATTACTTCTAGGCCTTTTAAGTGGACAGTTTTGGAGAAAACATCATAACTTCATTTACTATTTTTAAATGAGGAAAAAAATCATAATTTCCAGCTTATTGGTCTTACATATTATTGAAGGAAATCAGTGGTTAAGATATACTGCTCACTAAAGTATACATTTGGAACAAAAACAGAGACCAGCAAAGATTCCAGAATAAATGGAGTGAGATCTCAAAAAGTAAAGATAAGTTAGTGGTACCCAATAAACCATTGCTAAAATAAGAAGTAGAACATTAGAAAAATTAAACACTGCAGCACTCAGCTTATGATATTAACTCACTAAGTCACTACTTAATATTTTTTGGAGAAATTCCTATTAATTAAAGTACGACACATCCTCCAAGTAAATGTTATCTTTGTAAGCTGCTGTGGATTCTACCCCTGTTTTCCTTGTTAACCAGATCTAGGTTGAAATTCTTGAACATCTTGATACCTTGTAGAGCTTTCAAGTGGGAAGTGAACCTTTGCCTGTACAGATATTTGGTGTCTGAGCATGCAGAGTCTGAGAAGGAAAGCCTTCTTAATATGTTATAAAATTATAACTTCAGGAGGTTTCAACCAAAACACCAAACATATTTTATGAAAAGATGCATGTGTACAAATCTTATTTTTGACCATCTATATGTCTTATATTTTACATTAGACTTTTTTATTTAAAAATACTATTATTTTCCTTCTGAATAAGCAAAAGGTATAGTATCAAAACCAAAGTTTACTGCTTGTGGACTCACCATTCAATCTATAATTTCATTAGTCTAGAAATAATTCATGATATTAAATGTTCTACTCTGACATTTGACACAGGAATTGAAGCAGGATACTGAACCAGTTTTAACAACTTTGAAACCACAAGTTCTCTGCTAAAAATTTTTTTTGGCTAAAAAATTATTTTTTTATAAAGAGGTCGCTTGAAGAAAGATGAACCTCATGTTCAAGTTAGAAACATCCTAATAAAAAAATTGGGGATTTTTTTAACATCCAAAAATCCAGGTTTTAATTAATTCATATGCTAAAAGAGAATTCTTGAGACTAACCAAACTCAAAGCACTCAGAGCAGCATAAAATGAATTTTCAAAGGAAAAACATTTCCTTAGACATGAGCTCCTGAGCAGACAGTCAATGTAGTTCAGAAATACTTGTAAACAATGCTTTTGCAATGTAAAGGTGACTTTCATCTTTAAAAGTTTAATTTATTTATCAAAAAATTTTGGGAATTTCCGAGGTCAAATAAGAATCACCGAAAATGTCCAAAATTAATAATTTTACATTTCTTTTAAGGAAGACAGTTTTTTTTTAAGTACCAAATATTTCTTATAAGACAAGAACATTGTGAAATTTATAAAAATAGAAAGTTTAATAAAGGACAACACTATATCAAATATGTTCATAAAAGGAAAATATTTTTTAAAGCTGGGCTCTGCCTGGCTAGAGGACATAAATTCAGAGCTAGACCAGTGAGCATCTTGAGTATCCTTAACAGAAGCATCATGGTGATGAGTCAATTAGACTGAAGTGAACCATCCAAGCAGCAAAAGAAAGAGTACAAAAAGCAGCCAGAGAATAAGGGAGAATAGCTGAGCACAAGCCATTGTCCATGTATTTGCTGATTACTTCCCAGTTTTTTCCTAACTGCATATTTTTAAGCCAGTCCATTATATAATGTTATTCCTGTCTTCCCATACAGTTTGATTTACACTGATGTCTTGATTTCTCTCTGGAAACTAAGACCTAAATTGCTTAGAATTTTAATTTGACTCTCAGAGATTTCCATCCTCTTGAACAAACAGCAAAGTAATATAAACTCCATTTAAGTAACACAAAACACACAGCAGGTTTGAATTACAGTTTGGCTATGGACTGAGTGAGTTAGGCAAGCAGCTTGATCTTCCTGGGGACTTATAAAACTTGATATTAATATTGTCCATCTTTATGATCAGCCTAGGAGAGATAACACATGACAGTTATTTCAAGTTTTCAGAAAAAAAAATGTGCTAGTTGGATATAAAGTGAAGTGGAACTAATATTAAATATGACCCCATTTCTTGGGTAAACCAGCCATGCCTATAAATCATACAAAGTGTGCTTTTCAACCAGACCCCTAAAAAAAAGTCCAAAGTGGATTTGTTGGTTTTCTTCTTACAATAGTCAACTTACCATGGTAAAATAATATTTAAAAACAATTACCTTTTTTTATTATTTCATTAGTATTTTAAAACTTCTTTGACTTTTTAAGAAATTAAGTAATCCAAATATCATGATATTAAAAGCAAAATTCAGGGAGTTTCCTGATGTCACTTAGAGGGGAATGTTAGGAGCAGCTGTCCTGTTCCACTGTTGTCCCCTTGTTGGAAGTGGGAACTGCTTTTTGTTTTTTCCATTGCTTCTGTAGGTTCTTCCATGGCTATGGCTTAGCATGTCTTCATTCCCATTCTGTTCAGTGCTGATGGTGTACTGGGAAATGGGAGAGTAGGACCATACAACTCCCCTCCCTCCTTCTGGATAATTAATTCTCTCACCCACATCCCTTATCCCAGGCTCCTCATTCTCCTTTGTCTCCCTGAATCTTCCTATCTTTCTCCTCATCCCAAAGCCATACCAACCCATGTGAGCACTCCTGAGGTAGCTAAAACAATGGGCCCTATTGAATGGTATCCTCCCAAAATTCATATGTTGAAGACTTAACCCCCCAATACTTCAGAATGTGATCTTATTTGGAAATAGGTTTATTGCAGATGTAATTAGTTAAGATGAGGCCATACTGGAGTTGGGGGTGGGGGGCTAATCCAATATGACTGATGTCCATATAAGAAGGGGAAATTCACATGCAGAGATAGTCATGAACACAGGGAGAAGGTCATGTGAAGAGATGGTGGAGAAATGGCTATCTACAAATCAAAGAATATCTGAGGAATATTTGTTATTTAAGCCATCCAGTTCATGGTACTTTGTTATGGCAGCCTTAGCAAAAGAATACAGGACAACGCTTCAAATAACATTCTTTTAATGTTTGCTGATGTTTATTTTAAAGAAGGCAATGTCACCTCCTGTTGAAACAAGTCCTATTTGTGTTTCCCCTGTAACGCACTAGACTTATGCCTTAGCTCCGGTTTAAAGGAGGGACGTTTTATTCCTCATAAAGATCAGCACCTCCTGGAGTCAGCCCAGCTTCCCAGCTCCTAATTCAGCTCTTCAAATCCCAGATATCAGGCCTCAAGGTTTTGCCAATGCAAGAGCCTGTTGACCTCAGATTAATTTACAGAGTATCTGCTTTTTGTTTGATTTAGAGAAGAATACTGTTTTAATATGTTTTGTAGAATTATGGTTCTCAACAGCACCTGGGTATCAAAGCAATCTTTGGAGCTTTATAAAGACACCAATGTTGGGTCCCAGGTCCTGAGTTTAGAGGCAATGAATGTGGAGTAGGGCCAGGCTTTGGTGTTTATTTAAAAGCCCTCCATCCTTTCAGGTGTCATAATGCATAACCAGAATTGGCAACAGCCGGAGAGTCAAATATGTAGCCCTTTGTCTTTTCCTACCTGGTTTAAATTAAAGAGAGTAAATGGAGGCATGTTCTACTCTGACATTTGACACAGGAACTGTGTCATTGTTGTTTTATCTCAGACTACATTCCTTTTGTTATTAAGACAAAAAGGAAATGCAATGCTTAACACATCTCAAAAGGCCTATGTGTTCCCCCCACCCAAAAGAGAGAACTAATGAGATTATTGTTGAACAGAGAGTGAAAAAAAAAAAAAACATGTCAAAGGTAAGAAACAGGGGTGGGCAGTGGGAAAGGGAAGTAAGATGGTAGGTCAGTGAGAAACATCAGGGGTAGCCAGGGAGTCAGGTAGGACCAAGACATGTCACCGGATAGTAATCCCAAGCCCTAGATGGATTCCTAACTCTTGACTCTACCACTGGGAACATCATTCCTACCAAAGTGGGAGGGGATTAGACCATGAGGAGAACCAGCGGTTGATTGATGGGGATGGTCCTGGTGATAGCATTTTTTGGTGTCCCTATCTGTCCCACCGTTACCCTCTTAGAATCTAATTTTGGTCAAGAAAAATAAACCACAGATACTGTGTGGTTCACATGTGGATTGGATGAGGAAGGGTGAGAAGAGGCATGATGTACAACAGGATACAGTGGAGATAACGCAGTTCTTACAGAGATCTGTGATTAAAATGATAATTTTACTTTTTAGTTTTTAAGTTAAACTTTTAATTTGGGGGTACTTGTAGACTGACATTCAGTTGTAAGAAATAATACAGAGTAATTTCCTGTACCTTTTACTCAGCTTCCCCAGTGGTAACATTTGCAAGGCTATAGTATAATATCACAACCAGAATATTGACACTGATAGAGTCAAGATGTAGAACAGTTCCATCACCACAAGGATAGCTCATATTGCTCTTTTGTAACCACCCCCACTCTCCTCCCACGCTTTCCTCTTCCTCAGTTCCTGACAACCATTAACCCGTTTTCCATTTCTCAATTTCGTCATTCCAAGAATGTATTATATTATAAATAGAATCATGTATTTACACACATGTGAGAAAGCCTTTTGAAAGTGACTTTTTTCACTCAATATGATTCTTGGTAGGTTCATTCAGATTGTTGCATGTAACAATCAGTTGTTCCTTTTTATTGCAAATACAATATTCCACAGTATGGAATTCCCATAGTTTAATAATTCACCCATTGAAGGACAGCTGGTTTGTTTCCAGTTTTTTTTTTGGCAATTGTGAGTAAAGCTGTTATCAACATTTACATACAGATTTTTGTGTGAACCAAGTCTTCATTTCTCTGGGATAAATGCCCAGAAGTGCAATTGTTGGGTATGATGGTTGCATGTTTATTTTTTAAAGTAACTGTCAAACTGTTTTCTAAAGTAGTTGTATCATTTTGCATTCCTATCAGCAGTACAAAATGATTTTGGTTTTTCCACATTCTCTCTAACATTTGGCATTTTCTTTCTTTTTTTATTTTAGCCATTTGGATAGGTGTTTAGTGATTTCTCATTGTGGTTTTAATTTGCATTTTTCTTGTGGCTAATGGTGTTTAACATCTTTTCATGGACTTACTTGCCATCTGTATATCTGCCTTCTTTGGTGAAATGTCTTTTGTCCATGGATTGTTTGCTTTTTTTACTGTGAGTTTTGAGAATTCTTTATATATTCTAGATACTAGTCCCTTATCAGATATATGACTTGCAAATATTTTTTCCCACTATGTGGCTTGTCTTTTCATCCTCTTACCAGAGCTTTCATGGAGTAAAAGTTTTTAATATTGATGAAGTTCAGTTTATCAATTTTTTTCTTTTATGGATCTTGCTTTTGGTGCCAAGTTTAAGAAATCTTTACTTAGCCCTGGATCTGGAAGATTCTCTCATTTCTTTTTCCTAAAAGTTTTATAGTTCCATGTTAACATTTAAGTCCACCCATTTTGAGTTAATTTTTTTAATAAGGTGTGAGTTAGGCCATAGTTCCTTTTTTGCCTATGGATGTTCAATTGCTTTGGTCACCATTTGTTGAAAAGGCTATCTTTGCTTCATTTAATTGCTTTTTTCATCTTTGTCAAAAATCATTTAAGCATATTTATGTGGGTCTATTTTTTGGTTTTCTGCTCTGTTCTGTTGATCAATGTATTTATCCGACCCCAAATGTCATACAATCATGATTACTGTGGCAACATAGTAAGTCTTAAAGTCAGGTAGACTGACTCTTCTCAATTTATTCTACCTTTTCAAAGTTATTTTAGTTACTCTATTGGTTTTCTTTTCCATATAAATTTTAAATAATATTGCCTATATCTACAAAAAAAATCTCATTGAGATTTTGATAGAGATTATATTAAACCTCAATATCAACTTGGGAAAATTGACATCTTTGTTAGAGTGAGACTTCCAATCTGTAAATTCAGTATGTCTCTTCATTTATTTAGATCTTCCTTGATCTCTTTCATCAACATTCTGTAGCTTTCAACACACAAGTCTTGCACATGTTTTGTTAGATTTATACCTAAGCATATCTCTTTTTAAACAAGTTGGTGTCTATGAGTATATCACTAGTATATGAACATACAATAGATTTTTATATGTTTATCTTGTATCTTACCACCTCACTGAATTCACATATTAGTTCTAGAGTTTTGTTAGTTAGTTGGTTGGTTGGTTGCAGTCCTTGGGGTTTTCTGCATATGTCATCTGCAAATGGGGAGGATTTATTTCTTCGTTGTTGTTTATGCATCTCATTTTCTTTTCTTAATGTACTAACTAGAAATTCCAGCATTGTGCTGAATGAGAGTGGTGAGAGTAGGCATCCTTGCCTGGTTCCTGATCTTAGGGGAAAAGCACTCAGCCTCACTTGTAATATGATGTTAGCTGTAGGTCTTTTGTAGATGCTTATTGCAAGCTGAGAAAGTTCTCCTCTACTCCTATTTTTCTGAGAGTTTTTTCTCAATATCACAAATCGCAAATGATTTTTAGATTTGTTGAATGATTTTTCTGTATCTTTGATATGGTGGGTTTTATTCATTGGTATTCATACATTGAACCAGGTTGCATTCCTGGAAGAAGACCCACTTAGTCATGGTGTGAGTTATCTGTATATTGCTAAATTCTGTTTACTAATATTTTTAAAGGATTTTTTACATCTATAATCATGAGGGATAACAGTCTCCAACTCCACTTCTGGGGGTGCCTTTTTTTCTAGGATAGGAGGTGGGCCATGAGGAGCAAGAATGGTTGGTTGGGGACTATGGTCATGGTGGTAGCATTTTCTTTCTTTCTTTCTTTCTTTCTTTCTTTCTTTCTTTCTTTCTTTCTTTCTTTCTTCTTTCTTTCTTCCTTCCTTCCTTTCTTTCTTTCTCATTCCTCCACTAGAACCCATTTTTGGTTGGAAGAGATAAACCACAGACGCTGTGAGGTGTGCATGGGGTGGGATTGTTGGATGAATGGGGAAGTGGAGGGTGGGGACAATGTGATGCTGATCATGATTAGGTGGAGATAAGGCAGTTCTTACCAAGATCTGGGATTAAATTAACCCCAGATAAACTTCAAATAACCACCCCCTCCACTTCTACCACCCCCACTACCATCACCGTCGCCACCACACACACACACACACACACACACACACATGCACCTACACAAACCACACTCAGGTTTCAACAGTAAATGGAAAAATGGAAAAAGGTACTGGAAGCACAAGTTATGTGTTCTATTCTTTTCTCTTTCTTTTTTTTTTTTTTTTAAAGATTTTATTTATTTATTTATTAGAGAGCGAGCGAGAGAGAAACAGCATGAGAGAGGAGAGGGTCAGAGGGAGAAGCAGGCTCCCCGCCAAGCCGGGAGCCCGATGTGGGACTCGATCCTAGGACCCTGGGATCATGACCTGAGCCGAAGGCAGTCGCTTAACCAACTGAGCCACCCAGGTGCCCCTATTCTTTTCTCTTTCTTAAACCCCCACAAAAATAACCT
>NC_138377.1:42122879-42136182 GCF_054177405.1 Leptonychotes weddellii
AAAAAAAAAAAACAAAACTTCCTGTTCCACTGTTGAGGTAATAAAGCTCTGATGACTCTTGGACCTCAACTGAAGCTTTCAAAAAAACATAAACTTTAAAGTTATTCATATTCATTATTTTGATGGGTATGATGACCCTCTGGATGAACCATTTCCTGTGTTGGTTCTATTAATCTGATTGGCAAGGTAAATGTTCTCTTGTCATTTTGTGTGTGTGTTCCACCCAATGTTGTACACATCATTTTGGGACCAGTTAGAATGTCCATTGTCTTTATATCTAGGTGTGAACGTGAGTTAATGTTTTAAAAATTCTATGCAAAATGGACTTGGAATAACTTTAATAATACAACAGTATTTCTTCTAGGTCTTCTCTATTATATATTGCCAGATAACAAAATAAAGAAAGAATGGTGTTTATTTTATGTAAGAGCCAATTCAAACCACAAAATTCTGAGATATGAACTGAATGTGACAGCATGTTCAAATTCATTGCTTTTGTGTCAAACTGAAAATACAGTATCATTTTGTCCTGTTGAAATCCATTTTGATAATCTTATAAACTAGCCTCTAAAATGCGTTAAATGACTAACAAAAATTTACTTAAATTCTCATTTTTGTGTTAGGCTTGATTAATGAACACCAAACAACCCACCAACCCAGCCTAACCCTAAATATTTACAAAGAAAGTTAAGCAGATTTGGAACATAGAAGTGCAGCCTCTCAGCAGGGGCTAATTTTCTGTTAGCTTTCTCAGGACTATTTAATTTTAGCTCTTTTTCCCATGTAGGGCATGCAAAACTGACCAGATTTTATGGGGCCTTTCTTTTTTTTTTTTTCTTTCTTCTTTTTCTTCTTCTTAATTTTTTTTTTTTACTTTACTCACATCTTTTGTTTTATTTCTTATCATTAATGGCTGATGAAAAGAAAAAAGTGATTTTAGCACCCTACTATTTAAAGACCACAACTATAACTTAAATGCTAACCTGTTCCATCAAACAGGGAACCTTCCCCTAAAGCAATAGTGGGCATGTATTTAAGTTTCTATGAGACCTTCCTTTAAGATAAAATATAGAAACCGTACAAAATTGGATACAGTTCCTTGAAAGTTACCTGTGCAAGGAGACCTGAAGCTTTAGCTTTGTTAGGGTCACAGTAAATTCATTACTCTGGTACATGGAAAATGGATCATGTGTTCCAGATGTTCCAGATGGTGTCTTACAAATTTCCTGATATGAGCTATTTTTTCTGCTCATTAAATATTTCTTGCATCATTAGGTAAGTATCTCTGACTCTTTTTCTTTTTCTCTCAGTCAGTTTGATGAAACTAATCCTTTAAAATCAACCAAAAATGCACCAAGAGCTTTTATATTCTGAGCATTTTGCTGAAAAAATATCTTGGGCCAAGTGAATTATTTCCTACTGTCTGTGCTTTTATCTCATCTGTAATCTTAAGTGACTCATCCACTGTCACAGCTGGTGGGCTGCAGAGCTGGAACAGAGTCATCATCTTCCAGCCTTGGAGTAGCTGGGAATTTTTTTCTGGAGTCCCCAAGGACTCTTATACCATATACATTATTGTTGTTCATTTCTGAGCCTAGTAAAAATTCCTAATTGCTCTGATGACAGACCTGGCTTTCTATCTTTGAGCAAATTGCTTGATTTCATTAAGCTCAGTTTCTTCACCTAAAAAAAATGGGGATAATAACAGGCCCTGCTGAAAGGGCTGCTGTAAGGGTTAAGTGCAGTAATATACAAGTTGGCCCTTAGGAAGGGGAGCATGTTTGTTTGAATAACCGTTCCCTAAGCTGTGTTATGAAAGACATCGAGCTTTTCTAATTTTTACATTAACAAGGAATAAATGTAATGCTCTGGGCAATGAAGTGCTAACTTTCTTCTTGGTCATCTAGATACATTAGGTTGAATTTTAGCTGCTCAGACCACTTCCTGTTTTCATATTCCTTCAGCTGGTGATATCCCAGACTGTAATTCTAACGAACACTTTTCTCAGGAAGCTCAGTTTTTGCATTACACGTGGTTTCTCCAGAATTATGAAAAATCTACCATGATTGCTTAACCAGTGGCGTCTAATATTTTACCTTGGAAGGGAGTGATGTCAGCCTTGGCTTTTAAAGGTCGAGATTAATGTATTCCTCAAGTAAATGTGTAATTGCATGCCTGCTGTATGTGAAGCATTGTTTCAGACACTGGGAATACATGGGTGAATCAGATCAACAAGCTCCTGTTTTCATGGAGCTAAGAATCTAGTGGAGATGGCAGACAAAAAGAGAGAGAAAAGGGAGGGAAGGAGGGAAGGGGGAGAAAGAGAACATACCTAGAAAAGGAAATGTTGGGAGAAAGGACCAAGAATGGGGAGAAGCTTATGTTGGAGGTCAGTGGGGTTGGAGAGGAGGAGGCAACTGCAGGGCAGTCAGAGAGGCAAGCAAGGCAATATTACATAGGGGCGAGGACCATGTAGGGGCTAGATCATAGAGAGGGCTTAATTCCAAGTCAGAAGAAAAACCACTGGGGAGTGTGATAGGATCTGATATTGATTAGATCATAGCCACCCCAATATTGCCTTATTTATGGTCAAAGTTGATTCACAACCATTGTGTCAGGTCCCTCGATGGGACAAAAGGTGTGGGCAATATCTGAATGTCTCACCTACCATTCTGCATTGTTGCTGCCTCCCTCCTGTTTAGCCTGAAACTGAGATTGACAGAGGGAAAGCATTGCCAGTTGATAAAAAAAAACAAAAAACAAACAAACAAAAAAACCCTCCTACCTTTACTACCCCACATCTCCACTAAAGAGAAGCTCTACGAGGGTCTATAGAGGTGACAAAATATATTCTGAGGGTTGGTGGCAATGTTTCTGGAATAAGCAGTTCATGCTGAATTGCTCATGGGCAGAACTGTGCCTTAATCACCTTGACATCCCCAACAGCCAGTGCTTTCACTAGCATGTCAGTATGTGTAAGCATTTGTTCTTTGTTAGGTGAGCTAATAGACAATGCAATTTAGGACAGGGTACTCATTAATTTCAGATATTTATTGGGTATCTAACATGTGCCAGGTGCCATTCTAAATGCTCTGATGTGGCACTGAACAAAACAGATAAATATCTCCTTGAAGCTTACCTTCTAGTGGTGTACGAGTGCGTCACGATTTTCACATATTCCGGGGTAACCTGGGTTGCAGTGGTGCCAGTGGTATGTGTATGTGTGTTTGTGTGTGTGTATTTCCTGTGGGGCAGTGGGGGAAGGGAAATAGTGGAGATTAATGGGGAAAAACTTGGGACTTTCAGAGAAGATAATAACCCAAAGCAGCAGAAACTACACTATGCATGGTTTCAACCCTACATGCTCTGATTGTAGAATAGAGGAATCCCTAGGGTCTGGAGGTACCAGAAAGCCAGAATTCTGGTGGTCTCAAGGACAGCATTTTCAGCCTCAAGTTAAGATCTCACCTGAAAAGAACATGAACTCCCTATTATCAGCCAGAGCTCTTAGTTGCGAACCAAGAACCTTCTCTAGCTAGTTAGAGTAGGAAGACTATTTACTGAAGGATAGCACACAGAACACCAGGAGAGCCAGAGAAACAGGCTTGGAGTCTAGAGGCTAAGAGCTAGACACACATTCCCCACAGGACTGCTCCCACAGAGCACAATGAACGCCAGGGTTGCAGTTCACACTGCTGATCAGGGCTTGGGACAACTTCCAGAGCTGCTGTCTGCCTTCTGGAAGCTCCTTGTCTCCCTCTATCTTTGCCAGAATTGAATTAAAAATCTTTTTTAATGAAGAATAATACACAATAAAAAAATGCACAAGGCATAAAAGAATTACTGCAAAGCAAGCTTCCATATAACTACCACCCACGTCAAGAAATAGAATTTAAAGCATCCTAGAATTTCCTCCTCCTCCCAGTCCCTACCTCTATCCCTAGCTCTCCTTAAAGGAAGAATAGCTCTTCCTGACATTCTCTTCTGAGTCAAAAATCTTGCATCTGATTGGAGGAAACTGGGCCACATTCATATATTCTAGTCTCAAGAAGTCTGGGAAAGTGAGTTTCTGGAATTACCCCAGGGAGAATAGGATTTAAAAGATGGAAATTTCCCCCAGTATAGGAAGGGTTTACACAGGTTTTGAACAGCTTCGCAGCATGACAAATGGTTGCCATCTTCTCTGATGGGCAAAGAAACATCTCAGCCTTGTTAGGTTGAACCAGGTAGAATTTCCATTTTTGTAGGTCCAAAGGAGTCCTTTAGCTCAGCCTAATAGAAAGGACAGGACAGTGTCAGTCCAGGGTCAGAAAACAGAAAATATCTGAGGGAGATCGAAAAAGAAGAGCCGGGAAAGCTGAAGAAATGCTTCAAGCCAGGCTCAATTAAGAATATGAGGCTTTGCACACATAATTTACCTTGTTTATTATCCCCAGCTTCACTTGGGGCTGTATTAGAAATGTGTGGAAATGAGATCAATGGCTCTGTGTGGTACAAGCGTGCATTGTTTAGCAGTGAGCATAGCAAGGGAGAAACACTGAGGGAGATTTAAAGGGACTGGCTGTGAAACCGTAAGACCAGAAGGAAAGCCTTGGTAGGTGAAACTGTCAAAGCAAGGTGGAACTAACGATTTGGTTTGAGACCTGCCCTCAAGGCAGGAGGGTGGGTGGAGGTACATTTTATAACAGTTCTACTTTTTCTTTCTTTTTTTTTAAAAATTTTTTATTGTTATGTTAATCACCTTCTTTCTTTTTTAATTAAGTTTTTCATTTTAATTCCAGTATAGTTAACATATAATGTTATATTGGTTTCAGTTCTAAATAGCCATGGTTAAAATACACATCTTTAATTCAGGGAAATCATCAGATGGCACAAAGATGGGCTATAATTAGATTCAGCTCAAGATTACTTATTAGGGAAAAAATAGAAATGGTCTAGACGTCCAATTAGAGGAGATTTGCTAAATAAATTATTATTTATCCATGCAATGGAATGCTAAGTAGTAGCTAAAAATGGTGTTGCAGAAGAATATGATAAAATTGAATGAAATAAATAATCACATATATAAGTTAAATATGTCTCTATTTTATTAGTGATTCAAACATCAAGCAGTCTCAAGTACCCAGTTATTTCTCCTTTCTCTTCCTCTAGCATCGTGTACACATAGAAGAAAAAACATCACAGGGTAATTAGTGAACTGTCTTTCTTTTTTTAGTTTAAATAAGTTGAATACAAAATTTGTTAAAAATTGTAGGATAATGATGAGATTATCTATAACTTCAAACAATCCCTCATTAACCAGAGGTTTCATATCAAATTAATTTTAAGAGTTTCATTTACCCAAAAAAAAAAAATTCGTTTACCAAAATTACTCTGTCAATTCTCCACTTTACCTATTTACATTCCTCCTTCCAAAATGAACACCCTGGCAAAGAATAGGAAGAAAACTTAGTGGGGAAAATCTAAACAACATTTTTAAGGTGGACATATTAGGTACAAGCAACAGGAAGTGGGTTCTGTTATATGCAGGTCATCTGTTTGGCATATTATTTTTCTTGGCACTTTTGGATATAAATCTGTTGACCACACTGCTGATGTGAATGTAATTCACAAGGGTTTTATAGAAAGTATGCAAGGTATATTCAGAGCTCTATAAATAGCAAAATAACAACTGGGTACCTAACTTATGTTGCACTCTTCTTATGTATCAGCACTAGTAAGAGTTTTATTTACATGATCTTGTTTAATTCTTACTATGGAAGGTACTACTGTTAACTTCATTTTACAGAAAACCAAAGCCAAAGAGATTAAGTAATTTGCATAGATCCCATAGCTAGTAAATGATGGACATGAGATACAAACCAAGCAAATTTATTCACAGACTTTCACTTTTAAGGATGGAGTTAGGTCCATGATTGATGAATGGATAAAGAAAATGTGACATATATACATATATATGGGGAATAGTTTATTATAAGAAATAGGTGAATTAAGGGAAATGAAAATCTATAAATACTACATTATCTGAAATTAAAACCATTTGTTAATTACTGTAAGAAGTGTTTATTGAGTGACAAATATGCACAGGCACTGTTCTGGGCACTAGAGATACAGGAGTGAACAAATAGTACCTTTCCCTCTGAGAAGCACATTCATCCTAGTGGATTGTATATGTGTTAAGGAACCAGAAGAAAATGCTTGCTTACAGGGCCTACCCCTGAGTATTGGAATATGGACTAAATAATTGTTTACATTTATTAATATTTTTACATGCTTACATTTTACATCGTTTACTTTTATTCTCAATAAAGCGGGAGAATGCACATAACAAAACAAATATATCAATAATTACTGCATTTTATGGAGAAAAAGAAGAATATGATAAGGAAAGCTGGTCTGCAAGTGGTATAGACTATAGATTAAAAGCATACACTTCAGAGCCAAAATGTTTTGTTTTTTTAGGGGTGCCTGAGTGGCTCAGTCATTAAGTGTCTGCCTTCAGCTTAGGTCATGTCCCAGGGTCCTGGGATCGAGCCCCATCGGGCTCCCTGCTTGGCGGGAAGCCTGCTTCTCCCTTTCCCACTCCCCCTGCTTGTGTTTCCTCTCTCGCTGTCTCTCTCTCTGTCAAATAAATAAATAAAATCTTTAAAAAAAATTAAAATAAAATAAAATAAATTTTAAAAATAATAATAAAATACCAGCATTGGCAGGTAAACAACAAGGGAGTGATTCTTACAAAATTCTGGGTGAAAAATTAGATTTAACTATCAATCAAATGTAAAGGTAAAATAAAGTTTTTTTTTTATTATGCAAAATTCAAAATATCACCTGTTAGTGCTCTTTCTCAGGAAGCTGATGGAGGAAGTGGCTAGGGTGCGAGGAGTAGGTTTACAAGATATAGAATAGTCTCAGCAGTTTCCCAAGGAAGTGAGGGGCAGTGATCTCATAGAGGCTTAACTGGTACATCCAGTCCACTATCCATTAGTCTAGATCATTGCTTTCCAATAGAAATATAATGTGAGCAATATAATTTAAATTTTCTAGGGGGTACATTTTAAAAAGGATCAAGAGATGGGAGAAATTAATTTTAATAATATAGCTTATTTAAACCTGTATATCCAAAACATTATCATTTCAACATTAATCAATATATAACTAATGAATTATTTTACACCTTTTTCATACTAAAGCTTCACAATTTGGTATGCATTTCACACTTACAGCACACCTCAATTCAGACTAGCCACATTTCAAGTGTTCTGTAGCCACATGTAGCCAGTAGCTACCATATTGGACAGCATGTCTTAAGATACTTTATGTTTTAGCTAATTGATGTCATGTGAAGCATGGCAAAATAGTCTTTGAGAGACTAGGACATGACAGGCAGATAATAACAGAGAAGTCTGAAAAATGGTGTGCCCAGATAGGATGCCAAATATGGAGGCCTGGAAATGGGGATGGATTCAGATTAGTGGTGCCAACTGCTGAGACAGGGCCTAGGGAAAGAGAGGGTCCTTCCTCCCGGTCAAAGTGAGTACTTCCTTTCATACCATGGGCTCCAATTCCTGTATCTTCTCAGGAACATTTCCCCACCATTTTTTCTCTCTTCTGTATCTCCAGCCTCATCCTCTTTTTGGCACCCACATCTCCCCTGTTCCTTGTCCATAACCAGTCCTTCTCCAGCTGCTGTCTCTTCTTGTGGGCTCACTCAATGTCAACTGGGAATCCCCCTTTTCTCTTCAGTTCCCCAAATTCCATTGAAAACAGATTGTTGCCTGCTGTAGACATTTTCAGAAATAATAAGATGATGTAGGTTAATTGCAGCTCAAGGAAGGAAACAACAATTGGACATCAGGCATTATGATGTAAACATTTTTTTTTTTAATTGTTCTACCATCCCAGCTCCAGAAAATTTCCCTTTGGTCCTACCTACTCTCTTCTGGATGTCACTTGAATTGCTCCCTCCATCTTTCTCCCCAGTTATCTGAGGACTACTTCCCAATTCATGTGAAGCCCTAGAGCTCTCTCCCACCATTCCAAATGAGGTTGTGTCCTGACTTTGCATATATAAGAATTTATTTTTGGCTCAGCTAAACAAGGAATTATTTGCTTTATGACTTTATCGTGAAAAAATACAAAGAACTGGCCAAAGCTTTGAAACTACAGTTGTTCTTTAATATAATCCAGGATCAAATTCTTAGGCACAGATATTACCCACAGAGACCCCAGGGGTGCAGGCTGTTTCCTTCTTATATGATGATCTTAAAAACTTTAGAAGTTATTGTAATTGTGTTTGCTCAGCTGTTCCCACTGCTTCCACCGGTACACCACTGCTGAAAAGCTAAAGGGAAGCTTTTCTCTGGATTCCATAGCACTTTTGGATAAGCTTAGATTCTGTTTCTAAGTACTTACAGAGCTTTTATGTCCCCCAATAGATGGATTTTCCAAAGTTACAGTCTCCTCTATTGAAGACCGTCAGCCTCAAAATTCCATCATCCTTTGGCCAAGAGCTGCTGGAGGTCTGCCCTGATATCTCCCCAGCCCTAAAGTGGGTAAGCTGATGAGGCCTCCTTATCATATGTTAAAGCAGTCTCAGAGATGATGTACACCCACCTTTTACTTCACTGATGAGAAACTGAGGCTTATGGAGACAGTTGGCGATAAATCCAGAACTACGCCCAGAATTCCTGGCCTTGATTTCATTATTCTTTCCACTCTACAAAATATATGAGTGGGAGGAGAATCAGGGAGGCAGGAGACATCCCTAAAGGCTGCAAAATAGCAATTCTGGGTGAGAAGGGCAGCAAATCCAGAGGACTCTGAAAGGCCACTGGTTTAAGAGTACCAGACAGCTTCCTGCTGTGGAAATGACAGAGTGCCACAGGGAGCCTGATTAATTGTCTGCAGAGTGTCCCAAGAGCAACATTTCCTGACCAGTCCAGGCCACCATTTTCCCCAGGGCCAGACATAACTTCTGGGCAAAGTGGATGATTCTGAAGGAGGGGCTATCTCCCCAAACAGAGGTGTGGCTGCAGAGATGCAGAAATCAATGAAGCAAAGGATCCAGGACTGAAACAGGACATTCTCCCAGGTAGGCAGGAGAGGGAGGAGGAGCCTACAGAGGAGATGGAGCAGCCATAGGGATGCAGGATTTGAACTGGGATGGGGCTGAGTGTGGGAACCTAAGACCCTCAAGAAATAGGGCCAAACATGCCAAATTCTGCAGGAATCAGAGGTACAGGCTGTGGAGGATTGGAAAAGGTTGTTCATCCAGTATATTGTGATGGGAGTAGAGCCAGATTATGAGGGAAGAGGTGAGGGGCTTGTGAGGGGATGGCGGCAGCAAGAATTTATTACTTTAAGAAGCTGGGTGCAGCATTATTCACCATATCCAAGATAAGGAGCAACCTAAGTATCCATTGACAGATGACTAGATGAAGAACATGCAGCATGTATATATGTACATATATATATAATATATATAGCATATGTATATATTGTATTAAAATAGAATATTATTTAGCCACAAAAAGGAGGAAATCTTGCCATTTGTGACAACATGGGTGGATCTTCAGTGCATTATGCTAAGTAAAATAAGTCAGACAGAGAGAGACAAATACCGTATGATCTCACTTATATGTGGAATCTAAAAAAACAAAACAAAACAAAAAATGCAAAGGTCATAGATACAGAGAACAGATTGGTAGTTTCCAGAGGCAGGAGGCTGGGGGTGGGCAAAATGGGTGAAGGGAGTGAAAAAGTACAAACTTCCAGGTATAAGACAAATAAGTCCTGGAGATGTAATGTATAACATGATGACTATAGTTAATGATTCTGTTTTGTATACTTGAAAGTTGCTAAGAGCATAGATCTTAAAAGTCCTCACAAAATTGAAACTACATGTAGTGATGATGTTACCTAGATTTACTGTGGTGATCATTTGGTAACATATACAAATAACGGATCATTATGTTTTTACACATGAAATTAATATAATGTTACACGTTAATTATATCTTGATTTTAAAAAAACCAGCCTGCTGTTGAGAGGAAATAGATATCTAAGAAGGTTCAGCAGATAATCTTGGTGTTTACCAATAACAATTCAATATATGATTTTGAGACTTACATGATACAACGGCTGGGGAAGCTTTTCCCTTTAAGGAAGGGGCTTGGAGAAAATCTGCCTTCTCTACTCAGGAGCTGCAGAAGATCGGAGAGAGAGTAGGGGATCTTGGGTGGCCCTAGTTATAATTTCAGACCAACCTAACTTTTGGCAGAGAATAGGTAACTGCCCTTTTATTTCCATAAGGGAATGAATGAATGAATACTTGGAATGACATGTCTGAAAGATTACAAACTCCTGATGTAAATCACATAAGGAACAGTCAGAGACTGAAAGCCCAGGGTCAAAGCAGAAGAGGTGGGGGGAATTGAGGGTTGGTCTCTCGGCTCTTGCAAGGTCCCAGAAATTAAACGAGGGGAGTTGAACTCCCCTCTGACAGTGGTCTCTGAATTCCCCGCCTTGGAATTCCATAAGGAATGTGCTTTTGTTTCTATCACAGCTTACTATTGTGTCTTAAAGTATGCCCAGCAAGGCATGGGAATGTTGCCTGTGAAAACATTCTGCTGCTATTTGAGCTTTCAATTCAACAGATGGAAACTAGGAGAAACTAGATTGTTCTGTTAACAGGGGACATTTTTCAGATGTTTGATATGTGTTGTCTTTTGCTGCCCATTCCAATAGGACCAAGCACTGTGTACAAGCAGAACTATAGTCTTCTGAGTGAAGACTCATGTCTATTTTTCTAATAGGCAGGGCAAATGGAAGAAATGAGCTACTTGCCTGATGGTCAAAGGACAACTGTTTGACATTTGCGGAGGTGGTGGTAGGAGATGGAGCCAGGTCAGCCATAGAGTAGCCTATAAAATTGCCAGGAGGTCTTTAGTCTTCCATTATATGTCCCTCTGGTGGTGCAGCATGAATTCAAAGCCTGGATCTAACGTGAGCTGTGCCTTGTACAATTTCCTGGATATCCCAGATGTTGGTTTCCTTGGCAGTATCCTGACTCTGTTCCTATCTACAGATGGCCACGGAGTGTATTGAGTGTATAGAGTGTACAGAGTCTCGGGCTCTGGGGGCAGATAGACCTGGGTTCTAATTCCAGCAGAGCCATTTACTAGCTATGGCACCTTGGGAGGAATCCCAGACCCTACCCCGCAGACCTGGGGAACCAGAATCTGTGGGAGTAGAACCTACATCATCAGTAAGCTTTCCAGATTTCTTAGGCATTTTAAAATGTGAGACTACTGTATCAGGGTTTCCCCTTTTTCCATCCTTTTCTATCCAAGTTCTTAACATCAGTTTCTTGCAGCAGTAAATTTTTTTAAAGATTTTATTTATTTATTTGACAAAGAGAACACAAGCAGGGGAAGCAGTAGGCAGAGGGAGAGGGAGAAGCAGACTCCCCGCTGAGCAGGGAGCCCCACCCAGGGCTCGATCCCAGGACCCTGAGAACATGATCTGAGCCGAAGACAGCCCCCTAACCGACTGAGCCAGACAGGTGCCCCTCTTGCAATAAATTCTTTTTTTTTTTTTTTTTAAAGATTTTATTTATTTATTTGACAGAGAGAGAGACAGCGAGAGCAGGAACACAAGCAGGGGGAGTGGGAAAGGGAGAAGCAGGCTTCCTGCGGGGCATGGAGCCCGATGTGGGGACTCGATCCCAGGACCCTGGGATCATGACCTGAGCCGAAGGCAGACGCTTAACGACTGAGCCACCCAGGCGCCCTGCAATAAATTCTTAATAAGCTCTTCGAGCAAGTTGGTTTTGTTTGCTTGTTTTTAGCCTAGGGAGCTGGACTCTTTGGAGAGAAGAATTCAAAGGTCATTGACCTTGGATAAGAAAAAAATATTTCTTTTCAGTAACCTCAAGCTGAAATTAGGCATTTCCTTCCATTCGGAGCATAGGCAACATACTCCAGCCGCAACAGCAGTGCCTCTGACTCTCACATCATGGGAGACACAGATATTTTCAGAACACATTACAGTTGTCGCAGACATCTTTAAAGATCATAACCTCGCATCTGGACTTTGACATGGTGGTAGCTATGAGCTAATAAAGAAGCACATACACTGTACCATAATTTTTAAAATTCTTTTAATATCTATATTTCAATGTCATTGGTTTCCTTTGTAATTTGTTTTAAAACATGCATTTAAAAATATTATTCAGAGAAGGGGTCCACAGAATTCCCCAGACTGTCAGAAGGGCCAGGGAACAAAGAACTTAAGAATCCTTTTTTCTTTAATTTATTTTTTAGATTTTTTTTAAAGATTTTATCTATTTATTTGACAGAGAGAGAGCACAAGCCGGGGGAGCTGCAGAGGGAGATGCAGACTCCCTGCTAAGCAAGGAGTCCCATATGGGACTCAATTCCAGGACCCTGGGATCATGACCTGAGCCAAAGGCAGATGCCCAACCGACTGAGCCACCCAGGTACCCCCCCCAACCTTTTTTAAAACTATTTTTTCTTTATTTGATGTACAGAGGCAGTTGTGACACAAAATGGGCAGAAAATGTTCCATTCCCCTTTTTTCTCATTTTTTTTTATGTCAAGAAGTTCTCACTTTGTCCTTAAAATAAATTGTATCTATGGGGTTTGAAAAACAGAACCAGTTAGCCAGCTTTGTTATTCCCTGCAGAAACACTTTTACAGAGAGTAGAAATAGTATTTTATAAATTGAATTTGAATATCAGAGTTCTGAAGCTGTATTTTTAAAGATAAAATTTAAGAAAATATTTGGTGGACTTTATTTTTACTATTTCATTGCAGTAATATTCCTAGAGAGCATATTAGAATGTTATATTGTTTTTTTCATTTTCTTTTTGCCATATTGATTTTGATACCTAAAGTCTTTTTTTTATTATGTTATGTTAGTCACCATACAGTACATCATTAGTTTTTGATGTAGTGTTCCATGATTCATTATTTTCGTATAACACCCAGTGCTCATTATAACACGTGCCCTCCTTAATATCCATCACAGGCTAACCCATCCCCCCACCCCCTCTCTCCTCTGAAACCCTCAGATTGTTTCCCGGAGTCAATAGTCTCTCATAGTTCATCTCCCCTTCTTATTACCCCCTCTTCAGTTTTCCCTTCCTTCCCCTAATGTCCTCTGTGCTATTCCTTATGTTCCACATATGAGTGAAACCATATGATAATTGTCTTTCTCTGCTTGACTTATTTCACTTGACATAATCTCTTCCAGTCCAAACTATGTTGATGCAAAAGTTGGG
>NC_138377.1:42136282-42161565 GCF_054177405.1 Leptonychotes weddellii
TTGAACATTTTTTCATGTGTCTGTTAGCCATTCACATGTCTCCTTTGGAGAAGTGTCTGTTCATGTCTTCTGCCCATCTTTTGACTGGATTATTTGTTTTTTGGGTGTTGAGTTTGAAAAGTTCACTATGGATCTTGAATACCAGCCCTTTATCTCTAATGTCATTTGCAAATATCTTCTCCCATTCCGTGAGTTGCCTCTTAGCTTTGTTGACTGTTTCCTTTGCTGTGCAGAAGCTTTTTATCTTGATGAAGTCCCAAAAGTTCATTTTTGCTTTGTTCCCTTGCCTTTGGTTGCTGTGGCCGATGTCGAAGAGGTTACTGCCTATATTCTCCTCTAGGATTTTGATGAATTCCTGTCTCACATTGAGGTCTTTCATCCATTTAGAGTTTATCTTTGTGTACGGGGTAAAAGAATGGTCGAGTTTCATTCTTCTGTGTATAGCTGTCCAATTTTCCCAGCACCATTTATTGAAGAGACTGTCTTTTTTCCATTGGATATTTTTTTCTGATTTGTCAAAGATTAGTTGACTATAGAGTTGAGGGTCCATTTCTGGGCTCTCTATTCTGGTCCATTGGTCTATATGTCTGTTTTTGTGCCAGTGCCATGCTGCCTTGGTGATCACAGCTTTGTAATATAGCTTGAAATCAGGCAACGTGATGCCCTCAGCTTTGTTTTTCCTTTTCAACATTTCCTTGGCAATTCGGGGTCTTTTCTGGTTCCATACAAATTTTAGGATTGTTTGTTCCAGCTCTTTGAAAAATGCCATTGGAATTTTGATCAGGATGGTGTTGAAAATATAGATTGCTCTGGGCAGCATAGACAGTTTAACAATGTTTATTCTTCCGATCCATGAGCATGGAATGTTTTTCCATCTTTTTGTGTCTTCAATTTCTTTCTTGAGTGTTCTGTAGTTCCTAGAGTATAGATCCTTTACCTCTTTGGTTAGGTTTATTCCAAGGTATCTTATGGGTTTTGGTGGTATTGTAAATGGAATTGATTCCCTAATTTCTCTTTCTACACTTACATTGTTAGTGTATAGAAAAGCAACTGATTTCTGTGCATTGATTTTGTATCCTGCCACATTGCTGAATTGCTGTATGGCTCGCACATCTTATTTACTCCCTCCTCTCTCAGCACAGCCTCTCAGAGTTGTGAATTTCCATCTCCACCTTTGTAGTTTGTTACTCATGGTCCCCAGCTTGCCTTCAGCTTGGCACCCTAGTTACCTATGAATAACCCTGCTTCATGGGCTCCTGAAGACCAGAGGCACATGGCTTCCCTCCCCCCCACCTCTCACCCCAAACCCATGGCATGTCTTCCTTTTCCTCTCTCCCCATCTTCTCTGGGCTGTGCACAACAGCTTCCGTCGGCCCTAGAGGTGGTTTGCTTCAGCTCTCACCTCAGCACAGGTAGTTTGGCAAGAGGGGAAGAGAGAGGGATGTGGGTGGCCCCTGCCCCGGGTCCTGCTTCTTCTTCCCTGTCCCTCATTTCACCTCAGTTCTCCACTTAGGCACCAGCTTCAATGATACATGGACACCTCTGGTAACCTTGGTCCTCAGGTTTCTCTCAAATGTCCACATCTGCCAATCCACCATGAAGTGTGAAGAGGGCAAGTATTAGAACATCTTTGTGAGGATTTTGTCTTTCTCCATGAGATCTCAGTGAAAACAGAATGAGGCACATAGGACAGTTTTTTTAATCCTGGGTCAGCCTCCCCTTTATTACCACACAGGAAGACACTTAGAATCCTTTCTTTCTTTCTTTTCTTTTTTTTTTTTCCACTTGCTTGGGGGATAGAAAAATAAGAGGAAAAACTCTAGGACTATAGTTTGTTCCTCAGTGGAAAAGTGGCAAAGGTTTTCACAGATACAAGTAGCCAAGCCCTGGGGCCACTGGGAGAAAAGAGATGGCAGGGAGTCAGTCCTCTGAGTAAGGAGACCAATTATTTTCACCAAAGTCCCTATCCTCAGCCTTTATCAGGATGACAATTTATTCTCCTGGGTTTTAGGCACTAAAGGATCAAACATGCTTGGATCTAGAAGTGAATGCGGGAAGTATGGCTGTAAAATACTGCCCCCGCCACAGCAAGGAGGAAACCATTCTCCTTTGTCTCACATAGAACAGTCCTGGGGGTAATCGACTGTTGTATTGACGGTTGACCACTAGGGGGCAGAAGAAGATAAAAGTTTTCCTCCGAAAGCTCCTCCTGCATTGGAGTATTGGCCTCCCTAGTTCTCTTCCAGCTTTCTCTCTCTATATATGGTCTGTTTCAGGCTAACTCCCGCAGGAGAGGTTTTAGAGGAAATTACAGTGCAACCTTTGAGGCAGGAAGGTTGAGCAATGATTCTCAAAGTGTGGTTCCCAGATTCTCAGGGGTCACTGAGACCCTTTCAGGGAGCCAATGAAGTCAGAGTATTTTCACACCAATATCAAGACATTTTTTGCCTCTTTCGCTGGGTGCAGAAGTGATGATGGTTAAAAATGCTGGCACCTTAACATGACTCAAGATACTGGCACCAAGCTATTAGTAGTTAGTGTATTCTTCACCATCACACATTTGCAAAAGGAGGGGAGGGAGCCAATTTTACCTAAGAATGGCCTTAATCAAGCGGTGAAATTATTAATTTTCTCAAACGTTGACCCTTGAATTCAATGTCCTTTTAATATTCAGTGTGACAAAAGGCAAGTACACATAAAGCAGTCTTGTTGCATTTCAAAGTAGAATGATCATCTTGAAGAAAAATACTCGTGCAGGCTGAAGAGGAGCCCCTTTTTTGGCAATACCATGTTTACTTTAAAAAATAATAGTAAAAAGGTCTGGCAAACAAATTGTGGTTTTTCAAACTTCAGTATTTGGCAGATATTTTCTCAAAAATAAAGTGAGCTTATTTCTTTAAGGAAAACAACTAACAGTATTTGTGCCAGTATTTGTGATAAAATTTGAGCTTTCAAGTGAAAATTAGAAATACAGAAAACTTTCATCTCTCACAGTGAGTTTCATGGGTTCTCCACATTTGAAGACTCTTCTGATTAAATTGATGATGGTGGTGATACTAATGAATTTTGTTTTATATTGTATAATTAAATGTTTCAAAAATTTGGAGATCTGTATAGCTCAGCAAGCCACTATATTACCTTATGCCTGGGTAAAGGGTCTATTTAAAGTACAAGATAGTTCAATGTATTTCAATGTAACAGAGCACAAAAAAGTTCATTGATATGGTTTCAGATTCTATATTGTTACTTATCTTTAAGAAACTAACATTTGGCAGTTAGGTGTAGTATTAAGAGATCAAGAGCCATAGGCAGGGCACCTGGCTGGCTCAGTCAGAAGAACATGTGACTCTTGATCTTGGGGGTGTGAGTTTGAGTCCCAGGTTGGGTGTAGAGATTACAAAAAAATAAATAAATAAACTTTAAAAAAAGAAACAAACATATATCAAAAAAAAAAAAGGAAGAATGAAAAAAGAGCCACCAGCAAGTCTGAAAAGCTGTTGAAATACCTTTCCCTTTTCCAACTCCTTATCTGGGTGAGGCTGGATATTTTTTACGTGCTTCAACCTAAACAAAAGAGCACAAACAGACTGAATGTAGAAGCAGACATATGATACTCTGATAACCCATAACCACTAACTCTACCACGTTTTGAATAGACATTCAAGGGATAAGATATCTTGATTTGTTCCCTGTCATTTAATTACTACAGATAAACTTGGCTTCCTTCTTTGTCTACAAACTTTCCTCTTTAGAAAACAAAATATCTTGGTCAAGATAATTTTACTTGGCTTTGCTATCAGCAGTATGATTCTATCACCTTACATTGTAAATATTTCATAGTTTATAAATACCATACACTCAAATACCACACAGTCCACTCAAATACCCTAAGGAAAATGAGGTCAAGATAGGATTTACCCTTAGTCATACAGCAACTAGCAGAAGCCTAACTAAAACCCTGGCTTTATGATTCAAGGTCGTTTGCTGCCTCATTACACTGCTTACTCTGGAAAGAGTTCTCCACAAGCAGTTTATTGGGGGAGGGGGGAGAAATCAAAGAGGTGGGTCGATTCTGTGTTTGAGAAAGACCAAATGTATCACACAGAGATAGGCAGGACTGAAGAGAGTGGGACTCTTGGGTGAGGTAGGTGGCGGTCCAAACTACATGCAAACAGTTCAGATCCTTTATTCAAGTGACTTGGAATTGTGGGAATAGGGAGAAAATCCTATTTGCTTCATAATCAGAGATAGTGCTCCTTTTCATTGAATCCTCAAGAGGGCACTGGAGCTTTTAATCTCTGCCAAGTAAGAAAAGTAGCCTGATACTGGTCCTGGGGTACTGGGCTTCCTTTTATTTTTTGTTTCTATTTTTTTTATTTGTTAGAGATTTTTATTCTTAAGTAATCTCTACACCCAACATGGGCTCAAACTCACAACCCAAGATCAAGAGTCTCATGTTCTACCAACTGAGCCAGCCAGGCATCCCTGGGCTTCCATTTAAATTGCTGTGTCTTCACTCTATCCATTTGTTATACAGCTTTGTGTTCCAAGTATAAACAGACAAGCAGAGTAAAATCAAGGGAGGGAAGCTATGTATACAGTCAGAATGATGATTTTTCTAGAAGCTGAGAGTAGTTATATCATGTCATCAGTGTCTCTTCCATTTATTGTTTTCCTCCTTTATATGACTTCTCCCTAAAGACCTGGCAACTTGAACAATATTTACATTTGTATGGCTCCTCTCAGTTTTCAAAGTAGTTTCATAACATTTGTCCACTGAGCTTCAGAGGCTTACCTCTATGAGGAAAGTAGGCTAGGTATTCCTGGCCTGTGGTGCCTCTGGTAAGCAGAATTGTTTCAAAGTGATATAAAAGATCCCTCTAGACTGCCTGCACAATGAGCTGGTGGGATGGAGAGGAACTAGCCCAGGGCAGCCCCCCAAAGGTCCAGTACCACCGTCCACTTGGAGAAGAGGAAGCACCAGAACTTGGTGTTCGTCAGACCAAGGAACTAGTGCTTCTGATTCAGTTCATTCAGGGCACAGCTTGAGAATGTGCCTTTTAATCAAATTCCCAGTAGATATTTCTGGTTGCGGGACGACACTTTGGGAATCTCTGCTTTGTGAGATTTGAGTGATTTGGCACATTGATAGAGATTGATAGAGATTTGGTATAGTTTGAAGTAGCAAGGTCTTCTGATTCCTAATCAAGGGTAGTTTCTAAGGCTATTAGTCTTTTGTAACTTTCTTTAATAGCAGACAGGGATGATTGGCAATTGTTATAAAGTGTTCAATAAATATATGTTTAGTTGAACTTTTGGCTGATCATGATCTAAGGAAATAGGAAAGGAGAAAGAAACCTTCCTATTTTTATTCATGACACATCGTGGGAGATAGAAATGCCCTTCATTATACTTGAGAACATCAAGGCTAGAAACGTATAAAATACTTAATTTCAGCTCTTTAGAATGGCATGTCTAAACTAAATGCTATTGGATTCTCAAAGATGGTGGGTTTCAACACAATTTAATAAAAAACATTTTTTATGTTCACTGTGAGAAACAGCTCTGCTGGGGCTGTAAATAAGACCTGGTCTTTGACTTAAAAGAAGGTATAGTTTAATGGGAAAAAGCAGAATGTTCATAATTAACTCCAGGGTTACACCAGATGGAATGTGATATCTACTAACGTGGAGCTCCAAACTGTACAAAGCAGGAAGCCAGAGGAGAGAAGGAGGTTTCTCTTAGTAGCAGAAATGAAAGATTTGTGGAGGATGTGGTATCTGAACTGAGCCTCGAAAAGGTAAGAGGATCTTGTCTGGTAAAGATAAAGAGGAAGAATCTTCTGGGCAAAGAAAACTACATGGGAAAAGATACAGGTAAGCCTAGAGCTTGCTTGAGGAGTAGCTACTTTCCATGTGGCCCGGGAACGGCAGACACATGCAATGTGAGATACCACTGAAATGTCAGTGGAACAGTCGAGAATGATGAGACAGTTCTGGGCCAAGAGAGACATGATCAGAGGCCAGCGATAGAGAAGGTGGCTGTGTCAGGTAGTAGTATGGAGGACAGGTGGGAGGGATAAGAAGAGACCAGCAAGGAGGACACTATAGATGTTGATGTGAGTGAGAGAATAGATTTTGAGTCTTTTGTGGTAAACTTGGTTTTGAACCTGGTTTCAACTTACTACTTCTGTTACTTTAGACAAAATATAACTCTCTTCGGACTTCAGTTTTCTCATCTATGAAAAGAGAGGGTTGATGCTGGCTAAAGTCTGTCTACTACAAACTTTTTGTGATTCTGGGAATCTGATTTGTCCTGCAAATCTAATTCTGGATGACTTGGGTCACTTTTTAATCCTTCAATTTTGCTAACATGATTGTGGCTCCATTTGGGATCACAAAATTGAAATAAAATACGACTGAAGGTCCCATTGATCTGGCCATAGTTCAGGGTAGAAGTGTGAAGATGAAATTCTTATTCAAACCTGCCTTATTTAGAACTTATTTCAACTATACCAACTTTTCAAGTAGGGTTGATTTGCAACAGAGAAAATTTTGTCTTGCTGAGTTTACAAACTCATGGGACTGGAAGCATGATTTCAACCCTGAAAATGTGGTAGGTTACTTAGGTTACTTCTTATAAACACAAGGGTTTGCATCAGGGGTAGAGGCCAGATTTCATGATGATGACTGGAAATATTAGGGAACAGATGAATCACATAATACATCATTTCAGCCGGAAATTGAATGTATCCTACTGTTAAGAGTTTATCTCAAAATGTTTTGTGAAATCTAAGGGAATTGGAGGAATGCTCAGCCCAAGGTGTGGGATGTCATGGTCTATCTAGCAGAGACTCCAGCCAGAAGACCAAATGTGGCCTTTTGTTCTCCCCTGGGGGATGGGAAGGATATGGAAAACAATGCTCTGGCCATGGAGAAGATTCAAGGGAATAAAAATGAATCATCGCTGGCCGCCAGGAAACACTAGGAATTCTCTAAATGGAATGAGGTCCTCCTGTACCTTGGGTGGGAGGAAAGGGAGTGAAGGGAAACAGCAGCTGGTGGGGGAGACTGAAGCTGGAGAGAGGAACACGGCAGCGGGCCTGAGGCTCAAACCCAGCAGCAATCACCGTAAGGGAACAAACCCAAAGGCGTGTGAGTTTATGCTGGTTTCTTGTGGTGTCCCTTAGGGAGGTGTTTCTTTTTTTTTTCTTGAGCCGCCTTTGGTGATTTCTTAATCAGCTGCCCCAGCCCCCAATCTCCACCCTGTGCAATGTCATCTGCATAAAAATGTAGAGAATGCAACCAACTATTCACGCGTGTCCAGAAGGGCTCTGTGAATTATGAGGTGGCACGTGTAGCCTGCTACACAAAGGGTCTCCAACCAGCAGGCTGGGAACACAAATTGCTGCCCTAGGCAAGGGAGGCCCAAGGGTCAAGGGACATCTGGAGCCCGAGTCCAGGCCCTGAACTGGGACTTTGGAAGAATTTCAGGCACATGCTGCTCCTTGCTGGACCCTGAGGCATGGGATTTGAGCTGGATTCTCTCTTGCTTCTTGTGTTTCTTTAATTAGTTAAATGAGTTACTTACTTTTTAAGCATCCTTCTATCTCTCCATTTATTTCAGGCTTCTTCAGTGTTTCTAAATCATGTCTTTTTTAAAACCTTTTTTATTAATGTCATTTTCAAACATACAAAAAAATAGGATAGTACTATACCCTACCACCTACCTTCAGTATTTATCAATATTTTGCCAAATTCGTTTCACTTATGTCTCCTCCACTTTATCTAGAGTGTATGGTATTAAAGCAAATACCAAATATCATATCATTTTAATTATAAAAATTTCAGAGTGTATTGCTAGTAGATAAGGACTTTTTTTTTTAAAGTAAGGTGTAGGCCCAATGTGGGTCTTGAACTCATGACCCTGAGATCAAGAGTCACATGCTCTACCAACCAGGGACCCTAGATAAGGACGCTTTTTTTTTAACATAACAATACGATGATCATATATCATATGTAATAAAATTAGTAATTTTTTAATATCATATCATAGACAAAGACCAAATATATTTCTTATTATACCACAGAATCCAAACAAGATCCACACATAATACATATTGGTTCCTCTCTCTTTTTTTATGGCATTTATTCGTAGGAGAAATTGCATCATAAGTTTCTATAGAATTTCCCACATCCTAGATTTGGCTCATTGCATCCTTGTGGTATTTTTCCCAGGATCCCTACTTCCTTTTCATTAGGAAATGTTATTTAGAGACTGCCATCTGGGCATGAGGGATATTCTTTACCAATGAATTGTCATTGTTTTATGGATTTTTCAGAGCAAATAGTGAGAAAAAAATGAGAAAAACTGAGTCCCTATTAATATTTCCAATTTAATCTCATGGTTGCAGGGTTTTTTACTTAACTTACTTGATTTTACATTTGTATCTTACTTCTCCTTTACTGAAAACCTTGGTTTCTATGATATTAACATAATTACTTATTAGCTCTAGTTCACAACACGTTTAACATAGGTTAAGATTTTCTTACAGTAATTCCATAGAAGCAATATTGTCTCTTATGTCTCTGAGCATATCAATCATAGTTCCTTTTTGCATTAATGTTTTCTTTTATTCCCTTTATTGTTTCGTTTTCACTACCTAGATTTTCTTAAATATCTGATGAACCTTGGCTATTGATTCAAAAATAAGAGATACTAAAACATCAGTATTACTAATAACAGTAAGATTACTAAAATAAGAGTATAAAATCAAACAAATTAAGTAAAAATCCCATAATCTTCCATTTGAATAGGAAATATCAATATGAATTTTTTTTTCCCTTAAAATAAAGAAAAAATACATACTTCATTGCTCTGTCCCTGAAAAGGCTGAGAAGCAATGATAATTCAGTAGTAATATGCACAACAAGCATTCAGATTCTGGTCTCTAAATACACTCCCCACTAAGAGAAGCCAGAACTCTTTAGAAAGGTGCCTGATTGCAAGTCTAGGGCAGGAAGTTAACAAGTAAGTCTGGGACATCATTTTATGTCAAGGAAGAAATAAAGAAGCCTTTCAAAACAAATGGAATCACATCGAAAGGACACAAAAGCCACCTTTGAGGCTCCCATTTGCCAAAGATGGGGCAATTTGAGCATGAAAAAGAATCAGATATATAAAATTCCTGAGTTTATATGGTTTTCAGAAATATTTCATTGGTCATCTTTGGAGGTTGCTAGGGCACCACCAAGTCATTACTCAAAACTGTATTGAAAAGGAAAATATGAAAGATTTATCCTGCCTTTCCTGTATGTACTGTGTTTCAGGGTAACCAAACTGTTGATGTGGAAAAGGTCTATTGTAGAGTAATTCCAACCAGTGAATGCAGAAAAAAATGACAGAACTTGAAAAGCAGCATTTTGCACCCCCTAATGATCTTGGCAATGATCATCAGTGTTTGCTAAAACAACTAAGTTAAAAGTCGACGAAGAACTTCATACTGGAAGTATCATCTGAACCCACTGATCCATCTTGGTATCATTAAAACAATTGGACTATATAATGATGTCCTATAGTAGGAAAAACACAACACCACTTAGGAAAATCCTGAATGCGATATTCTATAAGTCAGATGAGCTAGTTTCTCCATAAAATAATGGCATAAAAAATAGAGGTATGGATAGTTAGAGAATAAAAGGTATTTATGAGATATAACAACCAAATCCAATTTATGAACCTTGTTTGGGTCCTGCTTTAAACAAACTCACTATAAAATACATCTTTGAGATAATCAGGGAAATTTGAATATAGGCTTAGTATTCAATTATATAAAGGAATTATTTTAAGTTGTATTATAATGGCATAAATGCCATTTTTAAAAGTTTTGATCAGCAAAAGATAGACACATATTGAAGTATTTCTAGATGGGCTTAAAAATTGGTGAAACTGGGTAATAGGTACATGTGAGTTCCTTAGACTGTTCTTTCTACTTCTAAATTCAAAATTTTCTATCATTTAGGTTTTTAAAACAATAAAGAAAAAGATAAATTATTGGTGAATAGTTGAAATCTAAGTTATCTCTAAAAAAGCATAGTTTTAAAAACAATAGGAAAAATAAATCTTGGTTAACATAGAACATGGAGAAAAAAAGAAAACTGGGTATCTCCAAAAGAAAATTTAAGTGAACAAAGTAATCTGACAAACTAACCCTCTCCTCTACTTCTGTCTTGCTTGATTTCTATGTTGTCACTACCAGTGTTCTAGATCTCAACTCCCTCTCTTCCATATGATTCTGGTAACACACAAATTCCAATTTTTCTGACTCTTTTTTCCTAAAACTATCTCCCTTCTGTCTGTATTTGTAATGCCACCTAATCCATGCCATGGTGCAATTTCCCATGATTAATGTGATTTGTAGGACTTCCATTTGTCTTCCGTGGTTATAGGTTAGATCTATTTTTCCTGCAGTCACTAACGGAGGCACCCAAATTGCACAAGGAAATCCTGTTTGAATCATAGCGCAGGTTGGGGCACAGCTCATTCCTTCTAAGCTAAGTTGGCTCTTCAGTGGTGAATCCTGACTTTGTCACTTCTTCCCTGACACTAAATTTGGGGCCCCTTTGTCTCCCAAGCCTATTACCCGCCGTTTACTTACTATAGTGACTTTAAGCGGAAATGAATTTTTCAATTTCTGAAAACTAGCCTTTTCCACAACACAGCAAACTAGCCTGATTGAAGAATGAGATCTCTCCCAGTACAGACTTTGCCTTCTTTTCAGAGGCAAGTGCTAGGGGGGAGAACAAATGAGCCTTGTGCTCTGCCCTTAAGGTCAACAGATTGAATGTGGTCTTGTGTGTGTCGTGAATGTACAGTACATGACATCATGCATATTCAGTGGGCTTTTCCAACCGACAGAGTCCCACTCATGACCAAAATTCTCTTTTTAAAAAGGCTCTACTCTGACTTTTGAGGTTATTTTACTATCCTGGTGCTTTTATCTTTTTTTTTTCTGCCATGGCCATGATTCTTCTTCCTCCTGACTTGCTCCTTCTTCCTTCTCCTCTCCTCAATTCTGCTCTCCTTTTTCTGTTCTTTCCTTTCTTTTCCTCTCCCCAACTTCCCCTGCTGTCCCCTTCCCACCTTTTTCCTTCCTCTCCCTGTCGCCCTTTCCATTCTTCATGCATAAAACTAATAAAGACACCTGACCTCAACTGTCAGTTTTAGGTGGGTAAGTTGAAACCTTCTCTATCACTTTCATCCACATTCCAATCCTGCATTTCCAACAGACTAATTGATATTTATATTTGGATATCCTGTTACTAAATCCAAAATAAAACTTAGAACCTCCCAGAGAGATTCTCCCTCCCCTTTTCTTTCACTTTGTGAGTGACACTGTTCTCTTTGTTGCTGTACCCAGCCTATAGAATGTTCCTGGCCCTCCATAGCATTTGTTGAATTAACTTATTGAGTCAATAGATGATCTATAAGTCAAGGTAGGTCTGAAAACAGCCTGCAAATCCATTCTGTCAAAGAAGAAAATGGCCATGTTTCTCTTGAGCTCTAAATCCATTCACAGTGTACTGCAAAAGCACAGATAAAGGTATCAGACAGCTCATCTATGCAAAAGGTTGTCATTGTGCACTTCCCATGCTTCGTGTGCAAACAAAATAGAGAACAAAGAAATCTCTACCCTCTGGGGCTTGTATGGTAGAGGGGGTATAGACAAGAAAATACATGGTCCGGAGAGATAAATGCAGAATGAGATGCATAGTGTCACAGGAGAACAGAGAGGCACCACTGACCCTGGAGGTGCAGGAAGGCTTCCCAGAACTGAAAGCTGAAGGATAAATAGGCATTTGCCTTGTGAAAAGGGAAGGGAAGACTGTTTCAAGCAGAGAAAGCGGCTTGGAGAAGAGAGGAACAAATGAAAGAAGTTTGCCAAGGTGGGTCCTAGAACGAAGGGGATCAGGCAGAGTGGTTGTGAAGGGTCAAGAGATAGGACTGGACAAGACTGGCAGCGGTGGAGCCTTGAGACAGCAGAGAGAGTGACAAAGCTGTGCAGTCTTTTTTTTTGAGAGAGAGAGAGGGATAGAGCATGAGCAGGGGCAGGGTGGGGAGGTAGGGGCGGAGGGAGAGGGAGACAAAATCGAATCTTAAGCTCCATGTCCAACATGGGGGTGGAGGGCTCCATCTCACAACCCTGAGATCATGACCTGAGCCAAAAAATCAAGAGTCAGACACTTAGCTGACTGAGCCCCCCAGAGGCCCCTCTAGAGAGAGGTGATGGTGACCTTGCCTATGGATGGATGGGGCTCGGGGGAGGGGGCGATACAGACATTTCATGGTGGATGGGGAGGCCCTCCTTTAAAATAGGAGGGTGCCTGTGTGGCTCGGTTGGTTGGGCGTCTGCCTTCGGCTCAGGTCATGATCCCTGGGTCCTGGGATCAAGCCCCACATCAGGCTCCTTGCTTAGCAAGGGAGCCTGTTTCTCCCTCTCCCTCTGTCCCTGCTCGTGTGCTCTCTCTCTCTCAATCACTCTACCTCTCAAATAAATAAATAAAATCTTTAAAAAAAAAATAAAATAAGATAGGAAATGAGGAAATGAAGTAGTTACCCATCTGTGCGGCCTTTCCCCACTCTAATGCAAGTGTTTTCCCAAAATTGCTTTTATTTGGGAAAATAAAGAAATGTCTCAAAATTGTTCCTACTGTATAGAGTGTTCCTGTTTAGGAACGGACAGCAGTATGAAGAAGGGGAAAGACAGGTTGGTGGCCCCAGAAGGAGGAAGCCGGGTTCTCATCCTTAAGTGCTGTTTTCATTGTTCCACTAACTTCGTTTCCTCCTACATATGTTCTTCCACTTCTTTAGTTCATTGTCTCCTTCATGAAGGTGGATTTTCTTGAGTACTTCCTATATTGTGGCTGTGGGCTCATCTGTGTGGTTGAGATTCCCAGTCAGATTCTGTCACATCTGTTTGCATGATCTGCCGGGAAGAGAGGCAAGAGTTGTCCTGGTGACGTGCTTGCATTCTGGTCTGCTTTCAGGAAGAGGGAGGGCAGGATGCGTCTCCTGGCAGGGCACCTTACTGGTTTGTTAGAGGTTAGTGCTCACCACTCCCCACGAAGGTCATCGGCCACCTGCTGCCCCGTCTCTGATCTGATGGAGCCTGGAGGCAGACACCCCATGACTGCTGCCTGGTTGCTGTCACTCTGACATCTCTACCCTGTCTCTTGCCCAGGACCCCCTTCTATCACAAGTTTAGACAGCCTCTATTTGTATACCCCCTTAGTGGGATTCAACTTTTCTCAGCAGTCTCAGATGAGTCTTAACTACAGATTTCCCTTTCAGTCCAATCTTCTCAGTTTTTATTCCTTTTTATAAAGGATTTTATTTTTAGGGGCGCCTGGGTGGCTCAGTCGGTTAAGCATCTGCCTTCGGCTCAGGTCATGATCCCAGGGTCCTGGGATCGAGCCCTGCATCGGGCTCCCTGCTCAGCAGGAAGCCTACTTCTCCCTCTCCCACTCCCCCTGCTTGTGTTCCCTCTCTTACTGTGTCTCTCTCTCTGTCAAATAAACAAATAAATAAAATCTTTAAGAAAAAATAAAAAGGATTTTATTTTTAACTAACCTCTACACCCAACATGGGGCTCCAACTTAACAATCCTGAGATCAAAAGTCCCATGCTCTACTGAATGAGCCATCCAGGGTCCCCTCAATTTTTGTTCTTTAAGTTATTTGTGACCAAAGTCTTATCTAGTTTTTAAGCACAATTATTTCTAGGAATTTGGAAGAAACTGCAACTTGTACTTGGTCCACCATTTTCAAATGGAAGTCTCTGTTCTGGGTAAACCACCCACGTATCTCAGAAGCCAGTCTTTGATGGTCCCTGGGATTTGTGTTTATTCACCCATCTTTGCTGAAATGAGCAGAGGACATGGAAATTTGGTTAGAAAGCAGGAAAAGTGTATTTACTTAAAGCCAATTTCTTATTGATACTTGAATGGGAAGTTAGAAGTTTGTATCCAAAAGAGTATTTTTTGGTTATTGGGTCACTCAAAGAAACACAATGTCAGAAAAACATCTCTATTTGCCTTTTAGTGTTTGGAATTATATACTCTCCAAATGAGTGAATTTCAAGCCCCTGGAGCTGGCAGAGCGGCCTCCTCTAGACTGAGAAATGGTTTGGTTCCAGGCAGCTGGAGAATTTATGGACATCTGAATCCAATCCATCTGAGCAGGAGAGAAGCTTGGGAAGGAGCCAGCCAGGTGCACAACAAGATTAGGGCTACAGCTGGAGAGAGGGAATTCCATGAGGGGGAGGGTCAGCCTCAGGGGCTGAGTCATCAGTACAGAGAGGATTCTGAGGGCTCGGGAATTCTGGTTAGGTGTTGGTGATGAAATGAAATTTCGGCTTTGATCCTCTGGGAAGGGGCAGACCCTGTTGAAAGAGATTCCAATCAGAGACTACTCTCTATTTCATGGAAAAAGGAAAAAAATTGCAAAGTGCTGAACAAAGAAAAAACAGTTTTCATTTGCTTGTTTGTTTAGAAGTGTTTTAGTCTATTCAGGTACAATGTAAACAGAAACAGGATTTAATAAGTTAGTTAAGAAATCGTTGCTTTGTTTCCTTTCAAGAAACTGGATAAAAAGATTCAGGACCACCTGACCATTTTCTAAAATTTATATGAGTGCGGTCTGCAAAGGGTGGGAGCAAGATGTGGTGGAGAGAGGAGGGGACTGGCCATGGAAGTACTAAATGCGGTGCTTGAACTTCAGGGCTCTCACTGGCAAGGACCCCATTCAGGGCCCTGACAATGTGTTCACTTGGTCATATGCTTTTGTGAAATTTGCAAAAGTAAAACCATTGTCTCCTTCTACCCTGACTTCTCTCCATCACCATTCTTTCATATCACGTGCCGGCTAAGGGTATTTCAGGATCTGACGAAAGGGATGTCAAAGCAAAGATACAGTGAATTTGGTTCAGTGTGATGTATTTACATAGTTTGCAGGCACTTCCAGGTATAGTTATTTCCAGCTGTTTATAGGAATGGCTTTCAGGAATGCTTTGTGTTTTTTTTGTTTTTTAATTGAGATATAACTCCTTTACCATGAATCTTTAAAGCATATAATTCAGTTATTTTAGTATATTCACAAGGCTGTGCAACTGTCACAACTATTGGATTCTAGAACATTTTCACACTCCATCCCCCAAAGGAACCCCATTAGTTACTCTTCATTCTCTCCTTCCCCCACTGCCAGCCAGCTCCTGATCTCTTAATCCCCTCTTAATCTACTTTCTGTCTCTATGAATTTGCTTATTCTGAACATTTCATATAAATGAAATCATACAATATGTGGTCTTTTGTGTCTGGCTTTTTTTTTTTTTTTTTTACTTAGCACAATGTTTTCAAGGTTCATTCATGTTATAGCATGAATCAGGACTCTATTCATTTTTATGGCTAAATAATACTTCGTTTTGTTCATCCATTCATCAATTGGTGGCCATTTTGGTTATTTCCAGTTATGTTCCTCCTGACCAAGGTGTGAACTCAGCTAACATGAAGCTCCAGGGCCAGTGGTGGTCTCACACCATGGAGATGGCAGGGTGCCCCATGTTGGAAGTGTGGAGGGTTGTGGAGAAACACTTTGAAATATACAGTCAGAAGCTATCATGTTAGAGGAATGACTAAATCTCTCTCTTCTCCATATAGAAGTGATACTACAAAATTGTCAAATAAAGAGGTTTGCAAAATTTTTGCAACCAAAAAATGTAGAAAGACATATAGAGGTGTGTCAGGTAGTTAGTTAATTAAAAAAAAAAAAAATATATATATATATATATATATATTTGTAGTTTGGTACATTTTTGTTGATCAATTTTTTTCAAAACATGTGCTTTAACACTTTAAAATTTAAGTTTATATCTGTAATTTTGATTTCTTTTCTCAAAGCCCCTAAATCATAAACTGTAAGCCCCTCAAAATCAGGATCCCCCTTGCCATTAAGCAATACTTTTAACTCCCTCGCTTTCTTTCTTTCTTTTTTCCTTCTTGATAGTACTACTTCGAGGTGGCCAGGAGCTTGTGTGAGAGATTTCGTTCTAGGGAATGATACAGCAAGTTGCTCATTTTGTTGCTTCCCGCCTTCTTCTTGTCCATTCTTTTCTTTTTCAGCTCAGGAACACTTTCACGAAACACTAGCTCAGGCAATACCTTATTACCTCATTAAATATGCAATACCTTGAAGAGCTGCTGTGATTGATTGAATATTGTTCAGCAAATATTTACCTCTAGGCTCCCTTTGCTTTTGGGGCAGAGCCTACTTCTCCCGGCTTCCCTCGGTGGGCTTGGCCATGTGACTCGCTTTGGCCAATGGGATGTAGACAGAAGTCCACATGACAGTTCTGGGCCCCCGAAGCCCCGTTCGATCACGTTGTGGAAGCCAGTGGTCCTTCAGCATGGGTCCTCCGAGAAGATACGCGTAGAGACCTGTATCCTGAATCAGCGTTGAGCCGCAGAGGAGCGCTGCAGACCGTGAGTGAGAAAGAAACTTTTACCGTTGAGGCACTGAGCTGGGGGTTGTCTGAAACATGCTGGAGCTGCAGCGGGAGCTAATACAGACGCACATTTCCAAGCCGAACAGCAGAGCCAACATCGTTTCTCTCTCAGGAGGCAGCTGAGCTTGGTCCCAAAGCTCAAACTTCCAAGATCTCTGAGGCCGGTTCCCAGTACACCACCTTTCTAGGTTCCTAATTTAACATGCTTCCCCCTTTCAAGGAAATCCGTTTCTGGGTTGAGGACCTGTCTCCTTATCCCCACCTCCCTTCAGCTGTAATTTTAAGTACAAGTTATTTCATTGTTTCTCCTCTCTGTAATAACATTTTTGTCACTTCCATTAAACTGCTTCCAAAAGCAGCCCACTAGACTTCTCCTGCCCTCTAATCTATTTTGACACCCCAGTCAAAAATAGAGAAAACTCTGGAACTCTTCGATCAAGCAGTTGCACTTCTCCCAACGACTTGACCTCACGACCCCTGCGCACGGCAGTGCCCCAGGACTCCCCCCGAACCCACCTTCCCAAACACTGTCTTGTTATGCCTAAGCCCCCCAGGGCTCTTAGAACAGGCCTGGAAACAGGGCGCATTCTCAAGGAGAAGCAAAAGAATGAATGAAAATATGACTCCTGCCACGCACAGGGCTTGGCATCTCTAAGCACAAAGTGAACTTGAATGGTCCCTTTGAACTTACAGGGAAAATATAAAGGAAATTAAAAAGGCCTTCATGGCGCTTGACTTGTAGAAGGGCAAATCTAACTTCCTTTCTACTTTTTCTCCATCTGCAGCTCTGTCCCACGTAGAATTGGATATGGTCTTTTGTTACTTTTTTTTTCTTTAATGTCTAGAGAAACGGCTCAGCTTTCAAGTAGAATTATTAAAATAATTTGGGGTAAGATGTAAAATCTTTCACCTTTTCCAAGCCATCAACTCTTCCTGCATTTCATAAGTTCTCATAAGCTTAGCTGTTGCCTCTCCTCCCCCCGCTCCTGGGCTCTGCTGTTGCAGGAAAGCAGGGTGGAGGGACGTGATTCCTTTGGATTTGGTTTCAGTGGGACAGGGGCAAGGGGGTGGGGAGAGAGAGACTAGGCAGTGACATCAAAATGGCATCCTGTTTTACTGTCCAATTGACATAGTTGTCATTTTTTATGCTGGTGTCTTTAAGTCTTTTATCTACGTGTGATCTGTGGTGCTATTTATAAAAATCCCCCTTTAAGAACAATTAAAAGCTTAATTTAATGGCTGTAGTATGTAGAAAGGAATGAGAAAAGGAAGCTCAGATCCTGAGAAATCTTCAAAAAAGATAAGCTCTGTCTGTACTACAGTGAAAAATAATGCTTTGGAATTTCCATTATAAGAGCATCCGTGCATATTAAAGAAAATTTAGAATACATGAAAGCACAGAAAATAGTAGGAATCACCAAAGTCCCACCTTCCAGCCATGATGACTGCTTCCATTTTGGTTGGAGTCTCCCTAAGGTCTATTTCTCTGTGTGTGTGTGTGTGTGTGTGTGTGTATTTATCCAAATATAGAGCAGAAGATGCAAATGGGTAGCCTTTTGGCTAAAAAAAAAATCTGGTATGTTTTATTTGGCCCATGCAATATATTTATAATTTAAGTTAGATTTTAACCTGCAAAAATGAAGAGATTTTTACATTAAATCCAGATTTAGTATTTTTCTTGAAAAATTGAACCTGGGGGCACCTGGGTGGCTCAGTGGGGTTAAGTGTCCAACTCTTGATTTCGGCTCAGGTCCTGATCTCAGGGTTGTGGGATAGAGCCCCATGTTGGGCTCTGCACTCAGCGGAGAGTCTGTTCCTCTCCCTCTCTCTCTGCCCCTCCTCCCTACAAATAAATAAATAAATCTTAAAAAAAAAAAAAAAGAAAAGAAATATTGAACCTGTATTTTCAAATGGCAGGAGCTGAGGAGAGAGTCACCTTCAAAAGGAACGCATGCTTGCCAATGTGCCATTGTCCCAATGCAGTTTCTTTTTTTGTTTGTTTGTTTATGCTGCCTATTTGGCTCCTGTTGATATTTCAGTTTGATGCCCTTAATGTTTTTTTAATCATTGCATTCATTTTGCATATGCAGTTTTATGTTCAGCCCTTTTCTTTTCTTTTTAAAGATTTTATTTATTTATTTGACAGAGACACAGCGAGAGAGGGAACACAAGGAGGGGGAGTGGGAGAGGGAGAAGCAAGCTTCCCGCTGAGCAGGGAGCCCGATGCGGGGCTCGATCCCAGGACCCTGGGATCATGACCTGAGCCGAAAGCAGATGCTTAATGACTGAGCCACCCAGGCGCCCCTCAGCCCTTTTCCCTTATCACTAACCTTTCTCCCTGACTATTCCAGTACTGTACATGTTTTCTTCCCGATTATACTAGTGTGTATACAAGAGGAAATATCAAATACATGAAAGTATGAAGAGGAAATTAACTATTATTTGGAATTTTTTTTCTTTTTTTCCCTATGCAAATATCCTTTTAAGTAGTGGCAATCATACTGTACATACAATTTTGTATCCATCTTTTTCACCTTTTCTTGTATTATAAACACTAACATTCCTCATCAACTATATGCAGCTTAGTTAACAATAGTCTTCCCCCATGGTTGGACATTTAGGTTTTCCTTTTTCTGTCATCATTATGTTACAATTAATATCTTTCTGCTAAAAACTTTTTTCTATATTGAGAATTCTTCTGCTAGGATATATTCCTAGAAATGGGCTGTGCAATTAAAGGGTAGAAACAATTTTAAGGCTCTTGATGTATGTTGTCAAATTGTATCCCAACAGGGCTATCCAAGTGTTCTGATTTGAACATGTACCTACATTATGTGAGACTATGCTTCCTGACACCTTTAAAAGCATCAAATATATATATATGTATATATATTTAATATATAATGTGTATATATATGTTTATGTTTATATTATATATTCACTATTGATTTAATACAGAAACATGGTACCTTTTGTTTTTAATTTGCATTCTTCTTGTCCCCAAGAACCCAACTTTGCCCTTTGAAAAGGGCAGAACACCAAGGAAAGGGTCTCCCTAATTCAAAGGGACAGCCATGGCACAGACACGACAATGGAGGTGGAAATGAGTGTTAGAGGCAGAGACCCAGAAGTCCCCAGCCAAGGTAGAAGAAGCCAGGAGCAGAGGCACCTGAGAGCAGAATGAGGCAAAGGAGTGGAGACCACAGGAGTCGGCCCTGCAAAAACCAGGAAGGTTTAGACAGCAGTCTACGATGCAGACCTCATCGCTAAAGCCCAAAATAGCTAACTGCACAGGATATAAGTTTTTTGTCTTCTAGTGTGTGGTGTTTTTGGGTCCAAAGGCCAAATGAGGCCAGGAGTCTGGGAGGCCACTTTACAGTTTTACCACTGGTAATTTCTCCATTTCTTTATCTTTCTTCCCAGTTCATCCTGCCCGCTTGAAATTCCTCTTGAGAAAGGATTTCTCCGGAACTTACTGTCCCGAATCCAAATCATTTATTTAACTTACAGAAGCATGTAACTAAGCTAGAAATCAAGTACCTTGGACCTGGACTGGGGGCCTGAATTAAAATCACTCAAGACGGGAAGGAGAAGTCAACATGGCCAATCAGACTTTGGAGCCAAGGGTAACATCAGGAGTAGCCAGCGTTCACTGCCTGGAGCTATTTATTATTAATGTGGAGTCAAAAATCTTTTCATATATTTTTTTCTGTGAACACTTCATAAAGCTGAAGTTTGAAGGGAAATATGAAAATCTGAAACCTCGTAGGAATAAATGAATATTCTTAGCTACAGTAATATGGAATTAAACTTGAAGGGAGCAGTTGTTTCTAGATTTTAATTTCAAATTTATTTCATCGAAGGCATTTTGATTAGTTTTTATCTCTAGTCTTTAGGATTTGATTCTAGTGACTTTACTGCCTGGGAAATTGAGAGTAGAGAGCATGAAATTTATAGGTGTCCCTAGCTCACAAAATGTTAATATAAACATTGATCTCCACATCAGGGCCAACAAACCTTGCCAAACTCTCACCTGCTTTTGTACAATTTGTGAGCTAAGAATACTTTTTGTTTTTATTTTATTTATTTATTTATTTTAAGATTTTATTCATTTATTTATTTGAGAGAGAAAGGAGCAGAGGGAGAGAGACAAGCAGACTGCACTGAGCCCAGAGCCTGACACGGGACTCGATCCCAGGACCCTAGGATCATGACCTGAGCCAAAGGCAGACGCTTAACTGACTGAGCCACCCAGGCGCCCCTTATTTATTTTTAATTAACATATAATGTTATATTAGTTTCAGCTGTACAATATACTGACTCAACAATTCTCTGCATTTCTCAGGGCTCATCACAAAAAGAGGACTCTTAATCTGCTTTATCTGTTTCACCCATCCCCCACCCACCTTTCCTCTGGCAACGTTTTGTTCTCTGTATTTATCAGTCTAGGTTCTTTCATATCTTTTTTCTTTGTCTGCTCATTTGTTTTGTTTCTTAAATTCCACATGTGAGTGAAATCATATGGTATTTGTCTTTGTCAGTCTGACTTATTCCACATACCATTATACCCTCTAGATCCATTCATGTTTCAAATGGCAAGATCTCATTCCTTTTTATGTCCGAGTAATATTTCATTATCTATATTTGTATCTAAATCTCTATATCCATTCATCTATGGATGCACACTTGGGTTGCTTTCATATCTTGGCTATTGTAAATAATGCTGCCATAAACATAGGGGTGCATCTATCTTTTAAAAATAGTATTTTCATTTTCTTTGGGTAAATATCCAGTGGGGGAATTACTGGGTCCTATAGTAATTCTATTTTTAATTTTTTGAGGAAACTCCATACTGCTTTCACGGTAGCTACACCAGTTTGCGTTCCCAACAGTGCATGAGGGTTCCTTTTACTTCACATCTTTGTCAACACTTGTTATTTCTTGTGCTTTTGATTTTAGCCATTCTGATAGGTATGAGGTGATATCTCATTGCAGTTTCGATTTGCATTTCCCTGACAATTAGTGCTGTTGGCCATCTTTTCATGTTGGCCATTTGTATGTCTTCCTTAGAAAAATATCTATTAGGGTCCTTTGCACTTTTTAAATTAATTTTTTTTCCTCTGCACATTTTTAAATCAGAATATTTGTTTTTGTTTTTTTTTTTATGTTGACTTGTATAAGTTCTTTATATATTTTGGATACTAACCCTTTATCAGATATATTTGTCATTTGCAAATATCTTCTCCCATTCAGTAGGTTGCCTTGTTGTTTCATTGATTGTTTCCTTTGCTGTGCAAATGTTTGTTATTTTGGTGTAGTTCCAACAGTTTTATTTTGTTTTTGATTCTCCTGCCTGAGGAGACATATCTAGAAAAATGTTTCTATAGTTGATGTCAAAGAAATTACTGCCTATGTTTTTTTTTCTAGGAGTTTATGGTTTCAGGTCTCACATGTAGGTCTTTAATCCTTCTTGTGTTTATTTTTATGTATGGTGTAAGAAAGTGGTTCAGTTTCATTCTTTTGCATGTAGCTATCCACTTTCCCCAAGACACTGTGTTGAAGAGACTGAAGAGATTGTGTTTTCGCCATTGTTTATTCTTGCCTCCTTTGTCATAGATTAATTGAATATATATGTTTAGTTTTATTTCTAGGCTCTCCTCTGTTCTATCGATCTATGAGTCTGTTTTTGTGCTAGTACCCTGCTGATTTGATTACTACAGCTGTGTAGTATATTGTAAAATCTGGGATTGTGATACCTCCAGTTTTGTTCTTCTTTCTCAAGATTGCTTTGGCTATTCGGGGTCTTTTGTGGTTCCATACAAATTTTAGGATTGTTTTAGTTCTATGAAAAATTCTGTTGGTATTTTGATAGGGATTGCATTGAATCTGTAGATTACCTTGGGTAGTGTGGGCTTTTTAACAATATTAATTCTTCCAATCCATGAACATGGAATATCTTTCCATTTGTTTGTGTCATCTATAATTTCTTTCATCAGTGTTTTATAGTTTTCAGAGCACAGGTCTTTTATCTTGGTTAAGTTTATTCCTAGATATCTTATTATTTTTGGTGCAATTGTAAATGGGATCATTTTCTTAATTTCTCTTTCTGCTACTTCATTATTAAAGAAATGCAACAGATTTCTATATATTAATTTTGTTTCCTCCAACTTCACTGAATTTGTTAATCAGTTCTAGTAGTTTTTTTTGGTGGATTCTTTAGGATTTTCTATATATAGTATCATGTCATCTTGAAAGAGTAAAGGTTTTACTTCTTCCTTACCAAGTTGGATGCCTTTTATTTCTTTTGGTTATTTGATTGCTGTGGCTAGGACTTCCAGTACTATGTTGAATAAAAGTGGTGAGAGTGACCATCCTTGTCTTGTTCCTGATCTTAGAGGAAAAGCTCTGTTTTTTACCACTAAATATGATGTTAGCTGTGGGGTTTTTCACAAATGGCCTTTGTTATGTTGACATATGTTCCCTCTAAACCTACTTTGTTGAGGGTTTTTATCATGAATGGATGTTGTACTTTGTCAAATGCTTTTTCTGCATCTAATGAGATAATCATATGGTTTTTATGCTTTCTCTTGTTAATGTGATGTATCATATTGATTGATTTACAATATTGAACCACCCTTGCATTCCTGGAATAAATCCCACTAGATCATGGTGAATGATTTTTTAAATGTAGTGTTGAATTCAGTTTGCTGATACTTTGTTGAGGATTTTTACATTGATGTTCTTCAGAGATACTGGCAGTTTTCTTTTTTTGCAGTGTCTTTATCTGGTTTGGGTATCAGGATAATGCTGGTCTCATAGAATGAATTTAGAAGCTTTCCCTCCTTTTCTGTTTTTTGGAATTGTTTGAGAAAAATAGATATTAATTCTTCTATAAATGTTTGTTAGCATTCACCTGTGAAGCCATCTGGTCCTGAACTTCTATTTGTGCGTTGTTGGTTTTTTTTAACGATTTTACTTATTTATTTGAGAGAGAGAGAGAGTGAGCAGTGGGAGGAACTGAGGGAGAAAGAGAGGAAGAAGCAGACTACCCACTGAGCAGGGAGCCAGATGCAAGGCTCAATCCCAGGACCCCAAGATCATGACCTGAGCCAAAGTCAGACACTTAACTGACTGAGCCACCCAGGTGCCCCTTGTTAGAGTTTTTTGATTACTGATTCAATTTCATTGCTAGTAGTCAGTCTGTTCAAGTTTTCTATTCCTTCCTGATTCAGTTTTGGAAGATTATATGTTGTTCGGAAGTTATCCATTTTTTCTAGGTTGTCCACTTTGTTGGCATATAATTTTTCATGATATTCTGTTAAAATCCTTTGTATTTCTGTGATGTCATTTCTGATTTATTTGAGTCCTCTTTTTCTTTTTTCTTGATGAGTCTGGCTAAAGGTTTATCAATTTTGCTGATCTTTTCAAAGAACCAGTTCCTGGTTTCACTGATTTGTTCTATTGTTATTTTAGTCTCTATATCATTTATTTCTGCTCTAATCTTTATTATTTCCTTCTTTCCACTGGCTTTGGGCTTTGTTTGTTCTTTTTTTTTTTTTTAGCCCCTTTACGTGTAAGTTTAGGTTGTTTATTTGAGATTTTTCTTTTTTCTTGAGGTAGGCCTGTATTGCTATAAACTGCCCTCTTAGAACAGCTTTGTTGCCTCCCAAAGATTTTAGACTGTTGTGTTTTCATTTTAATTTGTCTCCATGTATTTTTTTAATTTCCCCTCTGATTCACTGGTTTGCCCACTCATTGTTTAGTAGCATATTCTTTAGTCTCCATGTATTTATATTTTTTTCCAGATTTTTCTTGTGATTGACTTCTAGTTTCATACTGTTGTGGTTAGAAAAGATGCATGATATGATTTCAGTATTTTCAAACTTATTGAGACTTGTTTTATGGCTTAACATGTGATTTATTCTGGAGAATATTCCATGTGCACTTGAAAAGAACGTGTATTCCATTCTTTGGATGGAATGTTCTGAATATATCTGTTAGGTCCATCTGATCTAATGTGTCATTCAAAGCCAGTATTTCCTTGTCAATTTTCTGTCTGGATAATGTATCCATTGATGTAAGTGGGGTGTTAGAGTCCCCTACTAGCGTTGTATTACTGTATGTTTCTTCCATATGTTTCTTAATAGTGATTTTATATATTTTCCCTTCCTTTTATATACTTTTTCCTTCCTTTTTGCTCCCATGGTGGGTGCATAGATATTTACAATTGTTATATCCTTTTGTTGTATTGTTCCCTTTATCATTGTGTAGTGTCCTTCTTTGTCTCTTGTTAAAGTTTTTGTTTTAAAGTCTGTTTTGTCTGGCCAAAGTATTGCTACCTTGGTACCATGGCTTTCTTCTCACATTCATTTGCATGGTAAAGTTTTTCCATCCCTTCACTTTCAATCTGCATGTGTCTTTAGGTCTGAAGTGAGTCTCTTGTAGGCAGTGTATAGATGGGTCTTAGCTTTTTTATTCATTCCGTCACCCTATGTCTTTTGATTGGAGCATTTAGTCCATTTACATCAAAAGTTATTATTGATAGGTATGTACTTATTGTCATTTGTTAGTTGTGTTACAGTTGTTTTTGAGTTCTCTGTTCCTTTTTTCTCCTCCTCTCTTCCCTTGCTTTTTGATGGCTTTCTTTACTGTTATGCTTGGATTCCTTTCTTTTTATTTTTTGTGTATCTATTATAGTTTTTGATTTGTGGTTATCATTATGTTCA
>NC_138377.1:42162065-42199051 GCF_054177405.1 Leptonychotes weddellii
AAAAGTTATTATTGATAGGTATGTACTTATTGTCATTTGTTAGTTGTGTTACAGTTGTTTTTGAGTTCTCTGTTCCTTTTTTCTCCTCCTCTCTTCCCTTGCTTTTTGATGGCTTTCTTTACTGTTATGCTTGGATTCCTTTCTTTTTATTTTTTGTGTATCTATTATAGTTTTTGATTTGTGGTTATCATTATGTTCATATATAACATGTTATGCATATAGCAGTCTATATTAAGTTGATGGTCGCTTAAGTTCAAACCCATTCTAAAAAGCACTAAATTTGTATTCCATTCCCCATGTTTTATGTATACGATTCATACTTTACATCATTTTATTTTGTGAAAGCCTTAACTAAATTTTGTAGATATAATTGATTTACTGCTTTTGTGCTTTAACTCCCACACTCGTTTTACAAGTGATTAATCTACTACTTTTATTATATACTTGCTGTGAAATTTTATCCATTTCCTAATTTTCTTACTCCTGATTATGGCCTTTTCTTTCCATTCAAAGAATTCCCTTTAACATTTCTTGTAAGGTTGGTTTAGTGATCATCAAGTCCTTTAATTTTGTTTGTCCGGGAAACTGTTGATCTCTCCTTCTATCCTGAATGATAACCTTGCTGGATAGAGTATTTGTAGTTGCAGGTTTTTTTCCTTGAGCACTTTGAATATATCATGCCCCTCTCTTCTGGCCTGCAAAATTTCTGCTAAAAACTTAGCTGATAGGCTTATGGGGTTACTTTGTATGTAAATGTTTTCTTTTCTCTTGCTGCCTTTAAAATTCTCTCTTTTCACTACCATTTGCCATTTTAATTACTATGTGTCTTGGTGTGGACCTCATTGAGTTGATCTTGTTGGGAGTTCTCTGTGCCTCCTGGATCTAGACGTCTGTTTTCCTTCCCCAGATTTGGAAAATTTTCAGCTATTATTTCTTCAAATAAATTTTCTGCCCCCTTCTCTCTCTTTTCTCTTCCTGGGATCCCTATAAAGTGAATATTATTATGTTTGATGATGCTGTTGAGTTCCCTTAACCTAGTCTTATTTATTTATTTATTTATTTATTTATTTATTTATTTATTTTGCTGTTTATCTGGACTTCCTTTCATTACCCTGTCTTCCAAGTCACTGATCCATTCTTTTGTCTCCTCTAATCTACTATTGATTCCCTCTCGTGTATTTTTTATCTCAGTTATTGAGTTCTTCATCTCTTACTGGTTCTTTTTTATTTTTTCTATCTGTTTATTGAGGGTCTCACTGAGGTCCTCCACTTCTTTTTTCTCAAGTCCAGGGAATGTCTGTATGACCATTACTTAGAATTCTTTATCAGGCATACTGCCTATCTCCATTTCATTTAGCTCTTTTGCTGTGATTTTGTTCTGTTCTTTCAACTGGGACATATTCCTCTGTCTCCTCATTTTGTCTAAATCTGTGTTTGTGTATTAGGAAAGTTAGCTTTGTCTCCTGCTCTTGAAAGTCATGGCTTTATGAAGAAGAAGGCCCTGTAGCACAAGGCCCCCTGTTCACCAGGACCAGGCACTTCAGGGATGTTTCCTATGTAGGCTGCATATGCCTTACTGTTGTTTCTGAGTTGCATTTACCTTCAGTCCAGTTGGCTGCCGTGGTCCACTTTGCCTGCTGTGGGTACACCAGGAAGGGTTTGGTCCTTTGTTGTTAAGGGGCCAGTCTGGGGTACTCTGGGTTTGTAGTTGGGCGGTGTCAGTTGTCATACCAAAAGCCTGCCCTCAGCCCATTAGCTGAGGCTGCAGTTACACCAACCTGTAGGGCACTCTCCATGCGTTGTCCTCTAAGACGCTTTCACTGGTGGGTGCACCAGCAGTCAGACCAAATACTTGCCCCAGTTCAGGGCTGCAGCTGCACTGATCTGCAGGGTTCTCCATCTGTACTGCAGGTTATTATAAGGTTCAGCTCTTGGGACTATGGGTGCACTGGTGTGTGTGGTTATCTTTCCCTCTCCTCAGTGCAGGAGTCACTATAGAGTGGCACTGGTCCCTGCTGGGGTTGCTTACAGGGTGTGTTGGAGCAGGAGCGGATTTGGAGGGATGCCTACTAGTGGGGCAGGTTGGACGGGGTGGATCTGCAGGAGAATGTGGGGGCGGGTTGCCTGGTGTTATAGAGATAGGTGGAGAGTGATCACACTGTTTCCCCTAAGTGTCCTGCTATCTAGTCTGGGGGGATGGTGGTTGGTGGGAATATGAAAAGAAATGACACCAGCCAGTACTTTTGTTCTTGGAAAAATCTCCTAAATATTCCTGCCCCTCCAGTGTGTGTTCTGAGATAGTAAATAAATCTCTTTCTCATAAACCCCAGGCACTTTTCAAACTGCTGCTTCTATGCTATATCTGGAGGGGCTGTTTGTTATGCTAGCTCTTTAAGGGTTGGGACTCAGTTTTCTATCATTCTCTGGCTCTCCCTGAGCTAAGCCTGCTGATTATTTAAAGTACTCAGAGTTAAGCCCCACTGATTGTAAAAATTCACAAAATTAAGCCCCACTGGTTTTCAAAGGCAAAATGTGACAGGGACTTCCCAGTGCAGGTCCCCTGAGCCTGGTGTGCCTGATGTGGGGTCTGTTCTTCTCCCTTCTTATGGTATCCCTCCTCTTTGTGATTAGACTTGCTAAGGGTTTGGTTCCCAACAGTGCCTCTGCCCCTCCTATCCTTTTTGATATATATATGTATTTTAATATATATTTATATATTTATTTTGATTATATTTATTTTTAATATTTTAACACTTTCCACCAAAGTGTTAATTCCCTAAAAGGAGTGCATCTTCCTTTTTTATGTGTCCTTTATTTAAGTTCATAGTAATAGTTAATAAATGTTTCTTCAATAAATGATGACTATCTATATATGTAATATTTATCAATGTATAAATAATATTGCTTAGAGTAGACTCAATTACTTTGGGCATCTAACATTTATAGAGTGTTTTATTTATTTATATTTCAGTGGCTTTTCATAAGAATATATCATCTAGAGTACATACCTGTATATAAAATTAATAGAATATTTAAAGAAGATAGTAGACTTATTTTTCTTTTTCCTTTTTCTGGTTTTATTGAAATGTAAATGACATGTAACATTGTATTAGTTTTAGGACTAGAGCATGATGATTTGATACGTGTATGTATTCTGAAATGATCACCACAATAAGTTTAGTTAATATCTATCATCTCACATAGTTATAATTTTTTTTCTTGTGATAAGAACTTTTAAGATCTACTCTATTAGCCACTTTCAAATATATGATACAGTTTGTTAACTTTAGTCAGCATGCTGTCTGCACTTTACATCCCCAGAACTTACACATCTTATACCTGGAAGTTTGCCTCTTTTGACCACCTTCATCCACCCCACCCACCCCCACCTCTGACAGCCACCAGTCTGTTTTCTGTTTCTAGGAGTTTGGTTCTTTTAGATTTTAGATGTAAGTGAGATCATATAGTATTCATCTTTGTCTGAGTTATTTCACTTAGCATAATGCCCTCAAGGTCTACCCATGTTGTAGCAAATGGCAGAACTTCCTTGTTTTCTTATGGCTCAATAATATTCCTCTGTGTGTGTGTGTGTGTGTGTGTGCACCACATTTTCTTTATCTACTCATTTGTCAATGGGCACTTAGGTTGTTTCCGTCTTGGCTAATAAAAGTAATGCTGCAAGGAACAGGGGGATGCAGATATCTCTTCAACATAGTGATTTCATTTCCTTTGGATAAATACCCAGAAGTGGAGTTGCTGGATTATGTGATAGTTCTATTTTCAGTTTTTTTTGAGGATCCTTCATACCGTTTTCCATAGTGACTGCACCAATTTATAGTCCCACCAAAAGTGTAAAAGGATCCCCTTTTCTCCACATCTTGGTAATACTTATTATCTCTTGCCTTTTTGATGATGGCCATTCTGACGAGTGTGAGGTAATATCTCATTGTGGTTTTGATTTGTATTTCCCTGATGATTAGTGAAGTTGAGTACCTTTTCATGTATCTGTTGGCCATCTGTATGTCTTCTTCAGAAAAATATCTATTCAGGGGCACCTGGGTGGCTCAGTTGGTTAAGTGGCCGACTCTTGGTTTTAGCTCAGGTCATGATCTTAGGGTCCTGGGATCGAGCCCTGCATCAGGCTCCATACTCAGCACAGGGTCTGTTAACATTTTTCTCTCCCTCTCCCTCTGCCTCTCCCCCTCCCCCTCACACACACACGTGCTCTCTCTCTAAAATAAATAAATAAATCTTTAAAAAAAAATTAAAATGTCTGTTCAGTTCCTCTGCCCATTTTTTAATTGGATAGTTTGGGGGTTTTTTGTTATTGAATTGTATGAGTTCTTTATGTATTTCAGATATTAACCCCCTATAAGATATATAGCTAGCTCACAATATGTTAATATTTAAGTATTGATCTCCATATCAAGGCTACCAAACCTTGCCCAATCCTAGTCTGCTTTTGCACAGTCTATAAGCTAAGAATGGTTTTAAAGTTTAAATGGTCAGAAGAAAATTGAAAGGAAAATAATATTTTATGACATGTGAAAATTATATGAAATTCAAATTTTAGCGTCCATAAAACAAGCTGTCCTGGAACACGGTCATGCCCGGTTGCTTATATATTCTGCGGCTGCTTTGCGCTCTAATGGCAGAGTGGAGTCCTTGCAACAGAGACTGTATGGCCTGCAAAACCGAAAATACTCATTCTCAGGCCCTTTGCAGGGAAAGTTTGTAGACCCCTGCTCTAATGCATTTAGAGACATAGCCTACACAATTGAATATCCTTACAGAGGGGTTCTGTCAACAGTAGAAGATATAAGAGAGATGTCCCACATGCCTTGAAATGAAGTATTGAACTTATGTTGGCTAAATTTGTAGTCCTGCTAAATCAGGCAGGAGGAGGAAAGAACTGTTAATCACATATCAGAAAAAGTATTAAAAATAAATATGATAAATGACTAAGTTGAAGTGGCCGTCTAGGATCTAAAATGAAATGCTACAGGTAACAAAATAAGGAAAACCTGAGGGTATGGCATTAACAATGTGATGAATGTTGTCAAATTATAGTGTTAAGTAGTAATGCCATATTCTCAAGAGAAGCAAACACAGGTAAGGTGCTTATAGGGGGTTAATATCTGAAATATATAAAGAACTCATACAATTCAAAGCAAACAATGACATGCTTATCAATTTGAGATCAGCACTTGACTCAAGCCCTGGGGCTGCACTTTTTAGTGCTTTGGATCCCCTCACAACACACTTAGTCCATAAAGGCTATGGACACATGACTTGATCTATATCAGGGTATCAATGTTGGATCTCCAAGTGCTAGAAAGACATGGGACTGATGGTTCTACAAAGATGATTTTAAAGTGGGGAGAAACAGATGTATGAAAAATGCTCCAATAATCTGGTATGTTTAAATGGGAATAAAGCAGGAGCAGCTCTAATGCTGCAGAGCAAGGACACTGTGAAAGAAAAGGCTTGGTCTCTAATGCCCAGTCTTGCCACTTCTAGACACGTACTTTAACCTAGCTAAACTTCTTTATCTAAGTAATAGAAATAATATCTCCTTAAATGACTCTTTAAGGAATTAAGGAAGATAATATTAAAAGGGCTTTGTAAATTCTAAAACACAGACAGATGTGGGACAATGTTATTGCTAGGAAGCCAGGCTGTGATAATGACTATCCTTGAGTACTGATGAATTATTCTATACAGTTGTAAGGTTTGCACACTGCACAAAGGGTTGCAGCCAAGGAAGCCAATGGGGGCTGGCCAATCTGCTCTGGCTCAGGCAGAATTCATCAGTAAGAGGAGCACCTTTTTCTCATACCATGGCATCTTCGGCTCACCAGAATATATGCACCCATGCAGAAGATATATCTTTCCTCATTGATTCTCATGAAGGTGTAGTTTTTACATATTGATATATAGATATTCAGTAGCAGTGTATATTCTGACAGTAGTTAAGTGGATAATGCTAGATAGTTGTTTTTCATCTCCTTAAGAGGAGATGGAATATTTGTTCAACTTGCAGCAACAAAGAGCTCAGCCAGGCAGAGAAGCTGCCTGTTGATCTAAATTAAGAGCTCAAACATTAGACCATGCGAGATGAGAATAGACTATTCATCTTTGCAAAATCTTTTAAGACAAAATAGAAAACCTTCCAAATGTTTGCCTGACACTCCTGGTTCTCTGATTCTCACATTATCCTGAGATTAAAAGACATGGAGCCTGCCTTATGCATTCCCTGTGCTTCACTTGCCAGAAAATAAAACTGTGTCTTTTTTTCTTAATGAGATTTGCATTTATCAAACACCAGACTGTACTGCATGATGATAATAAGAAAAACAGAAAATATTTGAAAGTTTTTGGAATCTTTATAAGTATCTTATGTCAGTGCATTTATCTTATTTACAAATTTTTCTGACATTTATTGATTAATTCATTCAATGTTTAACCTATTCTGTAGAAATGTTTCCTGTATGATGCTTCTGCATTAGCAAGAAGCTGAGGGTAACAATGAGCAATATCGTCTGTAGGCATCAGCAGCAATAATACTGTCTGCTCTGAGCCAGGAGTCAAAATAAAAGCAAACAGGTAAGCTGTTTGCCTGAGCCAGATGTAGCTTTCAGTGATCCCAGCATGCTTTATTTCTCTTCCACTTTTGGAAATCCTGAGGAAATCGTAGTTGAATCTTTCTAAATTGTTCTGCATCTTTATGCAGAGGACTCTTTGCTTTCAATATATTTTTGCAAAACAATGACCTTGTCATCCGTATAAATTTGTACCATAGAGGACCATCTGTTTTTTTCAATGATAGCAAATGGCCCGCAGCATAATACTGCTTAAAATGCATTCCGGGACTGAAGGGATGCTAGAACACTTTTGATATAGAATCTTTTACATTCTAAGTGCCTTTCTAAAATTATATAATCTTTTATAACAACTCTGTGTGACACAGAGAAATATGATCCTTGTTTAGTTTAGCAGAGGAGGAAACACATTTGGAAGGAAGTTAAATATTGGAATCAGGATCACACAAGAAGTCATCAGCTAAATCAAGTTTGACCCATTACTCTTTTTTTTAAAGATTTTATTTTTTATTTGACAGAGAGAGGTAGTGAGAGCAGGAACACAAGCAGGGAGAGTGGAAGAGGGAGAAGCAGGCTTCCCGCTGAGCAGGGAGCCAATGCGGGACTCGATCCCAGGACCCTGGGATCATGACCTGAGCCGAAGGCAGACGCCTAACAACTGAGCCACCTAGGCGCCCCTGACCCCATTACTCTTGTCAGGTTCTTTTTGGGCTACTGTCTTTGAATAACAAGCATGAAAAAAGAAGCTTTTTTTTTTTTTTTAAAGATTTTATTTATTTATTTGAGAGAGAGAATGAGAGAGAAAGAGCACATGAGAGGGGGGAGGGTCAGAGGGAGAAGCAGACTCCCCGCAGAGCAGGGAGCCCGATGCAGGACTCGATCCGGGGACTCCAGGATCATGACCTGAGCCGAAGGCAGTCGCCTAACCAACTGAGCCACCCAGGCGCCCCAAGGAGCTTATTTTTGACTATGCTGGAAGATAATAAGCAGATACTACCACCAGATCACATTGGATGTTAAATTAGATTAATCTAGTCAACCTCCTTGCCGCTGCCTTTTCCCATATCACATGGCTTAAAAATTATTTTCAGAGGCCTTATGAGTAGAGCATGGGATAAGAAAGGAAGATCTTGACCTGCTTTTAATTGTTCTTCATTTCTCTAGTCTTAAACGCGTAGGGGTTATTTTCATTCCACCATCAATCAATAAAACTCCTTAAATGCATGCCCTTGAGAAATTTACAATTGAGTCAAGGGGGCTGATTATACATATTCAAAATGGAAAATATAGGTGTAATCCTAGTGTCTAAAGCTGGTAAACACAACTGTGGTCCCATTGACATACATGTCCACATCTTGATGGCAGTCAATTACCAGAGGTTCAGGGTCTTACAGTGTCTTTCTCACCAAATAAATCTCGGGATTCCCAGAAATGCACACTTGTGTCCAAGCCCCAGCCTTGGTTACTGAAGCAACAGTGGGTGACAAAGCCAAGGTTCTGAGCTCCTAGTTCTGACAGCCCCCAGAGGGGTGTCTCTGCTGATAGGGCAATACTGCTCACTCTGCATGACCACTGACAGGCTCTACATGTGGTCCCTACCAAGATGTGGCTGGGCTGTTCTTCCAAGTGTTGAGAATACTTCTATATTGTCCTCCATCAGTGCAGGAGAGAGACACCTATTTATTCAACAAGTTCTTATTGACCATCTATTACGTGCCAGGCACTATTACATCTAGGCAGAGGGTACAGTGGTGAAGACGACAGAGTCTCTCTTCTCATGGAACTTACGTTTCCAATGGAAGAGAAAGACAATAAACAAACAAGGACACAATCTTGTCAAAGCAAACTCCTAAAGAATCAGTTTTTCCGAGGGCCTTAGTCTCTTTTTGGTGCAGTGTCATCAGTAAAGAGCAGAACAAGGCAAACATATTTGAGGATAATTACAAATATAAAAAAAATTGGAACCTGTTTTGCATTCGATTTTTAGTCAGTCTAGGCCTAATCAGGAGAGTTAAGTCTCAAAGGATTAGTTTGCTTGGTTTTAATTACCCAAGTGACTATTATCCCCTTCGTTGATTGTTTTGTCTTTTTTTTTTTAAAGATTTTATTTATTTATTTGAGAGAGAGAGAATGAGAGACAGAGAGCATGAGAGGGAGGAGGGTCAGAGGGAGAAGCAGACTCCCCGCTGAGCAGGGAGCCTGATGCGGGACTCAATCCCGGAACTCCAGGATCATAACCTGAGCCGAGGGCAGTCGCTTAACCAACTGAGCCACCCAGGCGCCCTGATTGTTTTGTCTTTTTTGATCTATTTACCCAGTTCCAGAAAAATGCATTAAATATTATCAGGCAGCATCTTGGCTGACCAGGAAATAGACCAGGGCAATTTTATTATTTAGTACTATTTTAGCCAATAAATTTATACTAGCCTCTTAAGCAACTTAAGATTGAGTTTTCTTATTTTATACTGGGGGCCATCATCAGACATAAATTATGAATCTTTGTTCAGGAATCTTTGTGTAAACCAACAAAATCTATATTGAACAACTCTTGGTAAGTTATCATGTAAAGCTCTCAATAAAATGTGAGTAAATGAGGGGCGCCTGGGTGGCTCAGTCGTTAAGGTCATGCCGTCCCAGGGTCCTGGGATCAAGCCCCACATTGGACTCTCTGCTAGGGGGGAAGCCTGCTTCTCTCTCTCCCACTCCCCCTGCTTGTGTTCCCTCTCTCGCTGTCTGTCAAATAAATGAAATAAAAAGTCTTTTAAAAAAATGTGAGTAAATGACAGAATGGTTTTAAATGCTTGGAAAGACCAGATTATCATTTCCAAAAAACAGATGATATTTTAGTATGGTAAGGACAAGAGGGCTGTTTTGTTATTCAGGAAGAATAGACTTAAGAGTATTGAGGTGCTTGTTTAATGAGAATATGTACTAATAACAAACTGATCTTAATTGGTCTAATTGTAGAGGACAAAATCCTAGGAAAGTCAGGGCGCCTGGGTGGCTCAGTCGTTAAGCGTCTGCCTTCGGCTCAGGTCATGTTCCCAGGGTCCTGGGATCGAGCCCCACATCAGGCTCCCTGCTTGGCGGGAAGCCTGCTTCTGCCTCTCCCATTCCCCCTGCTTGTGTTCCCTCTCCTGCTGTCTCTTTCTCTGTCAAATAAATAAATAAAATCTTTAAAAAAAAAATCCTAGGAGAGTTAAGAGAAAATCATGCAGTGATTCCTGACAGTTTTATGGAAAAATAATTTGGACCAGTTTGCATAATTAGTCACATGTCTCCTTATTTTCTAATATCCTTGCATCCCTTTGAAGCTCTGAAAAATATCAGTAACAACAGCCAATTGATGCGGATCTAGAATCCCACTGAAGCATAGAAATGTTTCAAAGTTAAAATATATATATTTTAGTGAATTTTGATAGATTAAATTTAATATTTAGAAAGTTTGGTGGTCACTGCAATTCTTTGAGAAAGGCAAATATAGTTCAGAGAATTCTATAGGAGAGGAAGTAGTTGAAAAGAGAGCAAAAGAGATTAACACAAAAGGAAAGAAATAAAGAAGAGACCATAAATCTTAAGTTCAATAAGTCCTTTGACCAATCATAGATGTTCATCCAAAGGTGTTGAAAAGAAACTGTCTATACTTAATGTCACCTTTTTCATCCATAGAGGGTTGGGAAGTAAGCTGATGACTTCCAGAAGTTGTCTTGCTCCTGAAGGACTTTTAAGTGAGCCTTGAGTCAGATATACAGTGGTCTAGACTTTAGGATACAAATGGAGGATCCTAAGTATGTTTACTGGCACACGTGTGTCTACAATATATGTCTTAGAACTTAAGAAAACTCTTTGTGGTTAAGAGTACCTGAAATAGCCCTTTTCGGTGTCATTTTTTTTTAAGTAGGCTCTACATCCAACGTGGGCCTTGAACTCAGGACTCTGAGATCAAGAGTTGCATGCTCTACCAACAGAACCAGCCAGGCACCCCAAAATGCATTGCATTGCATTTTTTAAAGTAGACTCCATGCCCAGCATGGAGCCCATTGTGGGGCTTGAACTCATGACCCTGAGATCAAGACCTGAGCTGAGATCAAGAGTTGGACACTTAACCGACTTTGCCATCCAGGTGCCCTGCATTTTTTTTTCTTAAGTAAGCTCTACACCCAACATGGGGCTTGAACTCAGTGTAGTTTTAAGGCTGACTTTCATTGGGGTCTGTTTGAATATACTTGGTCTCCTAAATCTATATCATATAGTGATAAATTCAACTATGTACCTTTTGTAATGGCAGTTCACATCTGTTGGACCTATGACCACATATATACCTGATCATATCTGACAAGACCAAATAGAATCTGCCAAGGGAAGAGTCAAGCTGAGTCTCACAGGGCTTTATGCAACAACTTTATTTACAATTTTTTTTACGGTGCATATTTATGGAGGTTTTGACAGATCCCATTAAAATGGAAAACTGGGACACTTTTTGTTGTCAAGTACCATTAGCGTATTTTATGTTCACAGAGTTTCAGGAAGGTTATGTCAATAACATATTTCTTTAAATGTTTCTTCAAAAATTTTAATTGAAAAGTAGATTTTTAAAAAATCATCCAGTTGTTCCTGGATTATGATAACTATATATGGCAAGACTTGATCATCTGTTGAGTCTGTCAGATAAATTTTTTCCCACTCAAGTTTTGTAAAATCTGAACCAATTTGGCCCTGCCACTGTCACTTGTGTGTGTGTTTTTTAATGTGTAAGTATAAAAATTTAGAGATATGGTTTGGAAAGACATCAAGGGATGTGAGAAAATTTTGAAATAGTATCTTTTAAGTGGAGAAAATTGTTATTTTTTTCTTTTTTTTATTGTGTTCAGTTAGCCAGCATATAGTACATCATTAGTTTTTGATGCAGTGTTCAACAGTTCATTAGTTGTGTGTAACATGCAGTGCTCTTTACAACACATGCCCTCCTTATTTGAGGAAGTCTATTTTATTCAGAAATCAGATTGAACCACTGTATTTTAATGGTAGTAACACCAGCAAGGGGTGTTTGTATAATTGCAGGCTGGTCTATTTTCTTTTAGAATGGGCACCAGTCTGAATTACTGAGACTTCCTTTAGATATTAGATTGTTCCAATAAGCAGACATTAATTTATTTTTTAAGTTTTTAATTGGAGTTCCCAAAGAAGTTAGAAAACCCCCTTTTCTAGAATAACATGTCAAAATCATGCAAAACATCAGCTTAGACCTGTCTTAATTGTGGCATACTCATGTCAGAGCTATCTGAAGAGAATAAGCTATTGATAACAGAATATCTAGAATCTATTGCTCATGCAGCACAAAATATACATTGATTATTCGTAAGATGGGAGTAATCACCAAATATATCATTGTCATGAGGGTTGAACATCAGTCAAATCAGAACAGAACATGCTTAGAGCAGCTCTTTGATGTCATGAGATTCTCTTATATTAGGAAGAGAATGGGGCATCTGGCTGACTCAGTTGGTAGAGCATGCAACTCTTGATCTCGGGATTGTGAGTTTGAGCGCCATGTTGGGTGTAGAGATTACTTAAAAAATTAAAAAAAAAATCTTTTAAAAAAAGGAAGGGAAGGTAGGGTTACTGGGTTTAGATCAAAGCAACATTTAACTAGTGTGTTGGAAATAGACAACACAGGAATTTTTTTTTTCAACACAAGAATTTAATAGGTGGTAGATAATCAACTGGCCTAAAGTGTTGGTTATTGTTGGGTTGCCTGCAGCAGATAAACAAGGTGTATAAGCCTTAGATGAGGGGTCAAGAGAAACATAAGCAATGGGCTTATGATAAGTTCCTGGTTTGGAATAAGTACCCTTAAAATATAATCTTGTCCTTTATGCACAAATTGTTAGAAGGGGTTAGTATAAGTCAAAATGTCCAAAGTAGGGAGTTAGTCTAGTTTTTGCTTAAGAAAGGAAAGGCTCATTTTGTATCTGGATCCAGAAAGCGAGCACTGACAGAATTATTTCAGTCACTCGTATAGCTGATAGAGCTACTTAAAATATAAAGAGCATGAAACATCCCTTATTATTTTAGCATCACTCCTTTTATAAGGTGAGGGGATAAATCCTTTTAGTTACCTAGGGACCATATAGAAAATCTCAAAGATAGTTTAGGTATAAAAGAATCTTCACAGATTTTTTTTTATAAAATTTGAATTGGGGGTTTAAATGTAGGAAAGACAAAAGTCTCTATCATATCAAAAACTAATGATGTACTATATGTTGGCTAATTGAATTTAAATTAAAAAAAAGAGTCTCTATGCATTTAGGAATAATGATGAAGCATCTGTAGGATGATTTGGAGTGGAGAAGGTCTGAAGCCAAGGAGATGAGTTAGGAAATATTGCAATAGTCTAGCTATGAGGTAATGAGGACCTGAACAAGAGTCTGTCCTTGAGAATGGAGAGGAAGAGAATGATGTGCTGCAGGGAATGAAGTGAGAACTGGTAGGTCTTAGTGACTGCCTGAGAGAGAAGGCACAGAAGAAGCTGAAGATGATGTCTAACTTTGATCCCAGGTCACTGGGAGAAAGAAGGGAACCCAGGACAGAAATGGGTTTAGAGTACAGTGGAGCTGAAATTTAAAAGGCAAGGGAAAAGGCATGTGTAACCATGTAAAGGAGGAGATAGAAGGAAAGTTATGTGTGTTTTCATTCATTCATTCATTCATTCATTCATTCAACATTTCATCTCATTCCACAATGGATCTGAAACCACTTATAAAATTACATAGAGTACAAATAGATGAGAGAATTAGTGGGCGAGAGAAATAAGCACAGGCAGTATCAGTCAGATGGGGTATCAGCACATAGGTTTGCATGCTAAAGCACTACGCTGCATATTACTAGGGTTATAGCGTAAATGTGGCTGTAGACTTCTTAAGGACCTGTGCAGGGACAGAGGCCATACCAGTGGAGGATTTCTAGTATCCATGAAGACAAATCTACTGTTTGGTGGGAGCACAGCTTTTCCTGATACTGACATATGAATATTTCCCTGTGTTCACAGAAAGAAGCACAGTGCTGTAATAGATGATGTACGCTCACATTTAATCCCTACAGGGACTGATGATGGTGCAAATTTAATAATATATGAATGCTGCTGGCCTTCCCTTCTCCCTGCTCTTTAAAGAATATTTTGGTTTTGCTCACTAAGCTGCTTCTCCCCCTCCACCAGTTGAAGACAGTTCTGCCTTTGCAGGCTTTTTCCCCCTGGATTTTGTTGATGACTAATTGGGAGGAAAGGGAGAAGGATGGGAGCCAAGATATGTGTAAACTAAGATTGGGAGAGAAACCCTCTAAGGAGTTTTGGAGGAGTTTTGGCTTGAAGAAACCATGAGGCATGACAGAAACACAGGAGAACAAAATGCTTTTTTTTTTTTTTTTTAAGATTTACTTATCTCTTTTTAGAGACAGAGAGAGAGAGAACAGAGGGAGAGGCAGAAGGAGAGGGAGAGAGAGAATCTGAAGCATACTCCCCACTGAGCGTGGAGCCTGATGAAGAGCTCAATTTCATAACCCTGAGATCATGACCTGAGCGGAAATCAAGAGTTGGATGCTCAACGGACTGAGCCACCCATGTGCCCCAAGAACAAAAACATTGCTGTTGATTATGCATCGCCCTCATAGCATTTGAGAAATATTAGTCAGGGATTGCTTCATTTAGAAATCTTAGTTGGTTGCTGCAGGTTTTTCTGTGGATGTTGGCACCACTCTGAGACTGATGGATGTGGGTCATGGTGTCATTATGTATCTACAAGGGGCTTCAGGTGGGATAGTGGACCCAGGTGCTGGACTGAAATCACCAATGCAGACAAGAGTCAAGAAGCAGTTTCACTCTGATGGTTAGGCCAAGAGCACAGGTGATCTTGAAACATTGGAACAGAAGACAAACAAGACTTGATCCACATTGATTTGCAAACCAAAGGATAATGCACTGGTGTGTGTTCACTTAACCAATGTTGTTTCATTAGAAATAAAATGAGGGGCGCCTGGGTGGCTCCGTCAGATAAGTGTCCAACTTGTGATTCTGGCTCAGGTCATGATCTCAGGGGTTGTGAGATGGAGTCCCCTGACTGGGCTCCCTGCTCAGCGGGGAATCTGCTTGAGAGTCTCTCCCTCTGCCCCTCCCCACCCACTCGCATGCGCATACTCTCGCTCTCAAATAAATAAATCTTTTTTAAAAAAGAAATAAAATGAAAACAAAACAGGAAGTCTCAAGAAATGACTAACTTGAAATTGTTTTCTATGTCAATATATATGAATGCCTCCTTTTTAAAAGAGCTCCAAGAAGAGGTATAGGCCAGATTCACGTTCTGCATGATTGTGATTGTTCCAGTAGCACATTTAATTATAGGACATTTCTTAGTGAGGGCTGCAAAAAATGAGGGTTCCTAGCCTCTCCTTCATACTTCTGTTGCTCCCCAAGAAAATTCTGGCTTTAGCTAGTGAGCTTTCTTCTTCCTGTCGTGTTGTCCAAGCAGTGTCCTGCCTTTAGTAGACCAGTGCTTCTGAGGCTTCATGATGAAAAATCAATAGGACAGGGGGTAGGATGGTGAAGGACAGTGGGTAGGCAGGATAGGACAAATCCAGAATTTTCCTAGAGATTTAGGAGTAAGAGATGCAGTAGGAACTGTAGTAAGATGGTTGATGACAGGTGGCATTTTTTCCAGTAGCTTTATTAGTTTTTACAACTTCATTGAGGTATAATTGACCTCCAATAAACTGTACATATCTAAAGTGTACCATATGATGAGTTTTGCTATGTGTAGATAGTCATGAAACTATCATTACAATCAAGATAATGAACTTGTGAAAATAAAGAAAACCATAATGATCAAAAATGGAGTCAGGAAGCCCTGAAGGGGGAGCACTCACCAACTACCATTCATACTCCAGCAGGAGGAGGGGAAGAATTTCTCCTTGTCCAGCAATAGTCCAGCCAATGAGAAATTGCTACACTCAGCCAGTGAAGAGCCATTACTTGAACTCTTGGAAGCAGTCCCTCCTAACTTCCTCTTTTCTTCTGTAAAAGCAAGCCGGTCTCCCCTGTTTTCCAGTCTTGCCTGTGGTTTGCCATAGTTTGCTTGTCCCAAATTGCAATTCTCTGGTATTCCTAAATAAGCTTATTTTGCAGCTAAAAGAGCTGGCTTTTTTTTTTTTTTTTTTAGGTCAACCAACTTATCGATGACATTTTAGGAAATATTGCTACGACTGTGTATTAACTTTGCTGTGTTTAAGAAACACAAGTGAAGAGTCTCCATTATATTTTTTTTAAAGATTTTATTTTATTTATTTGACAGAGAGAGAGACAGCAAGAGAGGGAACACAAGCAGGGGGAGTGGGAGAGGGAGAAGCAGGCTCCCGGCCGAGCAGAGAGCCCAATGCGGGGCTCAATTCCAGGACCCTGAGATCATGACCTGAGCCAAAGGCAGACGCTTAACGACTGAGCCACCCAGGTGCCCCAAGAGTCTCCATTATTTTTAAACTGCCTTTTGGTTTCTGGACTATGTTGCTTTGACTAGGACTCCACTCACATTCTGGGCCATTGCTTCAGGGGGGTTACATATAATACAGAATTTATATGGCTGTTTGAGATTCTTCAGTTGAAAATATCATTTAAAAATATAACTTTAAGGGAGGAGAGGAGGCCTAACAGTACAGCCATGTTTGCTGGACAGTCTGCTTGAGCTAAGGGCAAAATTTCTAATCTCCAGCAGAATGATGGATCATGTGCTTTTGTCATGCTCCACTTTTTGGTTGAACTTTGGATCCATCTCGGACCACAGAGAATTGAAAGTTGTAATATTTAACAAAACTTGGAGTGGGGATATTCTGGGTTGCTAATTAAAACCAGATCCAAATGCTTTGACAATCAGTGGAGTCAAAGGTAAGATTATGATCCTCTTATTGAAATTAAGGAGCCTGGCCAGGACAGTTGTTTGGATAGAACCATGGCAGAATGGAAATCATCCTCAGGAAACAATTCTGGGTCCACTCTAACTTATAGATAAACAGTTAAGACTCCAAGACTCTGAAGTTCTGTGGCATGTAACAGATCATTTTTAAATTGGAAAATTTTTTAAAGAAGATACTGTTAATTCCCACCGAAGTCATAGAAAAATTTAAATTCCTGTAGAAATTCTGATTTTAAACAGTGTACCTTTCTGGTGTGCTCACCAGTATAAATTAATTGTAAGTTGCACAAAAGATACTTGAAAGTGAAAAAGATACCTGGTTAGAGAGCATCATGAAGGCAGGGAGTCAGGTAGAGGGTATTGCTCTACAATCTCCTGGCTGGCTCTGTGACCTTGAACAAATGACATTACGTCTTTGGATGTCTAGTACCTCGTCTCTAACATGGACATAATATTTTACCTACCTGAAGGCAAGGCATAGGCCACGTGCCTTGAAGCACCCATTAATTTCTGAGCATCAGTGATCTTGATTCCTTCTGTGTAGAATGAGAGCATTGAATGACATAATCTTTAATTTGTTCTTAATATGCTGTAATTCAGTTCTTGAGCTTTTAGAGAAGTAGGGGCAGGCGGGAGGACTGTGAAGAGGACTGGGCAGGGAGAAAAGCCTAGCTCTGTCTCAATGATGAATGCTGAAGTAAGCATACGGAACGATGAACAAGAAGGTTCTTAGTAGCACTTAGGACCTAGCTAAGGTTGTGTGAACCCAGCCAGGCCCAGCAGCCTGAGATCATAGTGGGAAAAGCTGAGGACTGAAGAGACCCAGACGAGGCCGATTACATAGGGAAAGCTATGAGCCAGACCCTGGGGTCCAGCCTCTGCATGCGGAGAAGTGAATCCAGAAGCAGGTTGGTGTTCAAAGCAAATGGACTGGAAGGGGTATTGCTCTGTGGAACTTTTGTTCAAGATTAACCTAAAGAAGCAGAATTCTGAAAGTCAATTCAGAGAAAGAGACTTGAAGTTTAAGGTCTTGGCGGTGAAAAGCTGCTATCACTCCGTAGCCTGGGAAAATAGCACTTGGAGGAAAGTAAAAAAAAAAAAAATCTGTGCTCTAGGCACACAATTAATAAGCTGTGAACCTCAGAAAAAGGATTTCACCCCTTGGAGTCCTATCAGTAGAACAAGGTGCAATTCTAAAGTCCTGTTTGTCTTTCTGGCTCCCATAGTAATGGGGCAAGGGTGGTACAGCTCATGTTTCAGAATAAAGAAGCAGCTGTCCGTAGAAAATCTTGATTTTACCCCACTATGTATTACATGTTCCCAACGGTCCCTCCAGCAAAAGGAGGTGGATGGTGGGGATAAAGAGGAAGTGGTAGAACTTCCCCAGAACACTGGAGGACCTGCAAGGGACCATCCTTTCTACCTCCTTCCTTCACCAGCTTCTAGGGTGTAACTTCCAGAACTCCACCTGTGCTCTTAAGTCATGTCTGCTCTCTCCTTTTCCTGCCCCACCCTGGCATGCGCTAGCCACAGAGTGAAAAATGAGTGGATGACCATTCACCCAACTGCCCAACTGGACCGCCTTGAGCTGTTGTGCCTCCACCAAAGGACATCAACAGGAGTGTGACAAGCTACTCCTTTAATGATGTGGGGAACTAAGAGGAAGGCTTGGGTGTAGACAGGAATCCAGCCCTGTGGTTGTCTGGATTATTCTACAGTATGGCGAGGGGAACCTCAGGTCCAGGCCCTTCATCTACATGCCTCTGAACCAAAGATTTTTATATACTGAATATTTATTTCTCTGGGCTCTGTGCATTTGGGTATTTTGAAGCTTGTTACACCCAAATTTTTATCTACTTTTTTTTTTTTAAGAATAACAAAAAGGATGAAAGCTTTAAGATATTCTGAGAAGGAAGATTCTCTTGTTGGCATTATATCAAATTCTTTTCTCTGGGGGAGGCCTGGTGTTGGGGCAGGGTGGGGTGGGTTCAAAAGGGTTGTAACATATTCTGGCTTTGGGCCCAACATTGTTGAAAAATGCTCAGAGGAGACTCAGAGCACTTAGATGTTTGGCTTTAAAACTTTCTTTGTTTAGATGTTCAAATTTGTTTAAATATTTTCTGAAACAGAAACAATAAAAGAACTTGAATAGAAATTTTTTTTCCGTGAAGCAAATTCTTTCCTGACTTAAACTAACAAGTTCACTCTAAAATCACAGTCATGTCTTTATTAAGTATCATGCAAAAGAAGTGAAATATATATAGGATTTGGTAAGTTTTAAACTACTCCGGACTTTCCACAACAATAATAACCACTATCAATTACTATTTGATGTTATGTTCTAGGTCCTGTTCGAAGTGTTTCACATACCTTATCTCACTTAATCTTCTCAATAGTCTTTAAACTCAGTAGTACTATTAGCTTCAGTTTAAGGGTCGGAAATCAGAGAATCGTGGCTCCAGGAACTTGCCTAGGGTACATTAGGAGCTACATAATTTAGGTTTGGGTGCCAACCTAGATTGATTTGACCTCCAAGCCTGGTCTCTGCCAGTAGTGTGCTGATGAATGTTCAACATCCAGCTGTCTAGTAAGGAGGGGAGGTCTGCCTTATAGTGCTTGCCAGTTTCCAGTAGTACAAATATTCAACTACCACATGTTCAACTACCAAACGTTCAAGCCACCAACGTGACCTCACTGAACACAGAGTGGGGAAGAAATACACCAAACCAACTCTCGCTGCTCTCAGCTCTTATCAGCTGCCCCCAGCACACCACAGCTTACCTTGTAGATTATGTTGTTATCAAATACATTTTAGAGCCTGGAGCAAACCCGTGTCACTCACCATTGAGTGGCAAGGTCCGCAGTCTTCTTACTCCTCATATTCCCACACACTTACTCTTGTAGGGTGCTTTCTTGAGCACTGCCCCTGGGTTCTTCACCTGGCCAAGCACTGCCATAAAGGCTTCCCACGCAATTTTCTCATCTGATTTTCTCTGTAAGGGGAGATAGTTGTTGCTCTCCTTCTTTCACAGAATGGGGAAACAGAGGTGAGGGTTTAAGTATTTTGGTGAAACTCATGTGAAAAGAATGTGAAGGAATTGAAGGGTCTGGATTGGGTTCACTTTAGCCAGTGGATAGATCATGATGTCAGATGTGTCCCTTGATCCTTCCTAGCTTTGATGATCTCATCTCTAAAATGATTGAATAGGCATCAACTGAGGCAATTTAAGTGAATGGTGTTAATCATCCAAATGTTTATACAATATTAAGTTTTGGTGTTGAACAGACACTGCTGAACAAAACTTCCTTTTGTTCACAACTTTTGAGCTTTCAGGGAAAATGTTAAAAATTGAGAATTAGAGGCACCTGGCTGGTTCAGTTGGTAGAGCATGCAACTCTTGATCTCAGGGTCATGAGTTCAAGCCCTACGTGGGGCGACGAGCTTAAAATAAAAACAAATTGAGAATTAGATCAATTATTGTGTAATTTGGGTTTTGATGATAGAAAAAATGATACATTATTTTTTAATCTTCAAGAGCTTTAAAGAATATGTCCAAAAAGAGTATTTTTAAATGGAACTAAAAAGTTGTGAATTTATGGATGAATATCTGGAATCAGTCTTCTCCAGGGGAACTTGATCCAATTGTTTTATTCTGTTTCTTAGACCTTTTTGTTCTTGCTGATTTTAAGGTTAGGATAGAAAACCACCTGAATCCAGATGGACTAAACTGTTGTTCCAGGTCCCTTCTTAGAGCTGTCTCTAAATTCACTTTGCAGAGAAATGGTAGGTGAATCTAGACACAGGCTTATGAAAGTTTTCTCATACATTGATACATGCAAATCACAGGCAGTATCAAGACTTGATGCTTAAGGAATTAAATCCTCTACATTCTCTTTTGACCAGAAGGAATGTTGAGAAAGAAAAGTATAGCTCTGTTCCCCCATAGATGTGATAAAGTCTGAGCCTTGCAAAAGAGCTTAAGTAGTACAACTTGTGTAAGAATTCTTTGGGTGCAGTTAGTATAAACAAAGGGTCCTTGGCACGAACAGAGAACTAAGCAGCTGCAAGAGATTTGCTTTAAAAACCAAAAGATTAAATACTCTTAGGAGAGAAAGAGAGAGAAGAAATACCCACTAAGGGCTCTGATATTTCCTTTTTCTTTCCTACTTCTGTATAGCCTTCTAGATTTAAATAATGCCTATCCGTGGTTAAAAAGACCAAAAGAATCTTCTACTTAAGAATGACCATATTATCAGCATTTTCCCTTTATCTCTCTCAGCTTAAGCAAGCATAGGAGTCTAAGGTTAAGTCACAAGAAATAAATTATTTACATTTACATTCCCTTGCCACCATATCTATTCTCTATCATCAATGAAAGGATGGTGATAGTAATTTGACCCCCATGAAAATATTACGAGTAAGTGGGAGTGATTGATGCAGAAAGTAATTGCCTTGAAATGAAATAATTAAAAGTACATGCCAGAACCAGTTTATTATGGAAAACCCTGGTGAGCAATAATACAGTGTAATAAATTTCTTTGTAGTCTTGCTATTCCTTATGATACAACAACTACTCATATGCCAAGTTTCTTAAGACATAAACATGAAATTGACTAGACTTTGTTTCTTATTTCCACACAATTCAACTGATCACATCTTTTTAAAATAGTCCTTAAGTTGCAACATAATTCTCAGTTCAAAGCTGGGAAATGTGCAGTGTATAATTTCATCAGAAAGTTTGTACAACTTTAAAGTTTACTCGAATATACTAGAAATATAATGGCTATTACATGGGAAGCATATGGAATTGTGAAAATGTGATTTTTTTTTTTACATAAGAAACCCCAGAAAATTTGGTTTTTTTAGAAAATATAATACATTAGATGATTGAATAAAGCATGCAACTGAATACCATGATGTGGAAGGCTAGCCAAGAGCAAATTTTCAAACTGTATATTTAAATGCCACTGTTTTTGCGCTTGTATGAAACTTTACTATATACATAGTACAGCATATACATGGAAACTATATGGAGGAATATACAGCTAAGCTGTTAATTGTAGCTATAACTGGAAAGTAAAATTATTTATTTTATTTTATTTTATTATGTTATGTTAGTCACCATACAATACATCATTAGTTTTTGATGTAATGATCCACGCTTCATTGTTTGCATATATCACCCAGTGCTCCAGGCAGTATGTGCCCTCCTTAATACCCATCACCAGGCTAACCCATCCCCTGCCCCCCTCCCCTCTAAAACCCTCAGTTTGTTTCTCGGAGTCCATAGTCTCTCGTAGTCATCTCCCCCTCCGATCCCCCCCCCTTCATTTTTCCCTTCCTTCTCCTAATGTCCTCCATGGTATTCCTTATGTTCCACATATAAGTGAAACCATATGAAAATTGACTTTCTCTGCTTGACTTATTTCACTTAGCATAATCTCCTCCACTCCCATCCATGTTGATGCAAAAGTTGGGTAGTCATCCTTTCTGATGGCTGAGTAATATTCCATTGTATACATGGACCACATCTTCTTTATCCATTCATCTGTTGAAGGGCATCTCGGCTCTAGAAAGTAAAATTATTAAAGGAAACTTTGGTATTCAATATAACATTTCTGGAACATTTTAATTTTTTAATAATAAGCATGTATATCATGTTTGAAATCAGATAAAGTGTTTTTTAAAATCTGTATATACAGCTGGCAAATAAGCATATGAAAAGCTGCTCAATATCATTCATAATTAAAGAAATACAAATCGAAACCACAACGAGCTACCATTACACATCCATCATAATGGCTTAAGTGAGAGATTGTGGCAAAATCAAATGCTGGAGAGCATGCAGCAAAAAACAGATCGTGGATGCATTGCTAGTGGGAATGTAAAATGGTACAACCATTCTAGAAGACAGTTGGGCAATATCTTATAAAACTAAACATACACTTAGCATATGACTCAGTAGTTCCACTATTAGGATAAAGGAAAGAAAAACTTATTTTCATGCAAACACCTGTACATGAATGTTTGTAGCTGTCTTATTCATAATCATCATCATCTGAAACGGCTGAGTGTCTTTCAACTGGTGAATGGATAAACTGGTATGTCAATAAAATGTTCAAAAGAAACAAGCTCTTAATATATGCAACAACGTAGATGAATCTCAAATGCATTACACCGAGTAGGAGTCCAACCCAAAGAGCTGTATGATTCCATTTATATGACATTCTGGAAAAGGCACCACTGGGAGTTGGTATCCAGGGATTAGGGGTGAGGTGAGGGACTTGGAAGCACTGGGCAGGGTGTTCGGGTGCTACAAGTGTTCGGTTTTTTGTTTGCAGTGGCAGTTATACAACTCAAAGCATTTTCAAAACTCCTAAACTATACCGGCTTTTATAGGTGACTTTTATTATATGTAAATTTAAAAAAAATTTTAAATGCTATTTAAAAAAGATCTCATTAATGTTTTATTTTTGTAAGTCCACAAGTCTTGATCCATCCTATAAATTTTCTGGGTAGAAACTGCTTTTAAATGGACCGAGGTGCTTGCCAATTGTAAATTAACTGTGATATTCTTGCTACTTGAGGAGAGATTGGGAGTTCAGGGCCATAGCTGGTAAACTCTCTGTATAAGTGCAAACTGTATGAAGTGTGGGTCAATACTCAGTTAGTCAGGAGTAGACTGTACAAACTGTGATGCTGTCCGTTAAGGCTTTAACCCTCTTTGCACCGGAAGGTTGCCTTGGCCACCCATCAATTAGATGCAAAAAATCGTTGATCACATTTGTCTCAAATTCCTATGCTGCTTCTTCCTTTTATCCAAACCTCGAGTGAAGAAGGCCCTTGAGGGCCAGAACAAGCAAGGTTCTCTCCCCTCTAACGGTTTTGTGGATCCTACCTGCATATACTGCTTGGGCTCCAAAATCTATGTAATGCTTAGTGGGCAACATTAGAATAACCTTTAGCAGTTAGCATGGTATTTGGCAAAATAAAAGCACTGTTTCCAATTATATTTTCCCTTTAAGTTTGTGTGTCTTGTGGAGGGGCAACAAAAAATAAATAAATTTTTTAAAGGGGAAAAAAGAGAAAATAAAATAACAAAATCTGCCGGCCTAAGGCTAGAAGCCTGAGCTTTTCTCAGTCACATCCATTTTGCAGCTCAGCCTAGAAAGGAAGCCTCCCCTTTTCACATGGCTTATTAATGAGTCAGGCTTGACAAATTTGGGTTTGTTAATAGAAGAGCCTGAAACAGATTGTTCCATATAAATAAGTCTTTAAAGTGGCACCCTAAGTAATGGTTATGATGCACCAGATGTTTTTAATGAAGTGACCACTTCACATAACAGCCTGCCCAAGTGTCTACACTGAAGGAAGTGCCCTACCCCAAATGCCTGTCTATCGTTTTATTTCCCTTCTTCTAATAGAACATCTCCTCCTGCCCCCATCAGAAAATAACAGTGGGACACTAGCTTGCTGCCTATTTGATTCTCTCTGGTATTCTGTTTACTGTGGCTCCCAGTTGCTTCAAGTAGGTGCTAAAAGGAGGTCTTTTTAACCCAGAGCATCAAGTTAATGCTTCCATATCTCAGTCAAGTGAACAGGGTCTTTGTCTTTGACAGGGTAACAGCCAGAAAGCTCAGGAAAGAGAGTCTCACTGCTGCCTGGAACTGATCTGAGAGAGGGTGCTTCTTCTGATCATCACTGTTTATCCCCGGCATGCTTGCGCTGGGGCCGCAAGGCCTAGAGCTCTGGCTCAGTGATTGCTAGCCTGGGAACTAGGCTTGATTTGTTCCCACTGGTGCTGTGACGTGTGAACAAGTGACCGTAACTTTCTGAGTCAGAGTTCTGTCACACTAAAACAAGGAGATTAGATGACGGGGTGTCCTGGGCCCCTGCCAGTTCTAAAAGGCCATGAGTCTATGAAATAAGGGGAAAAAATGAGATCAAATCAGTGATGGAGCTCAAGGATACATGAGGCCTAGGATTCTTCCTGAATCATTAACTCCCCTGTGTAGGAGTATACTACTCATTCAATATGTAGAATACAAAGTCAAGCAGCGGCAGGTGGAGACAAGTGACACTACGAGAGAAAGACAATTTGGAAAGATCGGAGATGTTTCTAAAGTTCTAGAGCACACGGCATAGTGATGTTAGATACTCAGGTTTTCGAGTCAGCCTGCCCAGGTTCAGTGTTGGTCTCAGTACTTGGTAGCTGTGTATCCTTAGCCACATTTCTTTCTTTGGGTCTCTGTTTCTCAGACGTAAAAAGTGATAACAATAGTATTCTCCTCAGAGAATTGCTCTGAGGATTAAATAAAATAATGCCTGCTGGCGTGGATCTTGACACATTTGAAGTCAGTTACCAACACCACTTCTGCTGCTGCAACTACATACAGTTTGTGGTGAACGACTCGCTCCAGAACTCCACGGAGCAGCGGGTGGGGTGGCGGAGGGATGACTGTGGTGGGGTGACTCAGGCACCAGACTTGGCCTCCAAAGTCAGGTTTTAGTTCAAGATAACACAGAGACCAAGAATGTGCCCGCAAACAAATTCCACAGTATAAATTACATTAGGCGTGTACTGCCACTTCCTAGCTGGATGACTTTGGCCATGTCACCCAACCTCTCCAAGCCTCGGTCTCCCCATGAGGGTGCTAATGCTTATCCCTCAAGGATGTTGGAAGGAGCTAGATGAGGCAATGCATGGGAGATCACACGCTGTCAACCACAAACTCCTCTGCAAATGCAAGGATTGTTGGGAGCTACTGAGATTATGAATGAAAACTCAGGACAGAAGTCTTTCTCAGACAGATTGAAATAATTTGCAATTTTTTTGGATGGCTCAGGGTTATCTTCCTGAACATCTATTACTGACACAACATACTTGCCTTTTGAGTTTTACCATTTTAACCTGCGTTCACATACGCAACGTCCTTCTGTCCCCACTGAAAGGCACATAAGCTGTTTGTCCCCATCCTGACCCTGTGCTTCATTCTCATCGGCATCTTTCTTCACAGCTGCCATGGTCTGGCCCCTGCTCCCACTTCTTTTCTCTCATACCACATAGTTATTATTGGAAGCAGATGTAAGAATCATATCAGACAGTCATCTTGAATGCTAGGTCAAGGGGAGCCTTTGAGTAAGGAAGACGCGTATTCAGGCGTTTTAGAAAGCTTACCTAACAACAGTTGATTTGACAGACTGGAAGATGGGGACTGAGGTCAGAACAGAGTCGTGTTATTTACTGACAAGGAAAGGTGGGAAGAGCCTGTACTTGCATGATGGCAGGCAGGAGCAGGAGGAGGGAAAGACTAAAGAGAGTAGGAGGCAAGCTGGCAAGGCTATAGAACATTATTCACTCAATAAATATTTATTGAACATTTACCTTGTGTCAGGGATTGTGCCAGGGAATACATCAGTAAGTAAAATAGGCAGAATCTTGATCTCTGTGAAATTATGGTCCATTCCATTTGTCAGGTAACTGGAAGTCAGCGAGAAGGGAAAGGGGGAAATTCAGCAGAGGGGACTGAGGTTTCCAGCTTGCGTATCTGGGGAAATGCTGGTGCAATTGACAGCAATGGAAGGCAGGAGGAAGACTGGGTCGGTGTGAAAGGTGACACATTCAGCGCTCAGCACAATGAACTTGAAGAATTGATATCTAATTAAAATGCTTTCAGGGGGCCTGGGTGGCTCAGTCGTAAGCATCTGCCTTCGGCTCAGGTCATGATCCCAGGGTCCTGGGATCAAGCCCCTCATCGGGCTCCCTGCTCAGTGGAAAGCCTGCTTCTCCCTCTCCCACTCCCCCTGCTTGTGTTCCCTCTCTCATGTTGTCTCTCTCTCTGTCAAATAAGTAAATAAAATCTTTTTAAAAAAATGCTTTCCTAAAATGAAATGAGCTCTGGCTTCAACTCTTGGGTTTTGTGACTTGCACCAGGTGATGATCTATGTGGAGTGGTGTAGTTTCTCAGTGTCTGATCAAAGAGACATTCAGATTGGGACTCATTCCTGGTCCCAAATTTTAGGAGACTTTTTTTTTTTTTTGAAACCTAATATGAGAAAATTCATTAACATAGACAATATTTATAAGTATAGTTTTATAAAAAGATACTAAAATATATGTCAAGTTGACTTTTCCCATAAAGACCTTCCAGGAAAGTTGAAAGCATAAAAGTAAGTCTTAACTCAGTCAAGGTAGTTTTTGGAGGCAGCAAGACAAAATAATGCAAATACATTTATTTCTAATGACATAAATTAATATAGGGATAGAATATAGAGAATATGTCCTGTAGGCTGTATTTCAAATATCAGATGTGTCTAGGAAACTGTTGCCAAGGGTGGATTTTGGTTAATTTCTGGCCACATTCTCTGCCTGCTCCCTAATACAGCAATATTCATTGCGGCTCATCAAAGAAAGCTCTGTAGGCCACAGATATATACCAACAGAGTTGACATGCTGCTGGGAAAATTTAGAAGCCTTACTTTTTTCATTCTTTCCCAGGCCAGAGATCATTCTACTTCCTCACAGAGGTGGGTCACAGAAATGGTAAGATCATAGTTTTCTCCAAAAAAAGGTATAGTGAATCTGCTCATACTTCTAAAGGATTTGTTTAAACCTTACTGCTTTGTACCACAGCTATAGAAGAGACCATTTTATCTTGAAAATAATACTAAGAGTAGGTTCAAACAATCAGTGACTTATAAATAGGTTTTCCTTAGGTCAAAGCAGCCAACATAAGCTATTTATAAGGTATCTGTAGAACAGTGGTTTTCAACCTTGGCTGTATTTTGAATCACCTTGAGAACATTAAAACATACTGATTACCAAGTCTGACCCCCAGGAGCTCTGTTTTATTTTGTCTTTGAGAGAGAAAAAATTTCGCAGGTAATTCTCATGTGCAGCTATTGTTGAGAATTATAGCTGTAGAACACTGGACTTGAGAGTAAGACCATATCTCAAAGGGCCTTGCCAACATAAGGTGGCTGAAAAATAAGGTCCAAAAAGAGATACTTATTTACTATGACTGTGTGCTAAAATAGTGCTTTTCACTTTGATGTACTTCACTTTGGCAGTAGAAATGCACCCTGGCCAATTCATGGAGTATCTTTATCAGGTTACATGGCCACGGTAGAAACAAAACAACAAAAAAAGAGGGCAGCCATGGGCCATGGCCCACTGTACATCATTTAGAACTTGAGAGTTTGTGCTTACTCATGCTAACCTTGGTAGTAGTATTACATTATAAAGAAACATGAGTAGTATCTGATATGGGCGTGCTACTGCTTGGGGAATCTATCAATATATTAATGGAATCAAGCACTGAGAAGATTTTGTAGCCTTCACATTTTTGTCTTTTCTTCATTTATTTGTTGTTTTTGTTATTTCTGATATTTATGCTTGGAAGATTGCTGGCTCATTTTGGTGCTCACGGTCGTTCTGTATGACTTATGCACCAGGTTCCTGTCACCGGGTGCATGGAACAGAACTGTACTTACATTTGATGTGACTGCCAGCACCATCAGATCCTAGCTCAGCTCCTGCTAGTTGTTAGAGCCTGAGCAAGTCAGTTAAAGCCTCAGAATCTCATTTTCCTTATCTTGTAGGGTTGTTGTGAGGATTGCAAATAATATATTACAGTGTCTGTTGCATAATAAATGCTCCATCAATTATAGCTATTATTATCTCCAAATCTAGATTGCAAACTCATTAAGGGTATTGGGTCATATTTTCTCTATGAAGGTTAGGTATTTATAATTCCCTAAACATGCATGAGATGGTTTTCGATAAAGATAACACAATTCCAACTTTATAAATGATAGGGAATATTAGAACAAATTACCTTTATCAGGCTTACAGAATTAAAGATACTATCTATGAACATGTTACTGAGCAAAGTAACTGGTCTACCAGGGACTCAGATCCACAGTCTTCCAAGGGTAAAAGCTTGGGTGCTAGAGTCAGACCAGCTGAGTTTGAATTCTGGTTTCAATTCTTGCTGGCTGAGTTTTTGATCAGGTTGCTTAATCCCTCTCCACTCGTTTCTTCGTCTGCAAACTGGATATGTTGAATGGATTAATGAAATAATGTATATACAGTCCTTAACTAGAACCTGGTACAATATAGAGGTTCAGTTAAGGCTTGCTATTATTATCTTTGGCTTTATTAACATTGTTCTGACTCATGCACTAACTTCTAGAGGAAGGGACAATGGCCAGCAGGTCACATGCAATAGAAACGAGGTGACTCAATTTGGTAAGAAGCACAGGATGTCTAGGAAAGAAGCACAGATGAAGCCAAGGACAACAGCCTTTGGAAACACAATCACAGCCACTACCCAACGGAGACAGCACACACTGAGGTCACTCTTGGGCAGTCACTCAACTCATTAGAAGTTGACCAGCCCTATTTATTCAACATTGTGTCAGAGAGTGGTGGGAGTATTTAAAGGAAGTGAAAAGTAGACCCTTTGAGGAACGTATAGTCTGGGTGGGGAGAGAAGTCTTTGTGAAAATGGATGCTGATGTTAAGTGCTAACTTGTGAGGTTCAGCCTGTGCCCGCCAGGGAGTTACAAGAAGAGAGAGAACAATTTTGGCCTTTCCATGCCATTCTTTCTAGAGGAAAATAATGCTGTTAACCATAATACCTTCAAATATAATTAGTAGTGAAGGTATCCTGGCTATCAACATAAAAGCCACACCTTTCAATTCCTTTTATTCCACAACAATCCAGAATATAACTAGTATGTGAAAAATCAGAGAGTAGGTTATTCAGGAAAAAGTGTGGGCATTATGGAAGATTTCTTTTTATTTATTTATTTTTGGGGAAGATTTCTTTACAACACTTGTTCCCAATTCAAGTCAACGACAGTTTACTAAATAGCCCAGAAGGTTGTACCAGGTACTCTCCTAGACCTGTGATGTTTAGGATGAGGAAGATACGGTCCTGTCTTCAGGGTTGGTTTGCATTCTAGTGGCCTATCAAGGCCTGGCTCTTTCTCTGTGCTCAGGCTTGTGGTAAAAAGGATCTGATATAGATGTACCGAGTCCATAAGAGTGCCTAAGAAGAAAAGAAGACTAAAGTGTGCCATTATATGGAAACTAACCCCGAGGCCCTTTTAGCCAGTTGAAGGGACAGATATAAATAGACCACTTCGGTATTTTTGGTGAGGACATGAGACGGGAGTGTGCCCAGGTGTTACAACCCTCAGAGTCTGCCAGAACTCTGGGAGCCTGCCCATGTGAAGTGATGTCTGACCTGAGTCCTGGAGGCAATGAGAGATCATCAGAAGATAAGAAGGGTGTTCCAGGCAAGGAACAGAATAAACAGGGCACACTGGAGTCAAGCTATCAGTGTGGATGGGGAACTACCAATAGTTCAGTTTTGCTAAAGGTCTAGCTAGGAAAGGGCAGGAGGTGACAGAGGCCAAGCCTCAGGGCCTTTCCAGCTCAAGGTTCAGCCTGCAGGTGAGGGAGGATCCACCCAAGGGTCCTAGACAGGAACATGTGGGGGTCAGATTTGTGTGTTAGACAGAGGTAGAGAAAGGAGTTAGCCAAGTTATCAGGATTAGGTACTGCAGCACGTAACGTGGCTTACACCAATGTGGGTTTGTTTTCTCACCTCACACATAGTCTGGAGGGAGGCAGTTACCGACTAAGACACTCATCTCCTACCTGTCTTTTTGCTTTGCCAGGCTTTTGTCCTCATAGTTGTCACTTTACGGTCAGAAGAGGGTTGTCCAAGCTCAAACCAACACATCCACATGTAAGGCATCAAGAATGGAGAAAGATGCAACTATCCCCAGAAATCACCAAGTTAAGAGCAAATCACCAGCCTTTCCGCACACTGCTAGCGGTTTGGCCAGGACTCCACTAGATGGTAACTCTAACCGCAAGGGAACCCGAGAGAGCACCCCTCATCTCCTTCCGTCTGTGGTGGATTCACACAAGGGAGGAGATTGGGAATATGGGTTGGGTAGCTAACCTATCGTTTCTGCCACAAAAGGCTAGCGGGTGAGAGCCTGATGAGGACCAGAAAACAGGGCAATGGTAATCAAGAAGGAGTGCCTATTGCTGTCACCAGCAAAAACTGACAACTCAGAAATTCTGAGTAATGGATCTAATTCTAGAAGTAGGTTTCATATGTCATCCCACCTGGGGAGGGATATAAATGAAAAACTCAAGCGAAAGCCTGGGGCTTGGGATATATTTGGAGGTCGTTAGAATGTAAAGGGATCCCACCAAATCTATCCCAAGCACTACTCAGAACTTCTAAGCAGTGCGTGGTTTTTCTTAGGCCTAACGATTTCAATTAAGCCTAAGTCTGCGGAGATGTGCTAATTTGCACAGTCCTGTTTTTTTTCTACATGCTAATATACCCACCCTGGAATTTAAAGGATAGTAAAGTTATGCAAAGAATCACTATGCGCAACAAGAACCAGACATTTTCTGCCAAGCCCACCTCCAGTACAAACACACACACATACCAGGCAGGGCTATACATAGAACTTGCTCTTGAGTCCCCACATCTATTTGCCACACTGTGGAGCAAATGTGTTTTCATTCTCTTGATTAAAATAACAGGAAGTATCATCATTCTTGAAGTCTCGGTATTTCTAACAGACATATAACCACACACACAAAAATATAACTGTGGAGACTCTTGACAAGGTCTATTGGCAAGGCGTCTGGTACCATTCCTGGCTTGGGATAAAAAGTTCTGCACCTGAATCATCTTACCTCTCAACTAATGCTGGGAGCTACCATGCAGATGCAATCCAAGAGGACTAAGATGTCTAGAGAGGTCCTCTTAGAACTGCCAACCCCAGGGGCGCCAGGGTGGCTCAGTCGTTAAGCGTCTGCCTTCGGCTCAGGTCATGATGCCAGGGTCCTGGGATCGAGCCCCGCATCGAGCCCCGCATCGAGCCCCGCATCGAGCCCCGCATCGAGCCCCGCATCGAGCCCCGCATCGAGCCCCGCATCGGGCTCCCTGCTCCGCGGGAAGCCTGCTTCTCCCTCTCCCACTCCCCTTGCTTGTGTTCCCTCTCTCGCTGTGTCTCTCTCTGTCAAATAAATAAATAAAATCTTAAAAAAAAAAAAATTATAGAACTGCCAACCCCAAAGGGGCCTCTGTCTCTTCAGCCAGTCTGGCAAGTCACGGAAATTCTACTCTGGGACTGGATACAAGAGAAGTATTTCCTCAGTATTTACTTTGACCAGGGAAATGACTATGACAGATTTTTTCTTTTCCTGAAGACACAGAGTGACATTTTAAGGGAGAAACCACTGGGTACCATGGTCTTTTAAAAAATAATATTAGAATAAGAGCTCAAAGGAATGTCTGCTCAAGCACAACTGTCTATAGCCTCGTATTTCAAGAAGAATTCGGCCACTTTAAGCAGCTGGGGAGCCAGCACTGCTCATTTCAGCCCCTACCCTATCGGATCTACTTCGTTGTGCTCCGCGTCCGATTCGGAACTGGTGACACCCTCTCAGGGCGACAGCTCTTTTTGTTTGTTGTGCTGCTAAATCTGTGCTACGTTGTGATATGGCTGCTTTGTCATATTCTTGCTTCGTTCCCCCCTCCCCCACCAGCTCAAGAGTTTCTTGAGGTCAGGGGTCACCCATTATACTCCATTATGTCTTGCCCAGTTGTGTTTGTCATGGTAAACTTGCAGGAAATAGTTGTTGGATGGATGAATGAAAGAATGACCCAAACTGGAAAACAGTGGAAGGTGAGCTGCTCTGTAGCCTGGTTAAAGAGGAGTCTGAAACTCAGGTCAGATTAGCAGGAAAGGTGGTGTCGGGGAAAGAATGTTTCTTTTGTGTCAGCAGACATGGATCTTAGCCCCAGGCTGGTTTGCTTGCTTTCACTCATTCAACAAACATTTCTCTAAGTTTCTCCGGAGGAGCCAGGCAAGCATTGCGGCAGGCCCCAAGTAAGACAGAGTCCCTGCCCTCAAGGTGTGGCGGTAGGGGTGAGGGAGACATGGGCGGTCAGGGATTAGGGGAGATACGGTGGGATTGGCAATATGATAATGGCACACACAGGACACATGGAGATTCTCAATCAGACTGTGGTTTCCAGGAAACTTCTGGAAAGAGAATGATTTTTTATTCAAGTGTTGAAGGATGAATGAGTGTTGGCTAGAGGCGACTGATTGGGAAAAGCATTATAGGTAGAGGGACTAGCATGTGAAGGTGTTCCACGCCATAAAATAGAAGGTTGCATTTGAGAACTAAAGTCTCAGCTGAAATGGTAGCTGTGGCCAGAGCTAAAGTTAGAGAGGTAGGCTAGAACAGCCTCGCAAAGGACCTTGTGGCAATATGATTTAGTGCTTCAGAGCAGAGATTTAGAAATCAGACAGATTAGTTCAAATCTGAGTTCAAATCCCAGCTCTGGTACTTACAAGCCATGTAACTAACTGATTTCTTTTTTTTTTTAATTCCTCGAAGTCTTGGTTTCCTTAGCATAGTGTCTAGCTGTTATCACTTATCTATTGCTGCATAAGAAATTATCCCAAACCATAATAGCTTAAAACAACACACATTTATTAAGTTCTCACGGTTCCTGTGGGTCCAGAATCTGGTCTTCTGCTTCAGGGTCTCCCACAAGGCTGCAGTCGAAGTGTCAGCCAGAGATGAGGTATTACCTCAAGACATGACTGGAGAAGGATCCATTTCCAAGCTCACTTACATGATTGTTGGCAGAAGTCAGTGCCTGGAGGGCCGTTGGCCAGAGCCCGCCCTTAGTTCCTTGCCATGTGGACCTCCCCAGCATAACAGCTTGTGTCATCAGTCAGTGACAGAGGGTCTGCGACCAAGACAGATGTAGCCTAATCACTGAAGTGACTTCTTGTCACTATTGCCCCATTCTATAGGTTAAAAGTCACTAGGCCAGCCCACACTCCAGGGAAGGGGATTATTACAAGGGAATGAACACCATAAAATGGGGATCTTTGGGAGTCATTTTAAGCCACTAGCCTATAGCTGGTAGCTTATATTAGTAGCTGATAGCTTATATTACCACCAAATAAATGTTAGCTTTTTTTTATTACGTTCAATTGAGAGACTGGGAAAACCTAGAGAAAGCTGGTGCAGGATTTTATATCAAAGAGTAACTTTAGGTGACCTTGGCTAGGTCAAATCACGTCATGTCTTTGAGCCTTCATTTCTTCCTCAGTACAGTGAAAATACCTATCTCCCATAGAAATGAGAACATATATGTGCAAACACAAATACACTTTTGTAACAAGCAAACAACTCTTCACAGTCAGAGGAAGCAAGCTGCTTTGAGCCAGTTTTCCATTTTGTGCTGATACTGTGAGTCTCACAGTCTGGTATCTTCAGAGTTTTCAGGGCTTGGCCCTCTGGGCCCAGAAGGATTTGTGTAACTGGAATAAACACCCACAAAAAGAAATTTGTCTTTTGAACATCCCTTAAGGCATTTCCACAGGCTTACTTTTTTCCTTCTTTTTAAATACCTTTGCTTCCAAGGACCCCATGGGGGCTAGAGAGGGAAAACAGATGATCTGGGAAATTTCAAGTTCTTGATAATAAAAGTGGTAATAAAATCTCGTCTGGCTGCTGATGCTTCACAGAGGGGTTATTTGTGGTGGATGGGGTTCCCCCACATCTAGCAGCTGGTTTCCTGTCCCAGGGAGGGGCTCAGGTTACCATCGCCTTGCCCACCGCAAAGGCAGCCCCGATGCCCGCAAGGCAGCGGGTGAGAGACCCAAGGTGCCCCCACCCTGGCGCCTCACCCATTTCCGCTTGGTGCCCAAATGGGATGCTTCATTCCATGCCCCACATGGAGCCGATCACACACAGTAGTGTTTCATGGTCCTTCCAGGTCCCGTTTTCCCTGGGAAAGGTACACAGCGCTCTCTTGACCCAGACCCAGACCTGTGGCGGGTAGCCCAGTCTTCCCAGGCGGTAGTCTTTGGATGGAGGTCGGAACTTAGGAATTGGACGCCCCCCCACCCCCCCGCATCATTCCGGCTTCATACAAAAGCGCGCTTCTCGGCAGGGCGTCTCTGGGTGGAGCAAGGGAGCTGCGGCTGCGACAATGCCCCCAGAGCGAGGGGCGCCCGGGACCCCCCCACCACACCCTCGCCCTGCCAGCCTGGTGGGGGGCCTCGCGCCAGCCAGCACACGCCGCTGCGGGGTTCCCCCTTGGCGCTGCGGTCCTCTCCTGCCGCGCCGCTGCCCTCGGACTTCGCGGGCCGTTTGGTCCCGGGGGAGGGGCTCGTCGGCCCCGCGGAGCAGTCCCCGCAGGAGGGCGGGAGCTGGCCCGGCCGCTCTGGGACTGCGGAGGCGGAGGCGGAGGCGGAGCAGCACTGCGGCCAGCCCTGGCCCGAGGCTTCTACCTCGCCTGCCCCGCCGCTCCCGCGACCGCTGCCTTAGAAAACTTTTAACAAGAACCAGATGTGGCCGCCGCTGTCGAACTTTCCCCGAGCGGGTGATTGGTCCCCGGCCGAGGGCCGCAGCCAGTCAGCGCGCTGGGAGGGCCCGGAGGCCCGGCCCGCCCGGGCGCCCGCGGGGATCCAGGTTGGAGGCTGGTGCGGCGCGGCTAGTGGGCTGGCGGGCCGGGCCGGGACGCGCTCTGCCGCCGGGCCGCCCAGGAGCCGAGCCAGCATGCGGGGGGACCGGGCAGCCCGGCGACTGGCGCTGCAATCGCTGCGGCCGCCGCCACTGCTGCTGCTGCTGCTGTTGCTGCTGCTGCTGCTGTCCCGGGCCGGGGCGCTGCACCCAGACGAGCTCTTCCCCTACGGGCAGTCGCGGGAGGACCAGCTCCTGCAGGAGGGCGACGACGAAAGCTCAGCCCCGGTGAAGCTGGCGAGTCCCCTGCGCTTCTACGAAGCCCAGTTCAGCTACCTCTACGTAAGTTCAGCCCCCGCTTGGTGTGGGAACCGGCAGAGTTCTCGCAGCTTCTTCCCACGGGCCGATGTAGTGTGGATCTCACCGAACCCCTGCCTTCCAAGGGGAGGAAATAGTCCGCACTCCCGGCTGTCCCCGAGCGCCCCTGGGTGGGACGTGGCCCTGTCGGAGTTGCTTTTCTTTACCTCGAGAGGAAGAGCGAGAATTCAGACCCACACATTCGCAGCTACATAAGCGTCCCCGGCAGAAAAGGAGGTGGGGATGCTGGGGCGGCCGGTGGGGTTTGCAGTAAGGACGGCGAGAAGGCTGTGCACGTCTGCAGAGCTAGTGCGTTCCCTCCTCGGACCCGGAGGTTTTCTCCAGCGTTGTGCGGGAAGTGAGAAGATACGTGAACCAGGAGTTTTAGGGCTCCTGGACCTATCGCCCCGCGCTGTGGGGTGGGGGTGGCGGGAGGCACGCGGGCTGAAGTCGCGCTGGTCGCCCTGAATCAGGAGTCGGGTTCCCAGCGGGTAGGGAAGGGGCAGCTTCAAGCCCCGGGCGGTTCCCTTCCCTCCGTGCGTAGCCGGGTGGGCGCGCGCACATTTGGACTTGTGGTGGCCGCCCGAGGGCCTCCTGCCGCGTACGCGACCGTCACCTTTTGTCCCTCTCCTCCCACAGGTGGGCACCAACGGTATCATCTCCACTCAGGACTTCCCTAGGGAGACCCAGTACGTGGACGATGATTTCCCCACAGACTTTCCGGCCATTGCCCCCTTCCTGGCGGACATCGACACGAGCCGGGGCAGGGGCCAGGTCCTGTACCGTGAGGACACGTCCCTGGCTGTGCTGGGCCTGGCCGCCCGCTACGTGCGCGCAGGCTTCCCTCGCACCGCGGCGTACTTCACCCCCACCCACGCCTTCGTGGCCACCTGGGAGCAGGTGGGCGCCTACGAGGAGGCCAGCAGCCGGGTGCCGCCCTCAGGAGAGGTAACTGACCAGGGGTGCTTGGTCGCTGAGCCAATGGAGGGATGGGTTTGAATTCTGGGCTGGAGCCCAGGGACTGGCTTGGAGTTTCTTCTGAGTCGGCTCTTGTGCGAACCTGATGTATCCTTTGGTGGCACCAGGGCTGAAGTGGCTTAGAAGTGAAGAAGGCTGTTTTCTCCAGCCCGTCCTCTAAGGATCTGAGAGATGGCCACTTCTAGCAAGGATCGGGTATTAGGGCTCCAGTGCAGATGCGGAAAGCCCTCAGAACACAAGGCAGTTCACTGTTTGGTTGTTTATTTTTAGAATCACCTCTAAGTATATAAGAATTATTTCTAATTATATGTTCATTGAAGGGAAAACATCAGCAAATACAGGCAATTTAAAAAAGAACAACCACTCATTTTCCTACCACTCAAAGATAATCAGTTAAACGTTTTCATTTATATCTTCCAAAAGTTTTTTTCCTATTAATATCTGTATTAATGTTACTGTCTATTAACACTAATGGGTTTGCACTGCACATACTGTTTTGTAAACTATTTTTTTCACTCAGTAGTATATTGTGAATATGTTTCATTGTCACTCAGTAT
>NC_138377.1:42199551-42237905 GCF_054177405.1 Leptonychotes weddellii
CTGGCTTTTCTTGCCTGGGATTGATAGCTGCATGTGGGATCTGTTTCTAGGTGCAGTTCTGCCTCTTCTTCAGGGAAGGGTCTGGCTTCTGGGCTTCCTCCACTAAAGGATCTTCACGTTGCTTGCTTGTGGATCTGGGCCCAAGTGGGCAATAAGCACTGAGTCCTGTTGCTCAGCCGGCCAGGAATGAATGTGAGAGCATTCTCTGAAATCCCACCACCCTAGGAGCTGCTGTCAGATGAAATTCATTAACTACGTTAACGAGCATTCCCTAGCTCAGAAATGGAAAGTTTACAGACGTCCTGAACATCATCACCAGTGGGCATAAGAACCACAAGGGGAGTGGCTCAGGTGCAGATACCTGGGATCCACCCCTAGAATCTGGATTGGTAGCGCTAAAGTGTGCCCTGGGAATTAGAGTTTTTAACAGGCACCCCAGGTGATTCTGATGCAATGGTCCCCGCTCCCAGCCCACAGAGAAATGCAGCTCTCCTTCTGCGTGGTTGAATGGGGCCCTGCTGAGGCTGTAGGTCCTGTCAGAGGGGGCAGAGCTTCCCTGATGCCTCCAAGCTGTTGCTGGAACCGATCGCTCACAAACCTCCGCCACAGCGTCCCTGTCTCCAGAGATGGCAGTTCACCAAGATGTGAATATCACGTGGACTTCTCTCTCTCTGCTCTGTCTTCTCTCTCTCCCTTGCTCTCACCTTCTCCCCCTTTCTGCTCCCTTTCTCTGCTCCATCCAACCCATCAGCAAACCCTGTCTGCTCCATCTTCAAAATATTCCGTATCTGGGCCCTTCTTCTCTCCAACAGCACTTCCAGCTGCCAGAGCACCTGCTTACTGGCTCATTCTCGAGGTATCGTAAGTCTGATGTCATCACTCTTCTGCTCCAGACGCCCCAGTGGCTCCCCTTCTTACTCAGACTGAAGCCCAGCTCCTTCCTGTGACCTACAGGACCCTCTGCCAACTGGCCAGTACCTCCCCAGCCTTCTCTCACCCTTGCCCCTCTCCCATGTCCCTTGTGTCCTGTTGTCCCTGCCTCTAGGCCTCTGCTCTGAGGTCACCTTCTCCCAAGGTCTTTCCTGATCCCGCTGTTTAAAAGAGCGAAGTCCCCTCCCCCGTCAGCCCTCTTGACCTTCCCTGATTTAAGATTCTGCATAGCTCTTAACGACAACCTCTGTACTAAATAACTTACCTGTTTGTTCACTGCTGTCTAGGAGAATGTAAGCTTCGGGACAGAATGTTTGTCTGCTCTATCCCTAATTCCTAGATCAGAGCCAGGCCCATAGTGAGTGCTCCCATTATTTGTTGAATTAATAAATGAAAGAAAAGTGCAACAGGCATTTCTCTTTCCCCTAACAAGCTGATGTTGTAAGTTTTAAGTGTGTGCATCTGCGAGCACACCTGTGTGAAGGCAGGCACGGGAAAGGGATCCTAAGGGGAGCCTGTGATGACCCTGTTAGAAGCGAACCCATCTTCTTTCCCTGTGTAGTTGTCATGGGGCTGGAAGGTTGAGCTTCTGTTTGTGACTCAGTAAGCTCCATCCAGAGAATGCAAGATTCAACAAAACTGCTTATGAATATCCCTGAGCAGCTTACCAATAACCTGTCATAATTATAGTTTCAGTTGCCTAATGGCCTTTCATGGGAGCCTAACCACTGTTTTTTGTTGTGAGAAAAATGCAGTCCGTATGGCAATCAGCTCAAACTTCTGCACAGTTGCCTTTGTAAGTTGCTGGCTGCATTGCTGAGCTCCTCTCCTTTTGCCCATAGGAAAGCCATGCCTGTGCCTTTTAGTTAAATTAACCTAACTCTCCCTATCAGTGGTCTTCCTGCTTCCCGTCTCTCCCTGTTTGATGACCCACTCTTGCAATGGGGACTGAGTGCAAGGACAAGTCTTCACCAAATAACAAATACAGGGAATATAACACAAACCCACCATTTCTTTAATTCCGGAGAATAGTGTTTAGAGTTTGGTTTTATTTTTACTCAACTTCACCGGAAAATGACTATCCTTTAGGCCTGTATCACATTGCTTCTTTACCTTGGTACTCAGAAGTACATTCAGGAAAAATGTGACTTCTGGCAATGGAGGTGTGAAGGGGTGTCACCCGATTCTAGGAGGGAACAGAGTGCATCTCTGCGGTTTGCACAGAGCTACCTGAGCCATGGACAAGGTTGAGTTCTAGAGGTTGGGGAGTACCCTGCTGTTCTCCCCACACAGCCACGTCCCTTCCCCGCCTTGTTCTGGAGGTGAGTCCTGCCTGAGCACTTGCCCCTGGGCAAGGTCCTCCAGGCGCTGTTGCTTTACACTTAGCGGTTACCTTAGGGGCTGGAGACACCTGAGACTGACAAGTTACATTGGTTTCTTTTCTTTTTTCATTGGTTTCTTTTTACTCAAACTGGATCCCCCAGGACTTCTTAAACCAATGGTAGACAGTGATGCATAGTTTTCTTCACAACAGTGTCTATAATATCCACTCCGGGTTTTTTGGGGTGAGGGGGATGTGAGTACTGTATCACTTTCCTATTTTAAAAAAACGTTCAGGGTTATGCCTAAATATCTATTTTTATCAAACAAATTTTTCAACTGTGTCATCAAGGTGCTATACTGACTTCATTCTCCCGCTGCTCCCAGATGTTCCACTTGAGACCGTATTACCTGTCCTGCCAACGCCTCAGCCTGCCGCTTTCTCAAGAACCCGTTAGCATCAGTCAAGGACTGTCCTACTGTCCAAAAGCTAATGCTCTTCCTGTGCTTTGCCCCCAGCGTGCTGTAAGCCCCATCTGGCTCGTCTCTGCGCTCTCCTACCATTCATTAGGCTTGATTTATAAAGTATGCCTCAAATCTGACCGGCTGAAGTCTATGCTGATCAACCTCAAGCACCTGATCAGATCCTTAACCTAGCTCTCTCGGTCTAGGTACTTGGGTTCCACTGGAGTACAGCTGTTAGGAATCTGGAGCCAGACCTCCTGGGTGCAAATCCCAACTCTGCTACCTACTGCCTGGATGACTTCAGGAAAGTCCCTTTAATCTGTGCTTCGGCTTGTTCATCTGCAGAACTGGAATAAAAACGGCCCGTGCTCACGCGCAAACTGAAAGCGTGAATAAACTTCATAGAGCAGTATCTGGCATAGGGGAAGCACTATTTAAATGTTAACTGTGGGCTGTTTTCACTGGCTGATAAGTCTCTGGCTCTGATGTTACTTAACGTGGTGCTACATCTTCCCTCCCTTGGTTTTTCTCTGTTCTTCCCTGGAATCCTGTGTCCCTACCAGTTAATCTTTCCATTTCTTCCTTGCCCTCCGGTTTCCTCCTCCTCAGACCTAGATCTGGAGCACGGCTGCCAGCTAGGTTCGCCCAGGAGTCGGGTATCTGTCTTCCTCGGGAGCTGACCCCTTGCAGCATCAGCAGGGTCCAGCACTAGGCTTCTGTGCTGTCCCTGCTTGCCCCTGTGCTCCTGGAGTCTCCCCCCAACTGCTGCTCCCAGGGAGGTGGAGGCCAGGTGTGCACAGCCACTTTGGGTCCAGTCTTGGGTCCAAGCATTCTTCTCTTCTAGGGGGACCCTGAACATAGAGAGACCACGCTCAGGATTAGCATCATCCCTGGTGTCCTGAGAAAGCCCCCTCTTCTCCATTAGCGCCCCCCAGCCACGCCCCGCTCCCTTGGCCATTCCTTTTATGGACAATGGCATCTGCTCCAATTCCTCTGTTTCTTGGAAGTACAGATGGCCCTCTTTTTTTTTTTTTTAACGGGCAGAATAAGTGGGAGACGGCAGGAACCACTACTGGGCCACAGGTGGCCCCCTCTCTTATACCGTGTGGCAGTCTGCTTGTGCCATACCCCCCACCAGAAACCCTGCACGGGCACGGGGCAAATAAGAGCTGGCTCCCCTCTTCCTTTCCCCCTCCTCCCTCCCCCTCCATAGACTTTCTTTAGGGGGGGTTGTGTGTGCTCTTGCAGGCCCTTCTCACAAGAAAACCTACTTCCCGGGGCAGTGAGACAAGCTACAAGCTATTCTCTCTAGGTTCAGGGTCCCCCTAGAAGAGAAGAATGCTTGGACCCAAGACCGCATTCATTAGTTCTCTCTTCAGTCTTCGTCTCGGGTTGAGCCACATAAACCTGCTATTTGACCATTGTAGACCCACAGGACGGCAGTTTTGTGCAGTTCAGCCTAACGTGTGCTTCCTGGCTGGCCTTTCTGTTCCTGCACTCACCCTGGAGTGGCGCAGCCTCCTCCGCCTTCCCCTGCTCTGCACTGAGACCAGATGGGAGCCATCAGCAGTACTCCTTGCCAGAAGACCGATTATCTAAGCCGATTTTATGGTGCAGATGTGGTGTCCGTAATGAAGCTCGACAGCAACAGTGCTGGAATCTGTCCGTTTAACGCAAGTTGGTTTCTGCTTTCCAGTCTTCACGTATGATGCTGCCAGCAAGGAAACCTGTGAACACCACCACGGACAGTGCTCCCGGCACGCCTTCTGCACCGACTACGCCACCGGCTTCTGCTGCCACTGCCAGTCCAGGTTTTACGGAAATGGGAAGCACTGTCTCCCAGAAGGTAAGGCGTGCGCGCTTGACTGGGCTGGGGGCTGCGCTGTGTATGATTTTGCTGCTCACTGGTTTGCGACTGGGGCTGTGAACTCTGCCTTACGGACCGCGCGTCTCCACTGCGTGAATCCCAGCACTGGCCACTCGCAGGTGCTGGATAAATGTTTGAGAAATGAACACATTTGGGCTCCTTTCCCAATTTGAGGATTAGCCAGAAGTCTTTCCTCCTCTTTGCCAGCTCATTAGAGTCAAAGTGGACGGGAGAGTGGGAGGATGGGAGAAAAGAAATCGAAGACGGGTCTGTTTTGTACCTAGATGGTTAATCGGTCGGTTACGGAATCATGAGGATGGCCAAAGACTGGGTTTTGGGAATCGTGAGTGGAATGATTTTCCGTGCGCCCATCGCCAACCTGGACGATGGTCCTAGTCGACTGGGTTTGCTGTCTTTCAGGGGCACCTCATCGGGTCAATGGGAAAGTGAGTGGCCACCTCCGCGTGGGCCACACGCCCGTGCACTTCGAGGACGTGGACCTGCATGCTTACATTGTGGGCAATGACGGCAGAGCCTACACGGCCATCAGCCACGTCCCTCAGCCTGCAGCCCAAGCCCTTCTCCCGCTCACACCAATCGGAGGCCTTTTTGGCTGGCTCTTTGCTTTACAGAAACCAGGCTGGGAGAATGGCTTCAGCTTCACAGGTGAGTAGGAGGGGCCTTTGAAGGGGCCGCTGGTCACCGGCCATCATGCTTTGGTCTTGATATTCCGTGAGTGAGGATTGGCTTGTTCCGTGTTCCAGAGCCTCAGGGGGTCTCGTTTTCTGTGGGGAGGTAGTTGGGAATGGTTTGGTCTCACAGGACTGTTTTTGAAAGACTGATTCCATCCACATGTTCTCCACGTTGTCCTGAGGAATAGGATGATTCCCTTTGGAACACGTACGTCCTCTCACCCGAATGGGTTGAAGCTTATTTGTCAGGCTGTGTTTACTTGAGTTGTTAGGCACAGATCTGTCAAATAGGGATGCACAAATGGTGATCACAGGGTATCTGAAGAGGAGTTTACTTCGTGAGTAAACTTCCTTCCTCCTCTCACCCCAAAAACTCTGACCGATAACGGTACAGACCAGTGCTTCTCAGACTCTAACCTGCACACAGATCACCTGTAGCCCTTGTGAAAAGGCAGATGCTGGCTCTGTGGGCCCGGGTGGGGTCTATGATTCTGTTTTCCTAGCAAGCTCCCCAGAGACGCTCATGCTGGTCTAAGGACCACCCTTTGATAGCAAGGGTGTAGAGGATACTTTGGGGCACTTTCCTCCCTACCTGCAAAGGCTTGTTTCCTACTGGATTTATCTTTATCACAGAGAATGTACTGAGAGAAAAGTTCTTCCCCCCCACCTCCAGCTATAGACTCAAGAGCTATTCGGAGGATCTTGTTTTTCAGCAAGTTTTGAATAAAATAATCATCATCTGCATAACTTAGTAAAAGTATGCGCCAAATATTGTATGAGATGTATTCTGCTAAAATATATTCATTATTTATCTGAAATTCAAATTTAACTGGGTGTCCTAAGTTTTTTTTGCTTGTTTGTTTTGTAAGTCTGGCAACCTTACAAAGAGAAGGGTCAAGATGTCCCCAGTAGCTTCTCACAGAAAACAAGCTGTTAGAAACAGAAGCAGTGTGAAATGAGGTGGGATGAAACCTCACTGTTTAATAGAAATTTGGGGAACTGGATGAAATCAGCAGCTCATAGTACTTAGTCTTGGATATCAGATGATCTTCTTAGGCACGATCTCCAGCAGCAGTAGAAATTAAGAAGTATGCGCTGGTAATTATTCCTGGAAGATGCTACCTCATCCTAGCTCTGTGCTGAAGTCTTACTTCCTCTCCAGGCGCTACCTTTACCCATGATATGGAAGTTACTTTCTACCCAGGAGAAGAGACGGTTCGAATCACTCAAACTGCCGAGGGACTTGACCCAGAGAACTATCTGAGCATTAAGACCAATATTCAAGGCCAGGTGCCTTACATCCCAGCAAATTTCACAGTCCACATAGCTCCCTACAAGGAGATTTACCACTACTCGGACTTAGGTATGTATCACCAGTTTTGACATCTATAACATGGGGATATAGTCCATATTTTACGAGATATTTGTGAGGATGATGAGTTATTACGTGGAATGTCCTTAGAACAGCGTGTGGTACATAAAAGAAGCTCAATATCCTTTTTATTACTCTTATCAAATATATAGTATAAGTGAGAGAAGTGTTGGCTGCTACACAAATGAATATCAGTATCCCCATCCCAGTATTAATGTGATGCCAGTGATAATGTAAGAAACCACAACCTTGTCTCTGGGGGTGTGTAAGGGTTGTATAAGTACATACAGTTTTAAACCATCTGGACCACAGGAAAGTAGGGATTATTGGAATTTTTACTTGTCCTGTACCTTTGTTTCAGCCTGTTTTAAAATGAGATGCTGCACAGTGTTGTAAAATGATTTGGAGTCAGAAGATAGGAATTCACATCACAGATTTGTAGTTGAAAATATATGGGGATAAGGTCACTTATCATCTGACAGCCTATTTTCTCTTCAGAATGAGCATAAGAACACCTTTTCTCCTTGCTTTCCGTGGTTGACATGTGTCAATCCTGATGAGTTCTGGAAAACCACCCGAATGCAAGGTGCTGGCTTAGTCACAGTTGCTGTCCTGCAGCAGAGTGGTTTGCTTGGAGCTGTGCCTTTCTTCCTTCTGTGGTGTGAGAGTTGGAAGCCGGGCAGGAGACGAAGGGAGGAGAACGGGTAGTGGAGACCCAGACAGTGAACAGAACACTGGTCCGGGCTTCCGACTCCACGCTCAGACTGAGAGAAACGGCCCCTTCCTTTGCCTGAGCCCTTCGGGCTTAAGTGCAGGGTGTTGGGAGCGGTCACGTCTGTGTCCTCTAGAGTGTGGACTGGTTGAAAACTTGGGGTGTAGAGTCAGGCTGACTCGTGTTCCAGTTCCAGCTCTATCACACGCTGGCCTCATGTCTTAGGCTATTTCTTGACCTCTGTAAGGCTCCCTGCACATGATCTCGAGGCCCACCTCGCTGGTCTGAGGAATGAAGAAGGCAGTGTTTCTAGAGCGCCTGGCGTCGCTGGCACATGGTAGCAGAATTTATTCTTTGCTAATAATGACAGCAGTGACAGCACTTTGGCTTTGCATCTACTCAGATTCCCGGAATTGCCTTGCGGGTTTTCCATATAAACTCAGGAATTTCCCAAGGGAATATGCTCCAGGCATTAGGTGAAAAACCCTACAGAAAAAATCGACCCCACATGAAACTCTCTAAGATTTTAAACATTTACCAGTTGGGCTGAATAATGTCTTTTGCAGCTGTGACCTCCACAAGTTCCAGAGACTACTCGCTCACCTTAGGTGCCATCAACCAAACACGGTCCTACCACATCTACCAGAACATCACTTACGAGGCCTGCAGGCACGCCCCCAGACACCCGGCCATCCCCACCACCCAGCAGCTGAATGTGGACCGGGTCTTTGCCTTGTACACGGATGAAGAAAGGGTGCTTAGATTTGCTGTGACCAGTCAGATTGGCCCAGTTGAAGGTACGTTTCCTTCTGTTGTTTTGGGCAAAAATTGAATCTAACATTGCTTCCTTTTTGAGTCACCTCAGAATGATTCACAGAGGTTCCTAAGGGTTACTGAGGGCCAGGCTCTGTGTTAGGTGCTGGGGGTAAGGATGAATAAAGCAGAGTCTTGTCTTAGAGGTGGAGACAGAGGTAGAAATGGAACTTTTAGAACAGTGTCCCTGCCAAGCGAAGGAATAGAGTACGATATGTGAAGTTGATCTGTAGCCAAACCCCGTATGTGTGCCAGTCTGTGTTGGGGAGACACCTGTGAACAAGGTGAGGCCAAGTCAGGAGGGAAAATGATGCTGACAAGTATTTGTTACAATTGTGATGAGAACAGGGTGCTATGAGCCTAGCCTGGAGGTTCAGGGAAGAGGTCCCTAGAAAGTGACATTTTTAGCTAGAACTTAAAGGAAGAGAACGATTTCACCAAGTGAAGGTAAGACAAAGAGCCAGTGCCTGGAAAAACAAAAAGAACCACATGTAAGAAAAACCCAGGTTAACATCGTACTCAACAAGGAGAGACTGGATGCTTTCACTCTAAAATCAGGAATTAGACAAGGGCGTGTGTTCTTGCCACTTCTATTTAGCTCCGGATTGGAAGTTTTAGCCCGGGCAATTAGGCAAGACAATAAAAAAAGGCATCCAGACTGGAGAGGAAGAAGTTCCCCTGTGCTGTAATCTTATACGTAGAAAATCTAATTCATTAAACTATTAGAACTAGTAAGTTCAGCAAAGTTGCAGGATATAATTTTTGTATTTTGATCTTGTATTTCTATATAGTAACAATGAGCAAACTGAAAAGGAAATTTTAAATGATTCTGTTCCAAAAAAAAATTTTTTTTTTTTTAAAGATTTTATTTATTTATTTGACAGAGAGAGACACAGTGAGAGCAGGATCACAAGCAGGGGGAGAGTTAGAGGGAGAAACAGGCTTCCCGCAGAGCAGGGAGCCTGATGCGGGGCTCGATCCCAGGACCCTGGGATCATGACCTGAGCCGAAGGCAGATGCTTAACGACTGAACCACCCAGGCGCCCCAAAAAAATTTTTTAGGTATAATACTTTTACATTAAAACCTATAAAGCATTTTTGGAAAAAAAAAATTAAGATCTAAATAAAAAGAAAATTAGAAGACTGAATTCCATGTTTATGAATCAGAAGACTTAGTATTAAAATGGCAATGCTTCCTAAATTGATCTATAGATTCAACACAATCCTATTAGCTGGCTTTTTGGCAAAAACTGAGAAATTGATCCTAAAATTCAAGGAAATTTAAGGAACCCAGAATAGCCAAAACACTACTGAAAAAGAACAGAGTTGGAGGAATTCCACTTACTGATTTCAAAACTTAGAGTAATGAAGACCATGTGGTCCTAGCATAAAAATGGATATACAGATCAATGCAATAGAAGTGAGAATCCAGAAATAAACCCAAACACATTTACAGTTTGTTGGTTTTTGACAAGCTTGCCAAAACAATTCAGTGAGGAGAGAGAATAGGTTTTTTAAACAAATGGTTCTGGAACAGCTGGATATCCACATTCTAAAGAATGATGAGGGACCTCTTATCTCATACCATATGCAAAAATTAACCAGGGGCGCCTGGGTGGCTCAGTCGTTAAGCGTCTGCCTTCGGCTCAGGTCATGATCCCAGCGTCCTGGGATCGAGCCCCGCATCGGGCTCTCTGCTCCACGGGAAGCCTGCTTCTCCCTCTCTCACTCCCCCTGCTTGTGTTCCTGCTCTCGCTATCTCTCTCTCTGTCAAATAAATAAAATCTTTAAAAAAAAATTAACCAAAAATGGGTCAAAGATGTTAATATAATTTAGTTAAAATTTTAGAAAAAATATAGGTGTGAATTTTTGTGACTCTGCATTTGGCAATGGCTTCTTTAGAGAGAATACTAAAAGCATAAGCAACAAAGGAAAAAATTGGGTGTCATCAAAATTAAAAACTTGTGCTTTGGAGGATATTATCAACAAAGTGAACATACAACCCACAGAATGGGATAAAATATTTGAAAATCCTATACTTTTTAAAAGATTTATCTATTTGAGAGAGAGAGAGAGAACACAGCAGGGGGAGCTGCAGAGGGAGAGGGAGAAGCAGATTTCCCACTGAGCGGGGAGCCTGATGCAGGGCTCGATCCCAGAACCCTGGGATCACCTGAGCCAAAAGCAGATGCTTAACCTACTGAGCCACCCAGGAGCCCCTGAAAATCCTTTATTTAATAAGAGACTTGTATCTAGAATATATGAAGAACTCTTACAACACAATAAAAAGAAATTTGGATAGAACATTTTGTCAGAAGATAAACACCCAAAGCACATGAGAAGATGCTCAATATCATTAGTCATCAGGGAAATGCAAGCACAATCAAAACCATAATGATGCTACTTTACATGCATGTGGACAGCTACAATAAAAAACAGATAATAACAAGTATTGGTGAAGATGTGGAGAAACTGAAATCCTCATACATTGCTGGCAGGAGTATAAAATGGTATACCTACTGTGGAAAACAGTCCAGTTTCTCGAAGTTAAACACAGAGTTACCACTTGAGCAATTCCACTCCTAGCTATATAACCAAGAGAAATGAAAGTTTATGTCCCCACAAAAACTTGGACACAAATATTCATGGCAGCATTATACAGAATAGCCAAAAGGTAGGAACAACCCAAATGTCCATCTAGTGATGAATGGATTTTTAAAATGTCCTGTATCCATGTAGTAGAATATTATCAACACATAAAAAAGGAATGAAATACTGTTGGGAATGAATTTTGAAAATATGCTGAGTGAAGGTAACTGTCACAAAGGACAACATTTTGATTCTATCTAATGAAATATCCAAAAGAGGCAAATCCACAAAAACAGTAAATTAGTGTGTTGCGTCGGGCTGGGGCATAATAGGAGGGTAAGGAGTGGATAGCCAAAGGATGCAGGTTTCTTTTGTGGGGGGATTAAAATGTTTTAAAATTGATTGTGGTGATGGTTGCGTAACTGTAAACATACTAAAAAACATTGAATTGTGTACTTTAGATGCGGGAATTATATGGTTTGTGAGTTCTGTCTTAACTGGGAAAAAAAATAGCTGTAGGGGGAAAAAAACCAAAGCAGTGTTTCTCAAGCTTCAGTTAGAATTAATCACAACTGTGAAGCTTGATAAACATGATGGTAAAAATGTTCTAGGCTTATGAAGCATTAAGGACGTGAGTAACCCGAAATACACATTGCTAAGCGAAAGACGCCAGTCTGAAGAAAGCTACCTTGGTGTGATTCCAACTACAGCTGACCCTTGAACAACATGGGTTTGAACTAGGCAGGTTTACTCATATGTGGGTTTTTTTTCAATACAGTACTGAACATGTATTTTCTTATGATTTTCTTAACATTAGCTTACTTTATTATAAGAATACAGTATATAATATACAAAATATGTGTTACTGGTAAAGCTTTTGGTCAACAGTAGGCTATTAGTTTTGGGGGAGTCAAGAGTTATACAGATTTTCAACTATGTAGGGGGTCAGCATCCCTACCCCCCACGTTGTTCAAGGGTCAACTGTATATAACATTCTAGGAAAAGTGAAACTACAGAGAATAAAAAGATCCGTGGTTAGCAGGAGTTCAGGGGGAGGGAGATGGGGTGAATGGGGAGAGCATGGGATTTTTAGGACAGTGAAGCTATTACCCAAACCTACAACTGCATGACACAAAGAGTGAGCCCTAATGTAAACTAGAGATTTTAGGTAATACTATATCCATACTGGTTTATCAGTTATAAATGTACCACACTAATACAAGAAGCTAATGAACTGCAAACTGGAGAAAGGGGAGGGTATGGAACCTTTACTTACTGCTCAGTTTTTCTGTAAACCTAAAACTGTTCTTTAAAAATAAATCTTGATTAAAAAAATAAAAAATGTTTAGGCGAGCCAGAAGATGAGCTTGCCAAGTCCGGGAACCCTAGCAGGTAGGGAATTGTCAGATGGAAGGGACCTTTTATTTATTTTTCTGAAGATTTTATTTATTTGAGAGAGAGCAAGAACAGAGGGAGAGGGAGAGGGAGAAGCAGACTCCCCGCTGAGCAGGTAGCCCGATGCGGGGCTCGATCCCAGGACCCTGAGATCAAGACCTGAGCTGAAGGCAGACGCTTAACTGACTGAACCACCCAGGTGCCTGAAAGGGACGGTTTAATTCTGAAAGCCAGTAGCTAGTGCTTTCCCCTAGAATGCGAGGGGCACAGGAGGAGAACAGAGAGGGTCTCCCACATGGGGCTCCATATTGATACCGTTGAGGCCGGAATTGGTGTCTCTGAGAGATGATTCTAGGACTCAGCATTGGAGAGGAGGGCTCCGGAAGCCTCCTCACGCTCAGGGTGCAACGGTCACTTCAGCAATAGGATACCGAGATTAAGGCCAGAGGGCTGGACTCTTCAAGGATGCAGAGATGATTTGAAAGGAGAATCCAGAGTTTGCTGGTGTGGGGTGGGTGGGCAGTTTGGTTTTAGGAAACTTGCTTGGGGGTGCAGGCATTGGGAGCCCAAGGATTATAAGGTGTTGAATTAATAGCATGAAAATGTCAGTTGATTTTAGAGAAACGTGTATCGGAAGAAGGGAAAAGATTATTGCCTCTTTCTCAAAAGATTTGAACAAAAACAAAGGAAAACCTCCTTCTGCCCTTTGCTGGGTGTAAGGTGTCTGATGTGTAAAAACCAATGATTAGCGGAGGAGCCTCCCAGACCAAGGAATCCCACTCCGATTCTAGAAGTATGTAGGGAAAAGATAAATCCCTGGGTGGATTTTTCCTGGAGACCGACCAGCTGGGAGTAACAGAAAGAATGCCAGCAAACTATCAGGTACCAGGCTGCTAATTTGTCTTTAGAACTTTATGTGATTTTCCCTTCCATGCAAGTCAAAGCCTAACAATAGCAAAGGATAGTTTACTTGGTGCCAAGCCCTGTTCTGAGAACTTAGTCCCACACAACCCCCTGCCCAGTAGGGGGATCATCAGCCCCCATTTTATAGAGACTTGCCTAGTCGCAGCTACAAGGCGGCCAGCTGGGACCCAATCCCGGGCACCAGCTCCAGAGCCCACCCCTGTCCCTCGCCTGGCCCCGCTTTCCCACATGGACTCCACTGGCCTCAGGACGCCTCAAAATTTGGGCCGAATTGCAAGAGGGAATGTGTGTTTTTACCCTGTGTGTCTGCACCTTATTGCATCCACCCCTATAGAACACTGCAATACGGGTTATGCTCCCTGAATAGGAGAAAAACGGGGGCAAAAGAAAACAAATGACAAAATCCTTCCCCCTGCCCCCCCTGCACCCCCCACCCCCCTGCACCCCCTTTTCCCCTGCCCTCCATGCACAGCATTATCATCTTGAGTGTTTCCGTCTCTCCAGAGGGAATGACGGTCCGGCTGGAACGTCTGGGACACAGAGTGGCCGCCCCAGCCGACGTGGGCGCCCGTGGCTTCCCAGGGCCGGGGAGGCTGTGCTCTCGGGGCTGCGTCCGCCTGGTGAGCCATCAGAGCCTGGGGCCTGGCCCAGCCGCAGCCCCCGCCCCTCGCCCCTCGCCCAGTGTTTGCGCTTCAGGTGTGGGTCGGCCCTCCTGGGCTCCTAGAACCGGGCCCCCTGGCGCCCACTTCGGGGCTCTTTCTGGCAAGTTGAGGAGACTGGGCAGAGGGCCACGCAGGGAAGCGGGACGGACTGTTCCTTGAAGGAAAACCGCTCTTCTCTTGATTAAATGAGGAAATTAGTTCCAGCTCTCCTGTCAGAGAGTCAGGCTGTTGGAGAGGGTGAGGGCGAACTAGAACTCGTCGTGAGGAGGATCCCGTTGTTCGTGCTGCAATAGGGAGAACGCGAACATGCCGGAGAGCATGCAGAGCCAGGTGGTTTTAGGAATGTATTTTTAAAACAAGGGTTTTGGAAACCGAATTCCGTGAACGGGGCCTGTGCTCGGGGGCTGCACACTGGTTTAATGCTCTGCTGCTGTCCTCTTGAAACTCTTAATTTTTGAGCAAGGGGCTCCACATTTTCCTCTTGCACTGGGCTCTGTGAATTATGTGGCCTGCCGAGTCAGTGAAGCATATTTTAAATCAGTGTCCTGTAATTATGGACATTTTTTTTCCCCTCAGTTTCAGGTAGGCCAGGGTATCCCATCCAAGTCTGAAAGTCCGCTTTTGGACTGCATTTTTTGCATGCCTAGCTGGGTGGTAAGCTTTTGACATCTCTGCATACTTACTAATCTTTGCCAGAATGTGCCACAGTGCAAATTGGATGCTGGAAAGTACGGGGCAAGAAGGTTAAGCATTAGTATTTACAAATTAAATCATTTCAAAGCTCACGTCCCCCTTTGGCTGGGTAGGCCAGGCATTTTATACAGAATCTTCTCCTAAAATGGAGAAATAAGAATTGTCTTGCAGCAGGCCTTCAGGGAGGACATGACCCTATTGTTCTTAACTATAGCCATGCTGGGGACTGTCTCAGGAACTTGGTCTGTACAACCCCGTAACCCCAGCATTGTGTTTCCATCCTGTCCACCAAGAGGTGCAGAGGGAAGAACGAGGGATGTGCAAGGTGTCTGCTTGCTATCTGGAGCTAGGCTCACATTGACATCCTTAAGTTCATCAGGTTTAAAAAGTGCCGGAGCCATTTATTGGTCCTTTTCTCTTGGCAAAGATTCTGTAACCTAGTCCAGCCAGCATCATTGCAGCAATCCAAGGATAAACCCATGGCCCTCCTTTTTTTCTTTTTAGGCCATAATATGAGAATAAGAATATTCTCCTGCAAGAGCACATGGTGGGGGTGTCTTCTAAGGCGACGGGAGGAATTTACCAGAATGCAGGGAGGTCCCTTCGGAGACTCAGCCAAGGCACCCCAGTTCACAGCAGACTAACACAGAATAGCGGGAGGGTCCACGTGGGTAGTGGGGCAAGCTGTGGGGAGGTGGGGAGGTGGCTGGACATCCTGAAGCAGCAAGCACTTGGGTCTAGACTGGGAGTTACATAGGCAAGGCCCACCTGCCTGAGGTAAGAGGGGTGAGGACATGTGGGTGAGCTAGAGAGAAATGAGAGGGAATCCAGGAGGAAGTGGTACTAGGAAGTTAAGGTAGGTGGGTACTGCCACTGTGTCTACTGATGCCAAGATGCTGGTCCCTGGAGCCGTGAGAGCGAGGCAGGACTTGGGTTGTGCTGAGCTGGCCGTCAAGACAGGGACTCCGGCACTGGCCGAAATCCAAGACAGAAGCTCAAGTTATGACTTAGACGAAGCCCCACTGGTAGCTGGGATGGCTTGACGTGAAGCCTGGGAGGTTTGAGTGAAGCTCCTGAAACCTTTGAGATCTAAGACCAGAATTAATTCTTGGGACTGAGACAAAGCTGAAACCAAGTGAGGACGAGCAGGGGTGCCACTGAGGAGGAAGAAGGAACGTCGCCCCTAGGGACTGGGTAAGCCTGCCCACGGGGGGAATTGCCACTCATATATATCATGTCAGGGTTTCTTTATTTTCTTCAGTTTTAGCAGATATAATCCTTATCTTTATTCCTGTTTTACACCTGAGGAATCAGAGGAGTGAATGGAACTGCCCAGAGTTAATGGACTCATTGTGTCTGGGGTTCTTTCCCACGTCATCTCTGCACCCTCGGCTTAGCTAACTGTATGAAGTTCCTTCGGTGGTGGCCGTAGCAAAGTGGTGCAAAGCACAGCCAGCCTGGCTTTTTATCCCTGCTCCGTCCCCCTCTTCTGACTGTGTGACTTTTGCCAGGTTACTTGGCCTCTGTGTGCTATAGGAAAAATGAAGATAGTAATACCTTCCTCGCAAGTGCAGTCGTGAGGTATATATAAAGGTTTTAGAACAGTGCCTGGCAAATAGGGTTGCAATAAGCATTACTACTGTGCTCTATCCAGAAACAAAACTCTTTAGGGAAGATTTCAGATGTTAAGTATTACCACGACCTAGTGGATGGATGGATCTGTGGCAAGGTTAATCCTAAAAAGTAAATACTGCAAAAATCATCCCTCTTTAGTCTTCCAAACCTTAAAAAAGGCAAGATTTTCCCAGTAATTAAATTTTGACCTAGGAAATAGTGAATTTTAGTGAGAGACTGCCCAGTTTAGAGGCAGAAATTTGGGGTGTGAGTTCTTGCTGTACCGTTTCCTGGCTTTGTGAGCTGGGGCAATTTTTCCAATGTCTCTCAATTATCTGTGAAAACTACCAATCATGGGGATAACAGCCCACCTCACAAAGTCATCCTGAGAATCACACGAGGTGGTCGAGTGAGAGCACTTTACGATAAAATTATGCCATGTGATGTTTTTATTCCCTGGGCACAAGCCTACTGTAAGCAAGAAAATGTTAGTTGTCTCTAGGGTAGGCAAGAGGAGGCCATTCTGGAATTTAATACTGCAATTTAAATAATCTAGCCCAGCTTGGGGTATTAAAAATTTAGCAAGGTCGCCAGGCGCACCCCCAAACAGATGAGTATGTGGACCGTCCCGAGGAGTCCTCGATCTCCCATTGGTGCCGTTCTCTTTATAACAACCAGATTGTGCTTGTGTGATCTATTTCTTCTCTACTCATTGCAGGGGACTCAGACCCCATCCGTGTGAATCCTTGCTACGATGGGAGACACACATGTGACACGAGGGCTCGTTGCCACCCGGGGGCAGGGGTAGACTACACCTGCGAGTGTGCCTCTGGGTATCAGGGAGACGGACGCAGTTGTGTGGGTAAGTTGTATGCGCCCTGTTCGTTCACGGGGTCCTCCAGCTCTGTGTTAACAGAAGACCAGCATGTCTGCTTAAGGATCTCTACTGATGCATGAGACACGTTTAGCAGCTGTTAACCTAAATGCTCTTATTTCAACACTAAAGCACATTCTGGTTAGAGTTGAGAGGAGAGTTTGGAGGTGGGTATTTGGGGCTGGGACTGGGAAAAGAAGACATGTATTTGCAATTCCTGCATATTTCCAGTTCTCAAGTTTGGTCATTTTAATCCTGTAGTATTTCTTGTATTTATGAAAACATATGTTTTCTGGTTATCTTTAGGTTTCAGACCTTGTGTTCCTTTCACCCATGACATCCCCACAAGCCACAGAAATTTCTTTACATTTCTAAAAGAAAAATTGTTAGTGTGTTTTTCTTTTAAATGTTGAGTGGGTTTTATTTTTTTTACTGTTTAAAGAATTCTCAGAATATTCAAATATTTTCCCTGTGACTTATATACTTGAATGACTTGAGATAAAGATTATCTGAAGGTTATCCTGCAACATGCATTCACGTCTGATGCTTAGAAATACTACATTTTGACATGTTTCCCCCCCACTAATTTATTTGTTCTGTTGGAGCATCATGGCAGTGAGAAAACATTGGGTTTTCAGACCTGCCACTTGGGGAACCCTTGATTTACGCAGTGCCTTTCTGTCCTTATTTCTTCTTAGATGTAAATGAGTGTGCCACTGGCTTCCATCGCTGCGGCCCCAACTCTGTGTGTATCAACTTGCCCGGAAGCTACAGGTGTGAGTGCCGGAGTGGTTATGAGTTTGCAGATGACCGGCACACTTGCATCTGTGAGTGTTAAGGCGCTTCTCTTTTTGGCCAAAATGGTGTTGAATCTTGTTCTCTGATTCATTAATGTTTCCACTCTGACCTGCAGAAGTTCTGCCATGTGGTTTTAGAAAACAGTTAACGTTGAAATAACCCGAAGCTATGGATCAGTTCAGCCCTGTGTTGTCGTTTTCCTCTAAATAGATACTTTTGGTGTTGAGTTGTCGAAAGGTGTTCACCCAGTTGGGATTCCCATGTGTCTTGGTATTTGGCCGAATCATGTTGCAAGACTATGAACCTCTAATACCACCAGTTCTAGATAGAAGTAAAATATTTCTCAAATTTAAATGGAATGGATTATAATTCAAAGATGCTTGTTCCACGTGCCCAGGTATAGAACACCCTCTGTAATAGAGCTCTTTCTAGGGTAAAGAAAAAGAAAAAGACATCTTTGGACCTAAAAGTAGATCCAAAAGAACTAGGATTCCAGATTCATCCCATTGGTAGAGCCAGATGATAATAGAGAAAATACACTTTTTAACCCAGTGAGATGCAAAAGTAGCCATGATCATAGAAACTATGTGTGTGTGTGTGTGTGTGTAGTTCTGGTGAGTTATAAACTTTAATCAAGGACTATTTTAATGACTGCTCTCCATATCTAGTGTTTTAACCACAGCCCAGAGCAGCGCTTCTCAAACTTTAATATGCATACAAGCCATCTAGGGACCTTGTTCGAAGTCAGATTCTGATTTGCTGGCTCTGGGATGGGGCCTTCGAAGCCCTCAGCTGTCCTGATGTAATTGGTGTGGGGATCACACTGTGAGGATCAAGTCTCACCCGTTCGCAGGCCTGAACTCTTGGACGTCCTTGCCTTCTTCTCTTTTCAGTGCTCACCCCCCCTCCCAACCCCTGTGAGGATGGCAGCCATTCCTGCGCTCCTGCTGCCCAGGCCCAGTGCATTTACCACGGAGGCAGCACATTCAGCTGCGCCTGCCTGCCTGGTTACACGGGCAATGGGCACCAATGTAGTGGTGAGTACCTGTGGGTTGTCAGCCTCGGTGACTCTGGAAAGTCGCCTTGGATGCAACACCCCCACATGGCCAGAACCTTTCTCAGAAGGACCTCTCCCTTGCTGGAGTCCCGCAGCCTTGGACTTGTCTAAAGAGCAAAAGAAAAGCTGTCCTTTGAGTCGAAAAGCAGAGCCAAGGGTGATTTCCCTTGGACTAGACTGCTGAGCATATATGGTTGTCCTTGGTGGAGACGTCCCTGGAGCACTAGGAAGCCACTGCCAGCTTGTAACCTCCTGTTCCTGGGAGCTAGTGTAGGCTGGAGGAACTTTGGGAAAGCCCACTCACCTGCTGCGAGGTCTCCATCCTTCAGTCTCTTTGGTTAATGGCTTAATCTGGCACTTCCAGTCATGCCTGACTTTTGGTTGCTATCCCACTGGTCGAAGTGGCATTTTAAGCAGTCTCTAAACATACATGCAATGCTTTCTCTCTCATTTTTTCCCCTCCCTCCTCTCCCCGGAGAGAGGGGGAGGGGGAGAGAGAGAAAGAACTCTACCGTTCTGAAAGAATAGTAACGCATACCTAAGCACTCACAACTTTTCTCCCGGAAATCTAAAGATGTTTAAGATGGTTAAGGCTTGATACAGTATTTAATAAAATCACTAAACTGGAATGCGGACTGTTAAAGTTTAACCTGGTTAAATAGTAATAATGATGCGAGACGTTGTTACAAAAGTGGGTATAATTCTCTGGGTATATATGTTCATGAAACCGAGATTAGTAGTACTTTAATACAGAGATTATTTAGCAAATCTGCATAATCCACTAAAGGTTTTCAAAATGTATCCAGTGACATGATGGAATTGAAACTCAATTTCATGCTGTCAGTAATACCCCCAAATTATGGGAAAATGAGACACTGGGAGAGAATGGTGGGGAGAGGATCTGTTTGGAGATTATGAACCCGAAACATAGGCTTTCCCCCCTTCTCTTCAAATTGCTGCTTGCATTGGCCAGGCCACCCTACACCTGGGCACCCTGAGTTGATTTGCTAGAACAGCTGTGTAACTCCTGGGAGTTTTACAGCAGCTTAAATAGCACACCCCCCCCGCCCCCACCACCTTTTACCAAATGTTGGCTTCTCATCCTCCTCCCATTCCTCCTCCCTTTGGTTTCCTTGGAGAGGCCGCCTGAACCAGCAGACGGAAGCCATATGTTATGGACAGAACAAGTGTGTCCGGGCAGCCAGCCGTCCTCTCCTTCCCAGATGTGACGGGCCATTTGGTATTGTCTGAACTGGCTCTTTAATGTTTCCACGTCTGTTGTACAGAAGCTCTGCTGTAGGGTTTTCTTAAAAACACAGTTTATACTGAAATGATCCAAAGTGGTGGCTCAGTTCAGCCCTGTTTTCTTTTTTTTTTTTTTCCCTCCTAAAAACACCCCCTTGCTTTAGAGCTCAAGTGTTTCTCCAGTTAGACTGAGGTAGATTTGGAATTCACAGATGCTCTCACTTGACCAGCCCAAGAGCTCCATCTGTCATAGGACTCTCCAGAGAGAGGGTAGCCTCCACAGGTGTGCGGGTCAAGGTGTAAGGTGCCCTAACTCCTCATTGTTCTGTTATTTCTTACAGTGGGAATAATATTTTTTCCACTCTCATGGAACTTTGTCATTCAGTTTCTTTTCTTTCTTTCTTTTTTTTTTAAGATTTTGAGTTGCGAGAAAGAGTGTGTGCATGTGTGTGCATGGGTGGGGGGCAGAGGGAGAAGGAGAAGCAGGCTTCCCGCTGAGCAGGGAGCCCGATGCAGGGCTTGATCCCAGGACCCTGGGACCATGACCTGAGCCGAAGGCAGGTGCTTAACCAACTGAGCCACCCAGGCACCCGTCATTCAGTTTCATTTAACACACTACTGGCTCTAAGAAATGAGACTACATGGAGAATCAAAATCTTGTCAGAATTTCATATTTAAACATCTGGCTGCTCGGGACAGCAGAGATAGTGCTTTCAAGGTATTTAACTCCTCAGGTCTTTGGTTTAAAGCTAACAAGTTGAAATTAGTTGCAGTCTAGATGTGATGAGTGTTAATAATCAATGTTAATTGAGTTAGATGTTTCTTGCCCTAATCCCTTCTGAATCATTCTCTTCTCCTTCTTTTAACTTCTACTTGTCCTGTAAGACTTTGATTACCTTTGGGGTCATATTAGGACCCTGAAATTGGCCATTTTTCCAAGTTGAGGACTTTGGAATAATGCCATTCATTGTTATTACTGCCTTCTTGCTGATTTCTGCCATTTTTAATTGTCCTTATTCAATCTCTGCTTCTCTACTTTTGGGATTTTCTCTGGAACCCACAAACTTGAAAACATGCCAAACCCATCAGTTGCCTCCCTAGTGTATTAGTTATCTATTGCTGCATGACAAATTACCCCCAAGTATGGCAGCTTAAAACAATACACATTTATTGTCTATAGGTCAAGGGCCTGGGAATGGCTTAGTTTGGTCCTCTGCTTTAAAGGATCCTACAAGGCTGCAACAAGGGGTGTGGTAGACTTGGGATCTCATCTAAAGGCCTAACTGGAGAAAGATCCTCACATGGTTACTGGCAGGATTCAGTTCCTTGAAGACAGAGAGCCTCGGGTCCTTGCTAGCTATTGCCAGGAGGTACCTTCAGCTTCTTGACACACAGACCTTGAACAAAGTAGCTTACTTCCTCAAAGCCAGTAGCAGAAAGTCTGTGAGCAAAGTGGAAGTTAGATGCAAGTTACTCAAGGGAAGGAGATTACACAAGGTTACAAATACTACGAGGGAGGGATCTTTGGGGTTCCTTAGAGGCTGCCTCCCAAAATCAGTTGCCATTTAAGCCTTTCAGACTGGAAGAATAGAAAATGAATAGTCATTTTCCTAAAGATCTATGCCATGCCTACATGAAGGCAACTTGCAGGATAAGTAAGTGTGTGTGTGTGTGTGTACATATTTAAAGGCATGCCACAGTGTGCATGTGTCTCTGACCACAGAGAGAGAAAAAAGCAAAACGAGAAAAATAGAGATAAAGGCTCTATTTTGTGGACAGTGTGCATTCTTGAAGCACACATATTTTTCTTTCCTCCATTAAAGTAGCAATAAAAGGGTGTGGGGGTTTGCTCTAGCCAGTTGGTCAAAAACTGAGTTCCCTGGAGAGACTGGACTTGGCTTTGGGCTCTCAGTCTAGTCTGAGTCACCAGCAGGAATCACTTTTATCCGAGTAGAGTTAAATCTTTTCCAGCTTCCCTCAATCAACCCCGATTTCAACGGTTTCAGGGTTGATTTCAACCTTGTATTGGAGTGAGCCAAGGTTTCTCAGGCCTGTTGGTCCTCCTAGATCTTGGTGACTTTGCTAGGTGCAAAAGCAGATTGTCTTGAGTTAGGCTCTTTCCAGGGAAGAGCAAGTGTGAGTTGAACAGGTGGGCGGTCGCTCAGAGCCCTGACTGCTCAGGAGGGACATGAGAAGAGGTATGTGGAGTAGTCTTTCTCAGGTCTCCTGTTCTAAGAATGGAGAGGTTAGGTAAGGTATGGTAAAGTCGATGTAGCCACAGCAGAAGAGAGCAGGGCTTGAAAGGAAGGAGTTTCTTACACTCACGGGTCCCAGAGAAAGGGTCACCGCATACCACACCAGGGCACAACCGGCCGGGTGCTTGATTGAATAGGTGGGGAATGAGAACTTGTGGGCAGAAGCCTTTACTGGGGTCTGGAAATTTCACTGGATGGTTTGGAAGCAAAGGGGGTGGGGTGGGATGGGTTGGGGGGAGCTAGAATCTGGTAATCCAGTGACTGGGTTTGTTTCAAAGGGACTTCACCTGGTTTTGGGTGTGGGCAGAAGGAGGGCAGTGACAAGAGTGTTGAAACACCAAAGTGTGAATTCAAAATGGAGGATTTTAACAAATTTTCCATACAGGTTTTTTTGTTTTGTTTTGTTCTTTTTACCAGTTTAATAGGTAATAGAATGGAGAATTATGCTGAGATGAAGCCATGTTTCATCATCTGAATAGCAAAGGAGCTCTACTATGCCTTGAGCTTTGTTGTCTTGACCTCAGTGTCCTGACAGCTCCTAAAGACCCCTGACATTGATAAGCATCAATGGCAGCCCCCTCCCCCAGTGGTACAAGGAGTTTCTCCCTTGCCAAGGGGCTGAAAGTCTTTCCATGCTTTCTGTCCTGACACCCGACATCCTGTGACATAGGGAGGAGCTCCCCTTCTTTACTCAAAAGCTCCAGTTCCCTCCAAACCCCCCCGGCAGTGTTAGCACTCCTGAGGAGGAGTCATAGCCTGCTCTGAGCTCAGGCCCTGGAGTGGCTGACAGGATTATCTTCTGTCATGGTGGGAGGTCTGTCTTTCAAGGAGGCATCAAGGACTGTGCTTTGGGGAGACTTAACCTCCTCCAGCCTTTAGGGGACGGGGGCTCCCCACTTGTAATGCTTTCCATCTCCCAGTTGGTCATTTATACCCATTACTACCCTCCCCATAACTCTCGTATCTGTGGGGAGGATACCTGCTCTTTCACTCTGATCAGAACTCCTAGGCCATAGGCTTTCTGAACATGAGTTAACTTGGTAGCTCTGGGGCGTCCCCTCTCTCTGAGTTCAAAAATAATCTCAAGAAACTGATCCCTGGGTTCTAGAATTAGGCCCTGTGTCTCAGGAATTCCTGCTTCCTGTCATTGCCTGGGGTTCCTGTTAGCATGAGAAGTACTTTTAGCATATGTATTATGAATAGCTTTAACTTCCTGCATTTACTTTCCTGCTGGATGTTCATTTTTACAGCTTTGGTTTCACAGCGTTTTGCAGGCCCAGGGAGCTGGATGGCCACCGGCTTCACCCAGCTAGGTACTGGGGTTGTCCTTCTGAAGAGACAAGAGCCAAATTCAGGGATAATTAAATATGACAATAGAGAACCCTTATTGATTAGATCAGAGATAGGGTTTTTGTTGTGATTGGTTTGGTTTCTTTTGGGTAACTGAGGAGCTAACCAGAAAACCTTGTTTGTTTCTGACTTTGCAGATGAATGTATAACTACTTTCCCACCTTTTAGGTGGACAGGAAGGTAACCGGGGAGGCCAGCTGCTCATCTGGGCAGAGCCTCTCTGGGTGGCATTGAACTTGGTTGTGTCAAGCATTCAGGATTCTTTTGGACTTAAGGGAGCTCATTTATTTTGACCAAACTTCCCCAAGCCTGAGGACACACAGAATGTGAATTTGCTAATTACAGTGTAAGAGATTCCTCTCCTGTGAACAGACATCTGGGTTTCACATCCAGCATGTCCGCTCACCAGTACCTGGGAAAGGAGCTGAGCCATGGGAAGGGGGCTCGGTGAGAGCGTGGTCATAACAAGGCTGGTACCGACAGCCCTAGAGCAGATTTCATCAGGTGCCTGGGAGGCCGGGCAAGGAGCCACCTCTGTCCCCAGCCGATTCACATCACATTCAGGCTGTCACCCTCCGGCATCCTGGCGGGCTGTAGCGAATGGATGCAATTCACTTCTGGGACTTCTAGGTTTCACACTGATCATCCCAACCCACATTTTTTCCTATTCACACATTTTTAAATCATTTTTGGGGTATCTTTGTGGAAGCGACTGCTTTCTTTTATTTTCAGTCGAGACTTGATCAGACCTACACCCTTTATCTTCCTTTTACTCTGGAAGACTTCCTGTCTTTGCAGGTAGCTTAATCATGGGCCATTGCTTTTGTTTTATGTATTTTTTTAAGAATTCTTTTTTAAATTTTGAAGTAATCTCTACACCCAACGTGGGGCTCGAACTCACAGCTCCGAGATCAAGAGTTGTATGCTCCACCAGGCACCCCTGGCCATTGGTTTTAATAGTCTGACTCTCTGAGGTTTTTTGTGGGGAGAGGGAGGAGAGCCTTGCTACTGTCAGCCCATGCTGATTGCAGTAAATAAAAGGACTATAAGCTGGCGTTTGAAGTTCCGGGATGCTGCAGTTTTGAGAATTATGAAAATCTTCTGGTATCGTGTGGAGGGGGGGTGCTGAATTGTTGACACTGATAAGCCTAACAAATTTAGATTTTTTTATGTGTTGTTTCAAAACTTGTGATATTTTTCTTACACTTTTCTATTTTTTCTAAAGGTAGAAAGTAGAGAAAATTTCTGATTGATTGGGCATTGTAGATAGTAGGACTCTGATAACGTGCTTCTACCTTAGTTGAAAAAGCCCTGGGAGCCTCTTCTGGCTGCTTTGCATCTGCATCTCGATGCTAGAGGGACAGCGAGCCAGCAGGGCAAGAACAAAGCCATTGTTACACACATTCACTGCTGCGGGACGGACAGGAAGTGAATGATTTACAGTCTAAAGGCTAGTTCAAAGGTGATGACTTCCTGGAATTCACTGTGGATGAAAGATGCTCTAGAAATACACTGCAGGATATTTTTTTTTCTGGAAGTGACCACATTGCACATTAACTCCCATGTCCCTCAACTTTGTACATTAAGCTTGCCTTTGGCTGTCATCATATTCCTGCTCATGCCCAGAGGTCTTCTGAGGTTGACCCCTTGCCGTTGACCCACGTGTACTAAGGCCGTGTAGTAGCCCCGATTGTGTGCAGTGAAGTCATGCTGTTCCTTCCTCCCGCCCCCACCCCCTCATCCCTGTTCCTGCCTCCGCAGATGTCGATGAATGCTCGGAAAACAGATGTCACCCCTTGGCTACCTGCTACAATACCCCAGGCTCCTTCTCCTGCCGATGCCACCCTGGCTACCATGGGGATGGACTTCAGTGCACACCAGGTAGGGTTTGGAGAGCCAGACAAGGCACAGAAAACCCTGACTCCTTCAGTGCGATTTTTCTACAGCCTTCAGTCCACTCCTATTGGAGACCAAGGCTTCTCCTGTTCCCTCTGGCTGCCTAGTTTACTGAGAGCTCACTGGTTATTAGCGTTCTGGGAGGCCAGGAGTATGACCCATCCGTTGTCCTACCTAGCGTCCCACCAGTTGTGGTCAGCTCCCTTCGTGATGGGCTTTGCCTCAGTAAGTGTGATTGAGATGAAGTACTGAGATCAAGCTTACTAAACGTATGCACTAGTGAGTTGGTAGTCAGCCCCCATGACTATTCTAGGGAGTCTTGGCCAGCACGGGGCAATCTAGTGATTGCCATTGACTCGGAGCTTCTCAGACTTAAATTCTGGACTTCAGGGGCTGAACAGAGTTTTACTTATTTTCTCCCAAGTCTCTTGGGATGTTTGGACAGAAGCCATGGGTGTTTCTTCATTTTACCCAGACAGCAGTGGGGAGTCAGCTCAGGACAGGGTGAACTGTGAGAATCAGGGAGAAATTAGGGAGATAGTGACAGAACTAAAAGAATCCAGGAGTTCAAAATCTCAGTGCCTTGCTCTTTTTCCCATGCGATGCTATCGTCCAAGTATACAGAGGGAAAAACAAAAAACCCCTCGGATAGGAGCTTTGAAGTTAGCTGGTAAAAGTGGATGGGTTGCAGTCTTTTATTCGTCCTTTGTACATCTCCTTTACCCCGGCCTCGGAAGACCCCTCCTCAGGGCTGAAGCCCTGCGAACAGCAGCAGCGCCACGCGCAGGCTCAGCACACCTCTACCGGCAGCCGGCTGCACATTCCCCAGTGCGATGAGCAGGGTCGCTTCCTGCCACTGCAGTGTCACGGCATGACCGGCTTCTGCTGGTGCGTGGACCCCGACGGCCGCGAAGTCCCCAGCACGCGGACTCCCCCCGGCTCCATGCCGCCGCGCTGCGGACCACCAGGTGAGCCAGTCAGGGAAGAGAACCGCTTCCAGCCTCGGCCTGGGGCTCCAGAAGCAGAACGGTGCTGACCGGGGGGGCAGATGATCACCCCTGCCCAGACCGTGCAGACCCTGGGCCGATCTCCGCCCTGTCATCGGCTCCTTCCTCCTAGGAGCACTGGAATGGTCCGTGCACACCCGTGTGCATGTTGCTGTGACAGGGACGGACGGAGGTACATATGTGATCACTGCTGCATGCTGGACTGTGGCCTCACACTTGTCCAGGACAAGCCTGGAAGTGGAGATTGAGTGTGTCGGTCAGGCTGAGGCCACTGCCCTGCATCTGTTACGGCAGCTTTGGGAGATCTTAGAGCGAGAGGATCCTGCCAGACTGGCCTTTCGTCCAAAAGGAAAACTGCCTGCCCATATTCCTATCCCTTCGCTCCGCCTTCTGAATTGCAGCAAACAGTATGAAGGCCATTTTAGTACTGATAGGAAGAATAGGTAGGACACCTGGGGGTGGGTCTAGCTGGTTTGCACTAAACTGATCACCCCAGCTCTCTCCAGCCAGGCCTGGCATGTGGATGGGGAACCCCTCTCGCCTGCCCCGGCCACCATCAGAAGAGGTGCAGGAACCTGTTGTGTTAGCCCGTGCGGTCGGAGATGCTGACAGTGAACTCGTCTGTTACCGTCTGAGCACTCCCTGTCTGGGTGGAGCCTGGCGGTCAAGTGCTCCCGTTTCATGCCAGGGCAGCTTGTGTTCCTTGCTGAGTTGTTCAGAGTGGGCAGAACTTTATTATGAAGAATATAGGACTGATTTGATACCATTTTAGCCAAAGTAATTCCTAAAGCCGTGAACTTGCTATTCAGAGGTCCATTTTTACTACTGAGAAAGATAAGTACTAATTTTGGCTTTTCACGTATAAGAGTAAGAAGAGCTGGAGAATTACCACCAGTTTTGATCCCTTCAATAATATCGTTATGGCCAGCACATTAGTGCTTCTAAGGTGCATATAGGTAAAAATTGGTAATGCTTGATTCCGATGTATGTCCTTGTTTCCACAGTGACACTCCTAGTTCCTCTCTGTCCCTATTTTTAGTAAAAGATTTTGTAGGTCCAAAAAAAAACACACCCACCCAGAAAAATCCTGTTTCACTCATGTCTACTCTTTAAAAAGTCTCGGTTCTAACTCCATCTGGGATTTAAAAAAATCAGATGGTTGGGACACGCCTTAGGGAATGGTTCAGAGTTCTGTTACACTTACTAAGACAAGCCTGTGTTAAGGACAGTGATTCAGAAGGAAGCCAAGAGAATGAGAAGTTAACGACTCAAGGAGGGACATGTTCTCTTGTGCAGAATCTTTCTCCATGGCCCAGACTTCTCTCTTGGTGCTGGTTCGGCCTTGGCTGCCATTTCTGACTAGTCTCTGCATTAATGGGGTTGGCTTGAAGGGAGGGAAAACACTCTGTGTCCAAGATTTCAAAATATTTAAAAGCCCTGCCAACCAAAAACAGAAAAGAGAGAAATCTGTGGTTGAATTAAGAAGGAGCTCCAAATAGTAAGGAACAAGAGGGAGGCACACATATCAGTGATGTGAGGTGCCCATTTCCCAGAAGCTGGGTGTGCTGTGTGTCTGCATTCCAGACAAAGAACTTTGCCTTACTGGGTGGTCCCCTGAACCAAGAACGTACCCTCTGAGTTTGCAATGTGGGCCTGGGGCAGTGTTGGGAGCTTCTGCAGGGAATCCCACCTTGAGATGGATGGCTAGTGGTTTGAGGAAGCGACATTTCCCCGTCTCGGGTCTTTGAGACACATCTAGGGGAGGAAGAGTGAGACTCCTTCTCCATGAGGTCTTAAAAAGAACTTGGCTTCCCAAGGGTCATGAGCTATAGAGACGACCTGAAAAGCATCCACTTCCCCCAAACCCAGTGAGTCTTGTAGTTGAGCTAGTTGGGTTTGAGCTCTGAGGATTTTATTTACCACCCTCCCGCTTTCCTAGAGGTACCCTTTGGTACTAGAACCAAAGTGTAACGTTTCCAACTTTGTTCTTTGAAGCCATTGGAGGTTTTGACCAAAGGAGTGCCATGAAATGATTGTTTTAAAGGGACTCTTCCTGGCTGCTGGTAGTTTACACTGGGGGGCAGGAAAGGGAGGGGAAGCCACGGAACGAGTAAGAAAGCTTTGGTAATAATCCTAGCAGGAGACCATGGGGCTTGGACCAGGGTGACAGGGGTGGATGAGGTGAGAAGTGATTTTCTGAATGTATTTTGAAGGGACAGCTGACATTTTCTGACCTATCAGATGTGGAAAGCGAGAGAAAGCAATCAAGGATGATTGGGCCCGAACAATGGAAAATGGAGGTGCTGTTTACTGATAGGGAAAAGTCTAGGGCAGAGCAGCTTTGGTGGTGGAAAGGAGGGGCCCCGTTTTTGTTCTGAGATGGATGTTAAACATCTAGGTGGTGGTATCGAGTAGGTACTTGGCTGTATGATTCTACAGACCACACGCTTTCAGTTGCAGGAATTAAAAAAGCAGCACCTTCTATTTGAGTTCCTTTAGATAAGCCTATGCTAGATGGGTGGACGAGTTATTTAAACATCCTGCAGCAGAGTTCCTGCAGACCAAGAACCGCTATGTTTACGACAGAGTGACAGCCCTTTGGAAGCAAGGCTGGGAGAAAACAGCCAGAGAAACCACTCTGCAAGAGCTCGCAGGAGGTTGAGCCTGGTGGGGAGCTGGGAGGGGGAGCAGAGAGGGGAGGATGCTGGAGAAGGGAGGGGGCAGAGCTCTATGGCGGGAAGCTGGAGCCTGCTGAAATAAAGGTTCAGCTCTGAGCCAAAGGGCTTCCAGGAACTGGAGTGTCTGTCAGTCAGTATGGAGTTGGCCCCCACCTCTGCTGTGCTCACATGCTAATTACAGCAAGTCTTACTCCATATAGTTTCCCAGTGAGCAGACACTGAGGGCCACGTAAGTAGAGCACTCAGGGAGTTTCTAAGACACATGGCCAGTCTCAAGATTGTCCTCTGGGGTGTAGGCCCTGGAGCCTGAACCAAGTGGGAAAGAATAAATACTACCTTTAATTATCATGTAGACCACTGAGTTCCCGAGGAGGGTCCCCACCAAGTGCTCTGTTAGCAGAGCTCTGGGCCCAGGCAGAGTGGTCCCCGTGGGCCTCTCCCAGCCGGAGTGTGCCTTGCACCCCTGATCTGAGCTCCTCTTGCTACCGATGTGGCTGGGCCTTGATGACAAATCCTCTTGGCCCAGGAGACTTTGTTTCTCCGGATTCCTGTGGAGAGCTTCGTAGAGCACTTTACTGCTTCGGTCCAGGGTCCGGGGGCTTGGCCGAGGCCTTGCTGGCGGACACTAGGAGGAGGGAGGCCAGGTGTGGGGAACTTCAGCTACATGCTGTATTCTGTCCTGGGCTCACCATCAAAGGCTTTTTGTCCCCATCTGCTCAGAGCCCACCCAGAGGCCCCGGACCGTCTGTGAGCGCTGGAGGGAAAACCTGCTGGAGCACTACGGTGGCACGCCCAGGGACGACCAGTATGTGCCCCAGTGTGATGACCTGGGCCACTTCATCCCCCTGCAGTGCCACGGGACGAGTGACTTCTGCTGGTGCGTGGACAAAGATGGCAGAGAAGTGCAGGGCACCCGCTCGCAGCCAGGCACCACCCCTGCCTGTAAGCACCGAGGGACCACCCCCATTCACTGCATCTGCTCGGAGGGTTTGCTGGAGGGCAACTGCCAGCTCTGGGTGAAGATGGGGAAAAAGGGGGTTCCCAAGGCCGGTGAAAGAAGTCACTAATACGCCGTGTTGATTTATAATCTGGTCTACCCAAGATCCCAATTTGGATTTCATGTTTGGTTTTGTCATTAGCAGTTTCTGTAATTAGAACATCTGGAACTCAGCTCAACGTGCAGTTACTCCTCCTCCCCAGCGCAGGGTGAAAGGAGACACGTGTCACCCTGGGGGCCCAAAGAAAAGCGGACACAATACTGACTAGTTTCTTTCCTTTAAAAAGAAAAAACCTTTTGCTTTGTTCTGAGGGGAAATGTTTTGTTGTCTTCCTCCCTAGTAATTGGCAGTGTTTTACATAATCCTTGGGAAGAAAAAAACCCTAGAAATTAGAATTTCTTTTAAGGAACATCTGGAACACATCTGTCTAGGGTAAAAACCTTTTGATGTTTTTGGAGGTTGTGTGTGGAAAGTAACTTCTTCCCCTCTCCCCACCCACCCTTGTTGCCTTTCCTCTCTGTTCTTCGTACTTTCCCACGGCAGGTATCCCCACGGTTGCTCCGCCCACAGTCCGGCCCGTGCCTCGGCCTGACGTGACCCCTCCGTCTGTGGGCACCTTCCTGCTCTACGCCCAGGGCCAGCAGATCGGTCACTTGCCCCTCAACGGAACCAGGCTTCAGAAGGACATGGCCAAGACCCTGCTGTCACTGCATGTAAAGTGGATTTCTGCCGTGGGGGCGGGGCTGCACAGGGCTTTCAGATCTGGGCAAGGGCCGGAGGTAGAGGGAGGTCCTGGAGAGTTTCTGGGCTGGACTCCGACTCTCTGTCTGACACTGCTCTCACGGGACGTGGGGGCACTGCTGCTGGGAGTTCCGTCTGACCGACCCAGGCTCTCTCCAGTGGTTCATGGGGTTTCGGATAAGTGGAAAGGGAGTTTCAGATCTGTCAGGATACTGAGGCAGTATGGTGATCCAAGGCAAAAGTGACAGAACCTTAACCCAAGTCCCCAGGGTCCTCTCCATGCCAGACCTCTCCGGAGGGTCCAGGAGGACCAGCAAAAGGGTGTGGTTTCTGTGGTCAGTTACGAATCCCAAGTGGGAAGAAATTAATGCCTGCCTCATTGTTGCAGCCCCCTCCCCTCCCATTCTGGTTCTGTGGATCAGTCTCTTCTCTGACTCCTTCATAGAAGATCTGGGTGGAGGGGGATGCTGGGAAAGGAGCCGACAAGCTTTCCCTAGATGCCTGTTGCTTCCTGCACCAGCAGCATCCCTACTGACAAGGCACTCCATTTTGGAGGAGGGATTTCTTCTCTAAAATGAAGAGAAGAGAAGAGAGTTCACCAGAAAGGCACTGCCACTTATAAAGGAAAGCCATCTGATTCCATTTCTAAACCTCATGCCGCAGGTACTTGCTATCTAGGATAAAGAACAGTACGATGTCCATGTTTGCCTTTACTTTTGTTAATGAACTAATGCCTTATCAGATTCCAAAAAAAGTGTAGAAGCAGCCAGTATTCAGAGGAAGATGTGCTTTTTCTTAAGATTTAGGTTTTGTAGTCGTGTTGGCAAACACTAGCAAGCTGTTGTGTAAGTTTCTGTAAAAGATATAGAAACTAAGAAATCGTCAACACCTCAGTCTAACCATCCAGCCGAGTCTGACGGCTGTCCTGCATCTCTGAACTTGCCGCTCCTAGGGCAGGGTGGTGGTGCTGCTAGTGGAACTCTTTTGAAAGAGAATGGAACATGGGCTGTAAGCACATCTTGGGGAAATTTACTTAAAATGATTTATTCTTCCAAGAAACTTTGAAGTCAATACATGGGTTAACAGATCCCATGATTCCCTAGGTCAATGGAAACGGACGTGGATGTGCATTCCTGCCTGAGACAGAGGACTTTTACTTTTCAAGTGAAACTATACTTTGACCTTCAGATCCTTCCATATATACTGCCCACTTTTTCACAGGAGCCAAATCCTGCTTTGTTCAGTGTTTTTTATATTGACTCTGCTCCCAGAGGCATGTCAAGCCAGCCCCAGGAGGCTCTGTTAGGCAAGCCAGGAACTGGTGTGATCTCAGGGACAGCCAGATGGCCCCTAGATGTTGGCTTTGCACATCTGTTCAGTTTCTCAGACCAGGAGTCTGAGTTGGAAATTGAATGAAGCAAGTACTGTGCAGAGTTTTGCAAAGACATATCACAGACTCAGCATAAAAAAAAAACAACAAAAAACTGTTATTTATTTAGCAATGAAGAAGGGAAGACCTTCCTAGCCAGAGGTTTGGTGACCACCAGTCTCCAGTTCCTTAACCCATCCAACTGGAGACTTTTACTTAAGCGTACAACCAAAAAGTTTGCTTTGAAGTAAGGAGAGAGATGGGGTGAGGGAGGACACCTCAGGGGAAAGATTATATTCACAGGGGGAGGGGAATAGATTTTGTCATTATATGTTGGTGAATTTTAGAAAGGCTGTTTCAAAAGTGCAGATACCATTTGGAAGGAATAACGGATATTTTTTTGCCCAGTAAAATATTAAGAACTTACTTTGCTAAGACTAACGTTTGTCCTTTAATCATTGAAGGGGCTGATTGTTTTTCATGAAATCATCTTACTAGTGCTGGCAGTAACAGCACTTATTAAGCACTTGCTGCAGACTAATGACTGATTAGGACACTGTAGAAGAATTTATGGTGTTAATTTTTAGAGCAGCACTATAAAGGAGGTACTGTTATCTTCATTTTGCGAATGAACAAACCCAGGCCTAGAGAGGTTAAGTCACACGGCTGGTCGGTGGCTAAGCCTGGCCGGGCCCCCAGAAGTCCGCCTCCAGGCCCACTCGTGTAACCACGCTGCTTAGCTGCCCCTGAGACTACGTTACGGGTTGTTCACTACGGCCATGCGAGGGGCAGCTGAGCGCGAGCTCCAGGGAAACGCAAGGAGTCCTAATTCTTCCAATTTTGTGTCTTGGTCCACAAAGGGCTCCATAGTTGTGGGAATTGACTATGACTGCCGCGAGAGGATGGTGTACTGGACAGATGTTGCTGGACGGACAATCAGCCGTGCCAGTCTGGAACCAGGAGCAGAGCCTGAGACAATCATCAACTCAGGTCAGGTCTTCCTCCAGAAGACCCCTTTGTATTTCATCTGACTCTACTAAGTGCAAAAGGGGAGGTCAGGGGGCGCCTGGGTGGCTCAGTCGTTAAGCGTCTGCCTTCGGCTCGGGTCATGATCCCAGGGTCCTGGGATAGAGTCCCACGTCGGGCTCCCTGCTTGGCGGGAAGCCTGCTTCTCCCTCTCCCACACCCTGCTTGTGTTCCTGCTCTCGCTATCTCTCTCTCTGTCAAATAAATAAATAAAATCTTAAAAAAAAAAAAAAAAAAAGAGGTCAAGTGCCATACAAGTCACTTCACTGAGTGGTAACGGTACATACCAGCCCCTCTGTAAACACACATTCATATGTAAGAAACGAGGAGGTGATTCTTCCTGAGAAACAAGGCTCCCGAGAGAACTCAGGGCGGCCACAGCTGACGCTGCCTGGCCCCACACTGTGAATATGCCTGGTGCCATCAGGCCGGACGGTGTGTTAGTCTAGAGGAGAACGAGAGGTGGCAGAACAAGTTCCTCTGTGAACCTGCTCCTTGCAACTGAGAGCCTCTCAGGACTTTATTTTTTAAACTTTTCAAACCTAGAATATGTCTCCACTTCAGGTTCCCTTTTCATACTGCAAATGCTCCAGTCCTGCAATTGTTCTATTTCCAGGTCTGATAAGCCCTGAAGGACTTGCCATCGACCACTTCCGTAGAACAATGTACTGGACGGACAGTGGCCTGGACAAGATAGAGAGGGCCAGGCTGGACGGCTCTGAGCGCCAAGCCCTCTTCCACACGGACCTGGTGAATCCTCGGGCCATTGCTGTGGATCCAATCCAAGGGTCAGCTGGGCTTCCCGATTCCCCTGCCTCCTGTAGATCCTAATTTGAAGCCCTTGGATTTTAAATGCCATGTGGGGAGGGTCAGAAAAGAACGTAAAAGCTCCAATGTGTGAATTTAACAGTATATAGGATCTACTGGGTGTAGACTCTTCTAGGTAAAGACAAGGTCCATTCTTTCATGAATGCTTGCCTTTCCCCACACAAGCACTTGGTATACTTTTTAAAGTAAAAGAATTTTACCTACTGTTGAAACTGACAAACTTAGTGAACAAAAGGTTTTCTTTTTTTTGCTAGTATTAGGACATTTTTAAATATCTGCTGCTTTACCAGTCAGTAGGCTAGTATGCTGAGAACATTCTAGGAGGAAGTAAGGTAGTAAACTAATGAATAAACTAGAAAATTATTAAGACTGTGGTACAGTACATAGAGAATTCAGAGACTATGTCAGAAGGACTGGGGCTGATGCGGATCAGATGATCAGGCCAGGCTGCCTAACACTTAACCTGGAATGAGGCGGGTCTCCTTCAGCAATGCATGAGGAAATCCTAGTGTTGAAATCCTAGGTTTATCTTCATTAAATGGTGAAAGCAACCAAAACTCTGAAACTGACACTTATTTCTTGGACTGCATTTTCACTATATTTAATTTATCCCACAGCAACTTGTACTGGACGGACTGGAATCGAGAAGCTCCCAAAATTGAAACATCTTCTTTAGAAGGAGAAAACAGAAGAATTCTGGTGAATAAAGACATTGGACTACCTAATGGTTTAACCTTTGACCCCTTCTCCAAACTGCTCTGTTGGGCAGACGCAGGTATTACTGATGGTAGCGAACACACAGCACTTCATTACCCTGGGGGCCACTCTCTACCTCAGAGTTTACAACAAAACCAGATGCCATCATGTAGAGCTTTTGGCTTAAATTTTTAACAGTACAGCACAGAACTTATTCCTTTTAGTAGGTGTATAAACTGTTAAAGAACACTTTGTATTGATACTTATAATCCTTCCTGGGGTTTTCGGGGGCGGGGGGGGGGCGGTGGTCTGTGAATTAGGTGGTAATTTGAGGGCTAGTACTATGTCCAACTCATTTTTGTAATGCTTGCCCTTCCCCCACACAAGCAGTAGGTATACTTTTTAAAAAGAAATTTTACTTTTGAAACTGACAAACTTAGTAAGTGAACAAAAGGTTTTCTTTTTTTTGCCAGTATTAGGACATTTTTAAATATCTGTTGCTTTACCAGTCAGGAGGCTAGTATGCTGAGAACATTCTTTGGAAAGTGATGTGGCAGGATGGCCATTAGTAGTAAGTTCGGGTTGCCAATACCCAAGTTCCCTCTTTCTGTAGTGTGATTTCCTTATTAGAACAATTTGAAAAGATGCTATATATGTCTACTTACATACTAAAGAATACAAAAAGGTCCATTCTTAAAGAATTTATAATGTAATAAAAAGGACTAGAACGCAGATGAGTCAATATTATAATCCAGTTGGTCCAAAACAAGTTACTTTTTTTTTTTAAAGTTACATTTTTAAAAACTATTTGAAATTTAAAGCCAGGTTCCATAAGAAACTTGTTTAGGTATTACAAAATTTTGAAGACTGCTTCTTTTACACTGAAAAACATGAGCCATGTTACCATTTTAGCTACTTTTAATTCCTACCTAGGAAATAACAGGTCTTTAAAAAATATTTAAGGATTTTAGTTAAAAGGCATCATACACTGGTTATGGAGGGCAAGTATTTATCTAGATGTTATGTTTACAATTTACGAGGTGACACTTGAAATTAATTAGAACAAAGTTTATCTCTAATGTCCTATTTTGGGAGAAAAAAATGCAATCCTCTCTTCCAAGAAAGGATCAAGAGTCTAAATTCTAAAAACTACAATGCTGTTAAACAAACTGAAGAATGGTAATAGAATAGGAAGATTTTAGTTTCTAATCTGTATCACTATATAATTAAAAGGTCTTATTTCCTATTCTACCTCAGAAGGCTTCTACCTGCCACAATTTTTGGCCAAGTTTTCTTTTCTCATGGTATGAATGATCTCATTTTCCCTCTCTGGTGTTTTAAAAGGAACCAAAAAACTAGAGTGTACACTACCTGATGGGACTGGACGTCGCGTCATTCAGAACAACCTCAACTACCCCTTCAGTATTGTCAGCTATGCAGATCACTTCTACCACACAGACTGGAGGAGGTGAGCCTGACACACCCGGGCCAAGCCTGAAAAGGCAGACTAGTCTGGAAGACATACCACCGTTTATGACCTTTTACCTAATGTCACTAATGACTTTAGTAATAAAGCTTTTCACTGAAGTTTTCATTATCTCTTAATTAGTAGATAACATTGTTCAAGTGTTATTGCTTTTAAAATCATACTTAACGGTATTGCTCACATGCTGCTCAAAAGTGGCAGAACTGATACTAAACTATCCAAAAAAGGAAGTGCATTAATCTAAGTCTGATCTTCAGAGAATAAAAGACTACACTTAAGTGGTACCCTGAGCTCTATTAGCTGTGTGATTTAAATTGATTTTTTTAAAAATGACATTATGGACATACTAGTTGTCCACCTGGGAGAAGGAAAAGTACTGTAATTTAGACTAGTTCTCCAAGGAGGAACATTAAAAACATGTCTAAGCCCTTCTACCCCATCCCTTGCAGTCTTGATTTAATTGGTCTGGCAGGAGGCCCAGGCATCAGTATCTTACTAGATCCTCAAGTAATTTGTTCAGCAAGGGTTGAGAAGCACTGATTTGCACCAGTGGTTCTCAAAATTTTACGGTGGCATCAGAATCATTCCAAGGGATTGTTAAAATATATTGCCAGGTCCCATCCCATAATTCCGGATTCAGTAGGTCTGAGCTCTAAGGCCCAAGAATTCAGATGATGCTGAATCTTTGAATCTAAATGAGTCAAAACACATTTGGTTAAATTTAAAAAATACATTCTAGAAGGCTAGCAAACAGAGATTCTCTATTGAAAGTGACTTTTTTTCTTCCCCACCTTAAATCCTATGAATTTACTCTTCCTTTCTGTTACCAGGGATGGTGTTATATCAGTAAATAGAAACAGCGGCCAGTTTGCTGATGAGTATCTCCCAGAGCAGCGATCTCATCTCTACGGGATAACTGCCGTCTATCCCTACTGCCCAACAGGTAAATAAAATGCTCAGGCTGCTCCTTTGGACCAGCAGGGTAGAGAAGGATGTATCTGGTAACCAATTACTTGTGGCCCAAATACGACTGCCACCGCCAGTGAGAGCCATTTTGAATGGAAAAGTTAAAGACCAACACATAGGGTACTAACGATTGTTCACCCCTAAGTCTACCTAGCTTAACTATACACATAAAAGGTCAGCCTATTAGGGTATTTCCCCTTAACAATACTTGCTGTTGCAACTGGTTATAAGATATTCACCCACTGTTCCTTCCACCTCTCCTCACAGGAAGAAAGTAAATATGGCATCACAAAGGACTTGGAGTTTACAATCAGAATCTGGACCCTAAAGAACATTTACTGCAAAGGTGAAGAAAGTGAAAAAGGAATTGGACTTACAAGATGAACACTTGCAGGACAAAGACTATATAACTTGTGAAAAGTTTATACCTCAATCTTTACTACTGTATTTTGAAAAACAAAAGTTACCACAAGTTTTAAAAAGTAACAATTTTAATTGCTGCTTATTAAAGCAATTTTTTAATAAACATTTCTATCATATTTAAAAGGTCAAGTTCATTCAACTAAGAACCAATCAGAATATGTGACAACCCTAAATCTAATTTTTTAAATCTAATTTTCTGGCCAAGAAATTAAAGCAAGGTTATCCATATAAAGATACAATCCTAAAGATCATAAGCCTTGACCTGGAGAAAGCTATGCAGAACTGGTGGGGGAAAAAACAACTTATTTATAGTTTTCCAGCGAAAGTTCTAAGTTTTGTTTTTGGTTTTTTTACCTCTGCATCACTGCATTTCTATTTATATTAAAAGGTGCTAGAATGTTTCAATTTGTATCTTCTGATTCTGTAAGTCCCTCTATAGTTACCCACAGAAGTTACTACATTTATAAATTAAAGATGTAACAATTCTCAAATTTTCTAGATTACTCCAATAAAATATTTTAAGTTTTCCTATGATTTGACTATCTGTATTGTCTCTGTAACAAAGCTCGGGGTCGGCATTATAGATACATAAACATAACAGTCAAAAAAAAAA